>NC_141667.1:144385431-144817931 GCF_028749965.1 Puma concolor
ACAGATAAATTCTAGTTTAGGATCCTGCTTTAGATGACTGCATATTACCTGACATCCTGCAGGCGTTCCTTACATGGATGACTTAATATTGTTGCTCATGATGTATAGGTCTTATTCTAAATGTCCTCATTTCATGTATTTACATTGCATGTGGACAGAGGGTTTGAGAGCAGTTCTAGGATTCTGATTCCCAATGCTCTCCATTATTATTGAGAACAGATGACTTCCCAAGAGAGCAGGGTTTTGTGATGAGCCAGAGTTTATCCAAATCCCTTGATCTATATAGCACAGCACATTGCAATGATCACCACTGATAAATAATGCTATTGATGTCAACATTATTCAAGTTATCTGAATTTTCTCATATCAATTAATTCACTGGGACAGGGTAATAAGGCTGTATCCTTCTTTATCAACATGCTATTTCCTCTTGGTATTTGGCAAAGCTTGGCTTGACCATCAGTTGGAAACAAGGTCTTCAACTTTTAGGACCAAGTATTACCAAATGACCAAATTCTTGGGATTTTAGGTATTATTTAAAAATACATTCAGCATTATCTAAACTGAGAAGTGAAAGCATCCAAAGACAGAGGTATTTATCATTGTCCTTGGGGACCAGGACACTTGTTTCCCTGACTCACAACTGAGTTTCTCTTCAAGCCTTTCCCTTAGACAGCGATGGCTGCCTTCTCCAATGTTACACCCTCATCCGATGCTTGGTGGATGAAGGTACTAAAGGCTTGCTGTCTTGCCTACGTTTGGGACAGTTCTGAAAGGCCATACCACTTCCAGAGCTCCCTGGGCAATTGGCTGAGTCCTATAGTGGAAAATGGATCAAGTTCAAGTTCTCTCTCTTTGCAGTCCTACTTCCCTCACCTCCTTAAAATTATGCCCTAAACCACTCCTCAACAAGCTCCTGGATGCAAATACCCTTTTCAGAATATGTTTCCCAGGAAACCAACCCAAAATACATTGAGAAAGGTCTTAAGACTATGGAGTCCTAGGAGAATATCCTTCCTAGACTGGACGCCTCTCCAAACAATTGCTGCTTGATAATATAGCTTTCTTTCCTTGGTGACCAGGCACTAAGGGTCTATATCTTGGAGATATAGATTCCTGGTGTAACCTGTTTTCATATTCCAGTTGAAATTAGAAATATGTTTGTGGGGCATCTGGGTGGCTCAGTCGGTTAATTGTCTGACTCTTGATCTCAGTTCAGGTCATGATCTTATCGTTCGTGGGTTCGAGCCCCATGTCAGGCTCTGTGCTGATGGCACAAAGCCTGCTTGGGATTCTGTCTCACCTTCTCTCTGCCTCTTCTCCACTTGTGCTCTCTCTGTCTCTTTCTCAAAATAAATAAACTTAACAAAATCAGAAATATGTTTGAATGTTATATTTGAAATGTGAGAATGTTATTTGCATAGGTGAGCATTTTGGAAAGTTGGATGGATGACTTTTCCTTGGGGAGACTGAGTCCCAAGTGATTGATAGACTCCATGCTTTCTTCTTCCATCTTATTGCTAGTGCTGCAATCCACAAGTCCTTTCAATGAAAGCATCTAGTGGCCGTTTCTTGAGACAGACTACAGCAGTAACACACTCAGTCAATGCTGTTGTATTGCTTTCTCCGTGGCCAGCTACAGAAGGAGAGGTTCTTCCATTGACCGGAATAGGGCCAGGATCCTTAAGGAGGTACTCATCCCTCCTCTCCCAAATTCTGACTACACTAGTGAAAAGTTAACCTCTTCTTTTGATTAATGATTGTCCCTCTCTTCACCCCTGGAAGATAGGACATGGGAATATATAGTGCTGTAGGTCTTTTTTTTAAATTTATTTTGAATCTTTTCATCTAAACCCCCTACTCATTTCGGAAAGTCTTATTGAGAGTCTAGAACTAGAAATGATCATAATCAGACTAATCCAAGAGACCTTGATACCTTGATTTCATTTTAATGTTTATTCTTCAAATAATCCCAGTACTTCACAAATACTTGAAAGGAAAAAAAAATAGACAAATAAGTATATATAGTTATACAAGAAAGAGCAAAATGTTGCTCTCCATATCAGAAGTCCCTGTCACTAAAGATCACTACTGTTGATATTTAGGAGGGATCTTTCCCGGGAACAAAACCGCATGCCTCCATGGCATGTGTTCACATGTGCACCCACACACATAGACATTTCCCCAAGTCAGCTGCCACTGAAGTTTGGATATCCTCCATCTGGAGTGCAGGAAAAGAGACTTTGAAGGCCCCTGTGCTGAGTGTGTCTCTTTGGTTGTGTTGTGAATTTTCCTAGAATTAAGTCACTAGAGTCTCAGTGTGTGATGCTGTCTTATGCACAGGTGAATTCTGTGAGTGGTTTCCCTCTACCTATCATTCCGTTTGTTTTCACAGTATGTAACTCCAGCCATGAGGAACAAAGCTGTTGCCTGCAGATAAAATACCACATAAACAAGTTGACAAGGGTAGAAAACATATGGCAAAGTTGGTGCATGCTGTTAAATATAAATACCATTTGAAATCATCTTTTTAATTACTGCATACTTGGCTGTGATGATAGAAAATCAAAATATCCAGTTATTCCATTAAATAGCCAAAAAGAGAAAAGAAAGAGAAAGGGCAGCTGAATGAGTATATTTGTATATATGTGTGGGATGAGGAACCGAACTTTGATGATTTAGACAAACTCATGGCTGACTGAAATTTTCAACTTTTAGTCAATTATTTATAATAACACTAAGCATTCGAGATGAGTAGAAATTAAAAAAAAAATAGTAGCTCAATGTGTAACTTTCTTATTTTTATGAACCTCTATTTTGATCTTTCTTCAATGCTCATTTAACCCTTTACTTAAGTGTTTGTGAGTTTTGGCCTTGTAGAAGATTGAGTTTTGGATGCTGAGGGTACAGTGGTGAAAAAATCAGACAAGGTTCTTGTCCTCTTCCACTAACAATTTAGTGACGATGTAGAGTCACTCGCTTAAAATATCTATCTTTAACGACTTCATTGGATGGCCTACACATCATGAGCTTTATTTTCCTCAAACACTGGCATTTCACCCCTGACACTGATCATGGAAAGAGATAAATGTGCTGCCCTAGCCAACACCATGGTGATAAGTGAGCATCGGTCTCTGAGTGCACATCTAGTTCTAGAGTCTTGTTGATACAAGTCGTGTTTGGCCAAGAATTCTTGCTGGTCTTCCCTCCTCTGCTCGCTCACTTGAGGATGAGTCTGAGCTGTACAGCTTTCAGCCTGGGAAGAAAATGCTAATCTCTCATTTTACAGTCTCTGAGCATGACTGTTTCTCTTGGGGTGGGAGTGCTTCCCCCATGTTTTATCTGAAAGAGGGGGAAGGATAAAAATACAATCACTCTTTGCTTTTATCATTTCCGTTCAAAGAACTCCATCTCAAATTTCTAGTCCTCTCTTAAGTAGCTTGGATGGAATGGTGGGGACTGGTTGTTTTGCTGTCACACAGACCTACAAGAATGTGTCTAGTGCTTTTCTTTAAGGTGTCTGGTTGCTCATCAAGTATCACCCTCATCCCTGTAAAAATTTCTAAACAACAGGAAACGTCCCATTCCATATCTTGTTACCTGAAGAACAAGATGAAGCACAATAAGGAAAAAGAAAGTCACTGTCTTTCCCAAGTAAAGAGGAAGGGGAAAATTTCCTTCTCCCTTCCTCCAGCACCTAGTGTCCTGTGAGGACCTGCCAGAGGCCAGATCCAGGCATTTGCCCCCTAATGGTGAAACCTGAAGTGTGCAACTTAGAGATCAATGTCCTAAGCTTCCAAGAAATGACCCTATTTGGTTCAGAAGACAGTCTGACTCCTAGGTGAGAGAATGCCCACTCACAGCGTCACCAAGCATTAGGAGAATTATTTACTCCAGTGATCTTTGTAGGAAGATCTTTCAAACAGAAGACAACATGCTCTGGCGAACAGAAAGAGAACATACAGTAACCTCTCATAATCCCTCTGTGTTTGTAAGCCCTATATGTTTCAGGTTTTAGCTGTCATTTATTTAATCCATGAGAAACTGTTTTTAAAATGTAAAAATAGATTTCACCTTTTCACTCTAATAACGTGTTATTTATAAACATGATACATACTTAAATATCAGATGAATCTCTGTAGACTAAAGAGGAGTCTCCAATAACATTATGAAGTTAATAAGAAACAAAACAAATCAGAATTTTTACGTTTTTAATGGGTTTATTGCTTTAGTATGACTCAATTCTTTTGGAGTAAAATATAGATTTAATTCCTTAAACATAACTCATGATTACAATTTTAGGATTTTATGCTCATCAATGAAGCATCGTCTTGTATCCTAGTGCTTTTACATACCAAACAATATTGCTACATCAAATAATATTTTTTATAACTTAGATGAGATTTGCTCTTTGGAGTGGTAAAAATACTTTATAAAACTTGATGATCTTCAGAAAAGCCAGGTTCCCAGCCTTCTTCACTGCGAATTTTATGCACGATCATTTCTAAGTCATCCTAATCAGATTAAAACTGATTCCCATATTATTATTTAAATCATCAGAGGAATAGCTGTCAAGCTTGTCATCAATTCTCCATTCCAATTTAAAACTCCTCACAGGACATATGTCCAACCATTTTACCTTATACTTCTAGATCTTTTTATTTATTCTCCTACCTGGAAAGAACCTTTTTTCTTCTATGTATAGATGCCTTTACATAGACTTTCATTTTCTTGCGTTTTGGCCCTTCAACTCCAGTTTCTTTGGTCTTTATCGAAAGTGTATGTTAGGGGCACCTGGGTGGCTCAGTCGGTTAAGTGTCTGACTCTTGATTTTGTTTTGGGTCATGATATGTCAATTTGTGAGTTTGAGTCCCACCATGGTTCAGCACTGATAGTGCAGAGCCTGCTTGGGATTCTCTCCTCTCTTCGTGCCCTTTCCCCACTCTCTCTCTATCTCTGTTTGTCTCTCTCTCTCTGAATAAATAAATAAACTTCATTTTTTTTAATTAAAAAAGTGTTTGTTAAAAATCAACCATGCAGCTCATTTAACTTAAATCGCACCCTCTCCCCCTTCTCACCTACAAGAAAAGGAAAACCAACTTTCATTGGAGATGCTTAGTTTGTATGTCAGTTAAATAGCCCATTGTTTAAGAAACTACATTCTGAGTCTGGTTTTAGCTGCTGGAGATACAAGAGAGTAACACATAGTTCTTGTGTCATGGAATTCATAGCGGTTAAGGAAAAAAAGAAGAAGAAGAAGTCAGGCATTTTGTTTCTTTAGGAGGTTAACTTCAGGGTCTAAAGTTGCATTTATCAACATTAATTATAGGTCTGTTTTTCAAATATGTCTCACCAGTGAATCTGTTTCTCGTTGTCTTTTTGCTGAATTAGTTGTAGAGCAAAGATGTGCTATAAAAGCAGTAATTGAGGGACAGTGAATCTTTATTTACCTTCTCATTTGTGTTATGTCATTGTGTGAACATGTACATTGACTTGAGTTTCTCCTGCTACTCTAATGGGTCTCACATGCTGAGTAACCATCATTGTTATGAAATTCCATGGGTTTTCTTACTGATTGTCATTTTTTTCATTTAAATTAAAACCTGAAGATATAATTTTTTTTTCAAGTTTCGGGTGGTCATTAAGTCTTGTTTCTAGGGTTGTCTCTTAAAGGTAATTTATTGTAATGCTTATCAGATAAAGGGCCTGCACATATGTGGTTGAGCATATGAGAATTCTCTTTCAATAACCATTTTTCCCACTGAGCTATCATATTTTTTTAATGTTTTATTTATTTTTGACAGAGAGAGAAAGAGAGAGAAAGAGCATGAGCAGGAGTGGAAAGAGGGAGACACAGAATCCAAAGCAGGCTCCAGGCTCTCAGTTGTTAGCACAGAGCCTGATGCGGGGCTCAAACTCACCAACTGTGAGATCATGATCTGAGCCAAAGTTGATTGCTTAACCAACTGAGCCATCCAGGCACCCCTGGCCTATCATATTTTTTAAAATAGTTTTAAACTTTGCTCCAGAGGATACTGTGTGTGTGTGTGTGTGTGTGTGTGTGCGCGCGCGCACGTGCATGCACCCTTGTTTTGTTTTGTTTTGTTTTGTTTTGTTTTGTTGGTTCAAGAACCTCAAACTATGGACCTTCTTCTCAAAAAAGCTGATATTTGAAAAACACTTACTTTATGAGTTTGTGATTCCCATACACCAATAAACATTGCCCCATAATATCAGAGGGGTAAGAGAATAAGGGGAGTGAAACCATGAATGCATGAGTTTGCAGGTGCTGGTTGACCCGCACAATTAAATAGCACTTTAGAAATTATAGATCTGTTTCCAAGGGAACAGGCTTCCCAACACATTTTTTGTGAAGACACTGGGGGCAAGAGAAAATGGTCAGTTTGAGATGATCAGCCTAGATATGGCACTGGCCGGACAAACATAAGAGTGATGAATGACGTGTTTCTTTCTCAATAGCAGTGGGATGGATTTGTGAGGGCACCCAACTCTTTTGGCAGCAGAGAAAAATCTCTTTATTCTTCTCTCTTTCTTACCATCCTCAGACATTGGGTAGGATCCCAGGTCCTTATTAAAGGGGATAGAGACACCCTGAGGGGCCTTGACAAGGCAGAGCCAGAGCTGTCTGGTACCCCCAGAGAATTGGTCCCTGGGCCACTCAGGGGAGAGATAAAGCCCCAGGAGTGAGGTAAAGACAGGAATGAAAGGAAAAGGACACCGGGTAAAGACAAGAAATCTGGACTCTAAGTCCCTGACCATCACTTGCCTACCATGGCACCCTGACCAATGTTAGCTGCCCTCAAATGGATGGCAGGGGCTGGCAGGGCTGGCTCTGGGCCCAGATGTAAGGAGTGAAACACAGGGCAGAGAAGTCCAGGATGCTCATACTGAATTATGACAGATTGGGCAGGGATCATGGACTCCATCTTGCTGAGTTTATTTCCTGGAGGTCACCCGTCTTATTTGGATGATTCAGCTTTCTGGTCCTGAGGTAGCCAGAAGCTCACATGTGGAGACTTTGGTAGATGGGGTCAGGGAGCCAGACCTCTGGCCAGCCCACCAAGGATCTCTGGCATAGCTCAGTGCATTTATGGCCCCTTCTGGTCTCAATTTTTCCCATATGTGAATGTGGAGTCCTGGACTCCATTATTTCTATGAGTCTTTGTAGCATTAGCATTTTACATTTCTAGAAGTCCAAGACTCCCAGTGTCCGATCAATGCTTCTTGGCTGGCCAGAACTCACATTTAAGAATCTCTATTTCAACTTAAAAAAGAAAAAAAACAAACAATGTAAAATTGACCATTTAACCATTTTTAAGTTTATAGTTAAGTGACATCATGTACATTCACATTATTGTCTTACCATCCATCACCGTCATGCAGCCACAGAATTAGTTTCACAAAACTGAGAGAGTGTGCCTGGTAATAACTCCCCATGGCCCCTCCCCTAGTCCTTGGCCACCATCACCCTACTTTCTATCTCTGAATTTAGCTACTCTAGATACCTCAGATAAGAGGGATCGTATAGCATTCATCCATTTATGACTGACCTATTTCACTTGGCATAATGTCTTTAAGCTTCATCCATGTCGCTGTGATTATCCATTCATTTGTTGATGGATACTTGGGTTGCTTCTACATTGGGCTGTTGTAAATAATGCTATGAGCGTGGGTATACAAATACCTTTTTGAGAACCTGTTTTCAGTTCATTTGACTATATACCCAGAAGCGAAATTGCTGGAACATATGGTAATTTTGGAGGAACCACCATATTGTTTTCCATAACTGCTTCACCATTTTACATTTCTCCTGACAGTGCACAAGTTCCATTGTCTCCACATCACACCAACATTTGTATTTTCTTTTTCTTTTCTCTTCTTTCTTTCTTCCTTTGTTTTTTTTTTTTTTTTTTTTTGACAGTAGGCATCCTAATGAAAGTGAGATGGTATCTCATTAGGTTTTGATTTGCATCTATCTGGTGGTTGGTGAAATTGAACATTTATTCTTGCTTTTGGATCATTTATATATCTTTTTGGGTAACTCTCTCTTCAAGTCTTTCGCCCATTTTTTAAACTAGATTGGGTGCTTTTAAACTAGCAGGGTGCTTGGGAGGCTCATTTGGTTAAGCCCTGGACTTTGGCTCAGGTCATAATCTCGGGGCTCACAGGTTAGGGACCCACATGGGGCTCTGTGCTGACAGCTCAGAGCCTGGACACTGCCTCAGATTCTGTGTCTCCATCTCTCCTGCCCCTCCCCCAACTCATGCTCTATTTCTATTTCAAAAATAAATAAACATTAAAAAAATTAAAAATAAAATAAAATTGGATTGTTTGCTTTTTTTGTGGTTGAGTTTCAGGTCTATTTACAGTTCACCCATGAACAGTGCAGGAGTTAGAGGCATTGGCAACCCCCCCTCCTATAGTTGAAGATATACTTGTAACTTTTTGCTCCCCAAAGAGTTAACTGCTAATAGCCTACTGTTGAGTAGTTCTCAGTCGATAACATCTCTTTTGTCTTTTATATGTATTATATACTGTGTTCTTACAACAAAGTAAGAAAAGAAAAGAAAAGAAAAAGAAAAGAAGAGAAAGAAAAGAAAGAAAGAAAAGAAAAGAAAAGAAAAGAAAAGAAAAGAAAAGAAAAGAAAAGAAAAAAGAAAAGAAAATGTTGTTAAGAAAAACATGAGGGGCACCTGGGTGCCTCATTTGGTTAAGCATTTGACTGTTGATTTTGGCTCACGTATGATCTCACCACTTGTGGGTTCAAGCCCTGTGTCAGACTCTGTGTTGTCAGCATGGAGCCTGCTTGGGATTCTCTCTCTCTCTCTCTCTCTCTCTCTCTCTCTCTCTCTCTCTCTCTCCCCCCCTCTCTCCCTCTCTCCCTCTCTCCCTCTCTCCCTCTCTCCCTCTTTCCCTCTCTCCGTCTCTCCCTCTCTCTCTCTCTCCCTCTCTCTCTTTGCCCCTCCCCTGCTTGCATGCTCTGTTTCTCTTTCTCTCAAAATAAATAAATAAATTTCAAAAAATCATGAGGAGGAGGAAATACATTTATAGTTCTATACTGTATTTACTGGAATAAAAAGAAAGAAACACTGTGTCTCTATGGACCCTTGCAGTTCAAACCTACGTTGTTCGAGGGTCAACTGTAATTTCTTCCTTCTTTCAGACAAATTTGAGCACTATTTATAAATTGAATGTTAGTTATATTGAGATATTTTAATTAGGAAATTTATTCCAGCCTGAGATATGGAAATTTACTTTATT
Source organism: Puma concolor (assembly GCF_028749965.1). NCBI lineage: Eukaryota > Metazoa > Chordata > Mammalia > Carnivora > Felidae > Puma > Puma concolor. The sequence goes on from NC_141667.1 coordinate 144,394,714, forward strand.
CTGACTGACTTCTTCTATAATGTTAGGATTAAAAATAGTAAAGGAATTACTTTCATGAGACAAGAGAAGAACTTAGAATTTTCCTTGTAATTGATTAAGGTACCACCTGGAAACCTTATGGTGCTCTAGTGTTTTAAGTTCACTGTTTAATTGTGGTGCATGGATGACAGTTAAGTATAAATAACTTTCTTACGTTGAGTGATTTCAAGCAATGTTCCCTCAAGCTCGTAATAGCAGAATTTAGTATTTATGTGGGATTGTAACTTTCTGGGTATCTACTGATGATCACTTTTGGAGTCTTTTGCATGTTGGGAGAAATGGAATGATTATGAAAAACCCTCTTCCAAAGGTGGTATTTCAAACCTGATGTAACTAGTCTTAGAGGGCAAAGGTTGGGGTGCCTGGGTGGCTCCCTTGGTTAAGCATCTGGCTTTGGCCGAGGTCATGATCTCACAGTTCGTGAGTTTGAGCCCCACATGGGGCTCGCTGCTAACAGCACAGAATTTGCTTTGGATCCTCTGTCACTCCCTCTCTCTGTCCCTCCCCTGCTTGTACTCTCTCTTACTCAAAAATAAACATTAAAAAATATAAAGTAATCATTTGCTTTATATAAAAAAAAGATCAGAAGTCACATAACTTTGCAAATTCCTTTCTTGTTTTATGATTTACAATCAGATATAGTGTCTTTATTAATCATTCATTATCAGTTATATTTTTGATATAATTATTAGCTCTTTGCTCTTTCTTTTAAAATGGGAAAGAAGCTATAATTTATCTTGGACACAACTGGGAGATTATGTCTTGGAAATTTTTAAGTTATCTAGTCCACTAGTTTCTAAACCTCAATGCTCACACATTCACTAGGGGAGCTTGCTTAAAAAGCTGAGCCCCACCAACAGAGATTTCTGATTTAACATACAGGCTAAGTCCTAAAAATCTGTAGTTTTAGCCAGCACCTCCAAAGGATTGTGATAAAGCTGCTCACGAACAGAATTTAGAGTAATAATTAGTCCATCTCCTTAATTTATAGGATTAGGGTAGTGATGCTTAGGATAAAAAAAGTTACCTGGCCAAGAGCACATGGGTAGTAAGTGACCGAGCTTGGATTTGAAATGAGTCTCCTAATTCCAAAACCATATATAGATGGTCGATTTTCCAAGAATTAAATAAAATATGTAACAGCTAATTAAATATTGTTTATACTGATGCCAAATCTCTTCTTCTTTGCGTGTTTGAAGTAAACTTGATAATCTGTCAGAGGTTCAGTTCTATCAGTATGTACTTTGATTTCCATTGTAGACGTAGATATTAACCGTGGAGCCACATAGAATCAAGATGGAATCTTTACTTTGCTTTGGAAGTTCCTTATTGAAATCATCTGCTATACCCATTTTTATAAAACTTGGCATGTATTCTCTTAAAATAATGAAATGCCCCCATTGGAGACATTTGTGTTGATTTGGATACCTGATATATTCCCATTTCTGCTTGTTATTGCTGTTAATCTAGTATCGTGGTTAATTATTTCCCAGGATCAAATCCTAACCTGCCGTTTACTCTCTCTATGACTTGGGTAACTTTCCTATCCTCTCTGGGCCCTGGTTTTCTTATTGGTAAGATACTCATAAGACTGACATCTCACAGAATTGTTCTAAGAATTAAATTAGATGAATCATGTAAATAATTTGACCAGTGCTAGGAGCATATACAAAACAGAAAATTTAACTGGGTTTACCTGGATAACTATATAACTTATCCATGCACTTGTGGGTCAAAAATCTCTTTACACTTGAATATTATGCCTGGAATATATGAGTATTTATTCTAGGTGACCAGGTCAGGAAGTTATTGAAGGCATTACTGGCATTTGAAATGCAAACAACACACAAAAAATAAATCCATATTTCTGAAAGATGTGGGATTAAAGAAAAGGAAATTTCTTTCTTAATAACATTTCTGCTTGACCTTAGTAGGATTAATACAAGGTGCTAAAACTGGTCTCAGAAGAACCTCCTTTCCCCCCAGAAAAATTTTATGTAAAATTTCCAGTTGAGTCTCCTGTATTTTTGGTCCTTGGCGTCCGTTCTTGGCCTTCATAAATCATGTCTCTCAGGTTCAAGCAGAGAAATTAATTGGTAATTAATTTGAAGGTAGAACTTGGTTATCTGAGCCCTTATTCTAATGTGTCTGAAACACTAGCTGAAGACCTGCTTTATATAACAGTCTTTCTCCCACTTCGGTCCTGCCTCAAAGGTCTGAAAACTCGTGTAATTTCAAGATTGAGTAGTTTGTCATTTTGATCCTCTCAATCTGTTTTAACCTAACAGGTATTTCTGTTGTTAGTGTTTAGTATCTCTGTTGTTTGTGATTTTGACAATTCCTGAAATGGATTTTCAGTATGTTTTGGGTTTTTTCCTGCTCTTATTACCTAATTCACCAGTTATGGATGGTTCCATTCTGTTCTTTCCCTTTCATTGTCATTTTTAGTCATTTTGAGAACCTAGAAAACTGGTTGGCTTCCCTCCAAGTGTTATGTAACAGGTTTGTGTGCATATGCTAGGTGTCAAGGTTTATATACAATTACCAATAACTGTGAGTCTTTAAATCAGTGCTCTTAAAGCTTTGTTGTATTTAAAAGCCACATGGGATGTTGGTTAAAACTCTGTTTTGTAGGTTCCTAATCCCACAAGATTCTGATTTAATAGCTAGGGGTTGGTCCTAGGAACCCAAATTTTTAATAAAATACAATTTTTATGGATGTGGATCAGGAATGGTGGTTAAAGAAACTTCAAGACTAAGCTTAATGTCATATTAGGAAACCAGTTATTAATGTCTTCCCTCATTGGGAGAGTTTCAGAAGCTTACTTTGGAGACAGTTTCTATTAGAAGATATATTGGTCTGACTTGGGTCTTTACACTTGGATCTTTAGCATGGGGTAGTTCAAAGAACATCCTCTTTGTTGCCTTAACCTTGACTTTTATCAGCTGAGTAACCCTTGGGAAAGCCACTTAGGTTCTCTGAGCCTCAATTCCTTTTCTATAAATAACAGTATAAGTGACTGTCAGAGGCAGCTGGGAGGATTAAGAAAAATAAAAGCTGTCTGAAGACAATGTTGCCATAGTGCCTGGTGTATCTTGAGAAATCGATACATGTTAGTTCTTTTCCCATATATCTGCCTCATTTCTGCTACTTACCTGTCTTGACTCTCGCAGTCTTCATGACCTCTGCCTCTGGAATAGTTACTTGCATTTAAGCTACTTCTTTGCCTTGATCTCCCACTTCATAGTGACCTTGGCTGTTAGGTTCAGAAACTTTCTTCTTTTTGCCCCAGTAGCCCAAATGAACTCGCTGGTTTGACATCTCAGTGCTTTCCTGGAATGCTGATCTCAAGTTCTGAAATTAACTAGTGGACAGTATACCTCTGTGCCAATTATGAATTTTTAAAGTGGAATTATAAAAAATTTCAGAGTAATAAAACTCTTATTTACTAAGACTCCCTTATTTATTCTGTAAACCATTCCTACGTTATCTTCAGTAGGTTTCTTATCTTGTGTACCCTGACTCTTCTGGGGAATTCAAATATAATCAGACGCATACCTTTGTTTTTTCTTGGTGACTGTTTAACACAGTCATCTTTTGGGGGTGCCTGGGTGGCTCAGTTGGTTAAGCATCTGACTCTTGGTTTTGGCTCAGGTTATGATCTCATGGTTTGTGAGTTCAAGCCCCACATCTGGCTCTGTGCTGATAATGCAGAGCCTGCTTGGGTTTCTCTCTCTGCCTCTCTCTCTCTTCCCCTCCCCCTCTGACTCCCTCTCCCCAAAATAAACATTAAAGGAAATCATCTTTTGCATAAAGGAAGGGACACTTATCTTGGTCACAACATCAAGTGAGTCTAGTTTTCCCAAAGCCCAGGTCATACAATCCCAAAATAATGACTTTGACATTTATGATCCCTTTAATCTCTGATAGTCAAGTGGCTTCTCCATAGAACTTGCTTTCAGTGAAAACTTTGCATTCAGAGAAACTAGTTCTTTAGTTTGAAAAGAAAGCTTACATTTCAAAGCATAGGGACACAATAAATCTATTTTTGGTGTAGTTGAGTGCACCTAACAAAAGTTATTATAGAGATGCTACATTGATCTCAAGATTTAAAATACAAGTATATATTCTGGAAAATGCCAAAAAGCATTGTATGACTCAGTCTCCTCTGCTCAGAAGCCAGAAATTATATTTAACTAAACAATCACAATTTATTGAAGCATGGAGAATTCCATATCTCAAATCCTCTAAGTACATCTATTTGGAATGCTTATTGAATCTGAGGTATATAATATGACATTTATAAAGATACATGTGCGTATCCATGTACTTATATACATTGATAACTGTGTAAATAAACTATTTGATCATTTAACTTTAGTGTTTTTATCCACTCACTGAGCAAATATCACATGCTGATTATGTACCAAGAACTATAATAGGTTCTTCAGGAACAACAAGGGAAAAAGGAAGTTTCAAGACATGAGCACTGTCAAACACTATTCGTAAGAGTGGAAATTGGTACATGTATGCAGGGAAATTGGACAGAATCTCTTAAAATCTGAAAATCTTTAAAGATTATTTTTTATTATTTAAAAAATGTTTTATTTATTTATTTTGAGAAAGAGAGAGAGAGAGAGAGAGAGAGAGAGAGAGAGAGAGAGAATGTCCATCAGTTGCAGAGAAGCAGAGAAACAGGAAGAAAGAAAATCCCAAGCAGGCTCTGTGCTGTCAGCAGAGAGCCCAACACAGGGCTTGATCTTATGAATGTTGAGAACATGTCCTGAGCCAAAACCAAGAGTTGGACATTAACCAACGAGGTCATTCAGGTGCCCCCAAATCTGAAAATGTTTACCTTTGATCCTACATTGTCCTTGCCACTTCCGGAAATTTCTCCTGAAGGAAAATGTGTGTGTGTGTGTGTGTGTGTGTGTGTGTGTGTAAGAAGTGTGTAAATGAGTTTTAATTGCATTATCACTTATAAAGAGAAATGAAAATCAAACCAAATACCCCTCAGGAGAGGAGTGGTTAAATGTACAGGACACGAGAGAATTGTGGGATAGTATCCATAATAAAGAGATCCCATTATGGATGTAGTCTTACAAAGTAAAACCAGAGTTAAAAAACAAACAAACAACAACAGCAAAAAACAAGAGTTGATGTGTATCATGAGTGTACTTCATGAATAAAAAGTAAAACACAGAATAAAAATGATACCAATATATTAAAATAGAGAAATATTAAAACATTGGAGAAATCTTTAACCCATTGAAGGCGTTCATCTCAAGTGGGTGAGATATGGGGGGTTTTCACTCTCTGTATTATGTATTTCTGTAATATTTAATTTTGTAAAAAATTATCCAGAAAAAATAACAAAGTTGGCATATTTTTGTTTTATTATTTTCACAACATCTCCTGTTCCTCAGTCTAACAGGGGAAGAAGAGTGTATTAGGTTTCACGAAACAAAGTCACTTGTTCAAAGTTAGATGCTCATCAGAGCTGGTGGGTCCAGAAACCAGTTGTCTGTAGGCAACTGCACTAGATCTTGTCAAAGTTTGTGTGTCCTTCCTGGCTCTTTAGGCCACTATGAGCTTTTTTTATTTTTATTTTTTTAAATATTTATGTTTTGAAAGAGCGCAAGCAGGGGAGGGCAAAGAGAGGGGGGCAGAGGATATGAAGCAGGTTTTGCGCTGACAGGCTGACAGCAGTGAGCCAGATGTGGGGTTCGAACTCACCAACCATGAGATCATGACATGAGCTGAAGTCGGACATTCAACCCACTGAGCCACCCAGGTGCCCCAGCCACCAAGAGCTTTTGACTATTGAATTGTCATTCTAGAAGTATCAAAGTACAGCCTTTAAAGAGAAGCGAGACTAGAAAAGACAAAGTTGACAGATACTTAAATTCTTTCAAAATTATTTGGTCATTTCTATAAAAGTTATTTTTTCCATTATTCACGGGGCAGAGTTATCAACTTAGAAACGAAGGAAATGCCATTACACTTCACACACACGCACACAAAAAAACGCTCAAAATATTTGTTTGATTTTTTTTTTCAAAAGCACCTATTTTATTTTTAACTTAACATAATGGGTTGGAACAATTAAGCTTTCAGAAAAAGAAAATTATAGATATAAACTTTCAAAAATGGAACCGGATATAGGTCTCTCTTGCTTTACTGCATTAAAACATGTAATTTTTTTCTTTATCAACAATGTTACACATGTATCTGCTAGGGAACTTAAATGTATCCAAGCATTGTGTTTCATTTTGAGCTTGATTGAATGAGAACAAAAAAACACAACGCGTTTATTTGAAAAGACTGCATTTACTCTTGTTTTTTAACAGATTTTTTAACCTGACAGTGGATTGTGGTCAAATCCTTGCCTGTTTGGGGGGTTAAGTTTCTTTGTGGTTTTAGCTGGAAGTCTACACTTCCATGATCTCATATTTCCGGAGTTCAAGCCCCACGTTGGGCTCTCTACTGTGGGGCAGAGCCTGTTTGCTGTTGTGGCTCACACGACTGTCTCTAAAAGTTTCTTTGACTTTCAGAGTAAACACTAGAAGGTCAGAAGCTGTCATTCCTTGCTCTATCGCCTATATCGCTTTCTGTCTCCATCATCTTGAATCTTTTTATCTGCTGCTTGGGGTTCACTGCCAGCTAGGAGACTTATGTTTCTGTGACCATAAGTGATGACCCAGTAATTTGCCCATTTTCCTAAGCAGGCGGGTGGAAACGATTTCTGTTGTAAATGGTGGCTGTAATAAATAATAGGATTTATTCAACTAAATCCTCTTTATATCCTGCAGAGTAAAGCAGAACTATCTTAATGGCAGGGAATAAGGGGGTAATTTTGTTGGCAGAGTCTTGATTTTATTACCTTGCACTCTCCTTAGATTCCCTGAGCCTCAGCCAGCTGAAAAATAACCTTTTTGGTTCAGAGCTTACAAAATCTCAGCATGCCTTCTTGGCAAGGCAGCTCTAAGGTGCAGGATGGGGATGCCCTCTGCTTAGAGACTGTATGGGGGCCAAAGGCACAGCAGACACTAACACAGAAAGTGGCCCCTTTTGTTTGCTGATAGAGATACCTAGTGGGACTATTGAGTGAGCAGATGCCTGACTCAGCTTTTCCTCAGGGGTCCTTCAGAACCCACCCATCTCCCAAGACAACTTCTCTTTCCCTGTCCCTGAAAGGGCTTCTACTCTGGCAGGACCTAAAGGAAATGCATGTGAAGGCACACACGTGCACATGCACACATACACGTTAGTGCATGCTCACATGGACACAGCATACACACATGTGCAAAACATACACATCTTCCTGTCACCTTTCTTTCTTTCTTTCTTTTTTTTTAAAGGAGCTGGTTATTTATGAGAGAGAGAGAGAGAGAGAGAGAGAGAGTGCAAACCAGGCAGGAGCAGAGAGGGAGAAAGAGAGACAAGGATCCGAAGCAGGCTCTGAGCTGATAGCAGAGAGCCCAATGTGGGGCTCGAACTCAGAAACTATGAGATCATGACCTGAGCCGAAGTCAACATTCAACTTACTGAGCCACCCAGGCACCCCTTTTCTGTCACCTTTTAAAACACTTAAGTCTTGAGCCTGGTCCCTAGTCAATAGATGCATGGTTTCACTTGATATATCCCTTGTCTTGGCTTCACCAGCTTTTAGGGTAAAATGGGAATGAACTAATATTTATTGATGAATTATACACCAAATACAGATTATATTCCTCATCTCTTTAAATGAGGCAATAGAGTAGCTAATATTATCGCCGTTATCTAAGTAAAGACATTGAGAGTCATGGAGTGGAGGAATCCTGTTCGATTCCATAGAACTGGAATTCAGACTTCTGGGCTTTCCCATTCCAAAATATATGCACTTTCTAGTCCACAGTGCTGACTCTCATGATTTAATGTGGAATGAATCAAACAGGATGTAGAATTATGCTACAGTGATAAAAATATTAAGGGTAAAAGACCGATGTGTTTTCAAGGAGTGGTAGGCTTTTCTTTGTTACGCTGCATTATATTTTCTGAAATGAGCAGGTACATTTTACATTCAGGGAAATCACATCAGGCAAACGGTTGTGTTTACATTGAACGAGCCAATAATTTTCACAGTAAATTGACCACGTAGATTTTGCCGTCTCCTTCTTTCCGAGGGGGCCGGGCTTCAGGACAGATACTTGGTTGGCCTAGTGAAATAGAGCTTACTGATAACAGCATCAGGAGCAAGCTGAAATCTGCAGGAACAAAGTCATTACCTTGCTATGTTAACTGGGTGAGAGTTTTTCTTACAGGGCTCACCTTGATTAGTGCTCTGATGCTTAGGGGGATAAACTCCGACCTACCTATTATTTGTATAGTGAGTTTCATTTTTGTTCTACTTAGTTAAAGTTTTAAAGTTACCTATTTATATTTTTGTCGTTCAAAAATTTTGATACGTAGTGGGTCTTCTGGACTTTGGGTAGTATTCCTGATCCCCCAAATCCCATTTGAGAATTTTTTTAACTTTTCGTTGTTGTTGTTGTTACTTTGCAATTTAGTTTTGAGGTACATATTTAACTACTAGGTAAAATATTTTATTAGATGCATTATCTTGATGATGACATTCTCAGGACAATGAGAAATGAGGTGTATCCCACTTCGTGAAATAGAGAATTATGCAAATTCTTTCTCTGATTGTAGACTTCTTCCTAAGTGGCTGGTAAGTATAATACAGAGCTCTGCTCTGTCCAGGAAAGTTTATTGGTTTCTTGTAGCTCCCCTGAAGCCTGGTCATGTGTCTAGGTAAGCTGCCCTGTGTCTCTAGCATCACTAGACATTTGTTTTCCTAGCACAGAGAGATTTTCTAGTTTGTGTTTACTTTCTGTTACTTGATATAGCAACTGGATTTGGAAGTCACTTTTGGGGAGCCCATTGAGAATGATTATGAGAAACCATTGCTGAAGTGTCAACCTTATATCCTAAGCCTGTTTGATTGTTAAGACTATCCCCCCTCTTTTGCGGCACTTGGGTGGCTCAGCCAGTTAAGTGTCTGACTCTTGATTTTGGCTCAGGGCATATTTTTCCATATAAATTAATAATAATTTCTTCCTCACCATATGCAATTTCAGCCTACGTAAGTTTTTATAGGAACACCCCGTTTTTGGATGGTGGGGGAAACCTGTAATCAGGAGAGGGCAAACGTAAATTTGATGTGGTGCGATACACTTTAGCAGGTCCAAAAAATTTAAACTATGCATTTTGATAGCTCTTTACATTTTTAAATATTATCCTTTCTTCTGAAAGAACTACTTTTTCCATAACTGGTCATGACTTCTCAAATACAGGGAAGCTCTGGGGTTAGAGAAATTCCTGTTGAGGCTCTATATCCCCTGGTAAGCATGGAGAGACCATCTTGAATCATTCAAAACAGATTTTTTTTTTTCTTTTAAATTCAGGTGACATAATTGCTAGTCTTATGATACAGGCTCAGCAAGCATGTTTTAACACATTAAATGAATATATAATTAGGTGGCATTGGCCATCCGCAAGAAAAAAAAGAAAACACTATTTCCTCACTCAGCTAAACAGGGCCAGATGCTTTATGGGGAATTCATTTCATGATTATATTCAACCTTTGTCCATTACTTTATTTTTGTCCCTGTCACCTTTAGTGCTTTACTATTTGGAGGTAGCAAGGTAGTGTTCTGGTCAATAATGAAAATGGAATTTTGATTTAGAGTGGTTTTAGTTCATTAGCATGCTTTTTTCCCCCTAGAAATCTGTGCCATCTATGATTTAGTCATATTAGAGAATGGTTGTGTAACCCCACCTATATATGTATATTCCATGTCTTCAGATGATGGTGATTTATTTCCAGTCTGTGCCTTTTTTTTCTTTTTTTCTTTTTTTTTTCCCCTTTTGGATGAATTACAGCCCTTAAGCAGGACGTACACTCAGGAAAGAAACAGAATGCCATTTTAAGCTATCAGTTTGGATTCCTTAGGGAGAGTTCAACTTTAAAAATAAATAACTAAAGCACTTCACTAAATAAAGATCATGAAAGTTTTGTGTGTATCAGCTCGTATGATATTTAGTTTCCATGACCAAATATTTGGAAATCCAATTAGATGCAAGAGGTATATTGAATTTGTGAACGGAGCAACAAGTTATCTTTATTAAGTGTGTCCTTTGGGGAGAGATGATTCCAAAGACTCTTTTCTAGACAAAAGGACTTATTATGACGTTTTTGTCTGTGACCTTCTGCACTGCTCACTGTTTGCAATCCCACTGAGATCCTGCATTAGAAGAGACCTTTAAATGTTTCTTACTCAGCTCCGAGGACTTCTGTTTCATTGCCTTCTCAGACCTAGAGTCAGTAACCACAGAGAGGCAACACACTTGTAGCTTTTGAATAGCTATGGTTTCTTGACAGAATAAAGAGCTGCAGACTTTCTCTGTATGCCAAAAATAAATCATCCATCACATTTAAAATATGTCTAATGGTTTACATTCCCTGAAAGCAATCTCTCTGGTTTGTGAAATGCACGATAAGGCCATTATACATATAATACTGGTATTTATAATAAGTAGTTTATAAGAACATGACATATAAGAGCCACATCCACAGAAAGATCCAAAAATAGGTTTATCAGTTAGTTATGTGTGAGATATGGGGCTTATTTATTATCATTAATCTCTTGTGTGCAAGAACTAAACCAAACAGTGATATTTACATATAAGGATAATGAAGATTTATTGAAAAATATTAATACCTCTTTTCTGAGGGCTGCAAATAGTTTTTCAAGGATAAATTAAATTTTAGGAAGATTTTCATTTGATTTCCTGCATGATTTTAAAGTAAAATTATAATAATGAATATACTGATAAACACTATACCCCAACATGGAGAATTATATTGGAAAATTGTTTTTTAAAAAATTAATTTGTGTTTGATCCTCTTATAAATATGAACCAATAATTTTTCTTCTTAGAATATTGGAATTAATGTAAATTTCAACTGAATCTTAAATAGCAGATTAAATACCTTGCAAAATGTTGCAATATATCAAATCATGTAAGTTTTATGTATTACAAAACTAAAATGAGCAAGTGAAAATTTATTGAATAAACTATAATTTGTCAATTCCAAAAATATTTTAAGTTTTAAGTGAATGTAATATAATGGATCATTTTTAGTATCTTGTTTTGTATCTTTAGGTAATAGATGATATGAAAAGCTAGATTTCAGACAGTTTGGAAAACATGGAGGTATGTTCTCCATACTGTGAGATTCTGGAAAAAAAAATTCTCTACCCTGAGAAGGCCTTCAGAATTTTGGTATTGATTACAGAAAATATATTCCTGAAGAAGAGAATATGAGTGCAGTGAAAGAATGTAGCATGGGTCCATGAACACTTGAATTTGAGCTTTAGACAGTGAGATAAAAATGATACAGATAAAAGATAAACATAAAAGAATGGTTCAAAGCTTGGTAGACTCCTGAAAGCCAGAGGATAAAGTTAAACAAGTTTTACAAAAACCTAAAGGTAATGAAAATAATTTTTCATTTCAGATTTAATGTGGAAATGTGACTCATGACCAGTTATGCAATATTGAGGTTAACTCTGTGAAAGCAGAATTCTTCACTTGGATGTTTGTGTTTAATATATTTATGGGAGGATATTTAGGGGAAGATAGGGGAAAATTCATTCTGATTTTTATTTTAAGACAGACACATAATCTTTCTGAATGATATAAAAGCAAGCATTTAATTAATATTTTTTCCAGTTTTATTGAGGTACAATTGGCAAATAAAATGATAGGATATTTAAACTAAACATTGTGATGATTTGATGTACATATACTTTTTCAAAATATCCCTTACCATTTAGTTAATGAATACATCTTTGACATATATTTTAAATGAAATACAATGTAACGTTTTCAAAGGACTCAACTGGTCTCAGTTTTGATTGGAGATGAAGGAAAAGATACTCCAGTTCACTTAATTGGAAAATAGATCACCATGTTTGAGAGTGGGTAGACTCTAAAACCAACTTCAAGGATTTAAAAGTCTCAAGATTCAGAAGAAGGAAAGAATTTTCAAAAGAAGGGAAGAATTCAGAAGAAGGGAGGACTTTTGGAAAGGGCTAGTGGGCACTTCAAGAGGACACTTTGAGGGAGGAGAGGATCTGGCCCTCACCTCCAGAATAGAAGAAGGGTCCATTGAAAAACCACTCAAGGTCTTCTGTTTAGTAGGGAGGCACATTGTACTGCCATCAGACTTATGTTTGAGAAATTAAGACAATAAAATGTCTAAAATTGGACTTCATCTTCAGGCTAATATGGAGTATCTTATGTCTGACTAACATGTACACTGAAAACAGCTGAAAAAAAACACAAAACAAAACAAAAATGAGCAAACCCTTATTTAAAACGTGTGTGTGTGTATGTATATATATATCTATATCTATATATATAGATATAGATATAGATATCTATATATCTCTATTTCTATCTATATATCTCTATCTCTATCTCTATCTCTATCTCTATCTCTATCTCTATCTCTATCTCTATCTCTATCTCTATCTATCTATATCTCAGAAAGACCCAGATTCTGTGGAGAAAGAAAAGTGCACTGAGGTACAGTCTCAGCACAATTTTTCATCTCAGGGCATTTGCCATTTACTGGCATTAGGAAGAAATGCCAAAGAAAAAGTAGCAGCTCAGAGCCTATGCCGTAACATTGGGCTAGAGGGAAAAGAAATGAAACACTCTTCAAGCAACCAAGAGAGACACCAGTTGATGGGGCAAGATCCTGCAGAAAAGGGTGGTGTATCCATGCAGTGAGACACAACTGAGTGAAAGAAAACCAGCTACTAAAAAAGTGAAAGTGGCAACCAAAGATTTATGAAATATCACAGTGCCATGGAAACAAAATAATGTAATTTTAGGCTCCCTTAAGGAAGAAGGGCTATGTTGACCATCAGGCTTTCAGTTGAAATCTCTGATGGCGTATCACAAATGAAGTAAGGGCACATCAGAAATAGATGAGCCCTTAGCATGTCTGAAACACTGCCTCAACCAGGTCTAAGAAATCTGCCTGTATCCACTCTGCCAACTAGAAGCTCTACACTTCCTCTTGAGGGGTCTGTAACAACATCTAGAGCCTCAGTACATGTTGATAGTAAATGGACAACATTCAATAGAAAAGATTGTCAGCAATTCCAAGACTCAAGATCAAATAGCCAAAACTAAGAAAGAAAACTAAGAGTAGATGCAGTCTGACAATGAATCCAGATACTGTACTTATAAGGTAGACTCTTCCATAGATTAAAAATGAAGAAACAAAACTGTGCTTGAGTCTATAAAAAATATTAATTGAAACAACAACAACAAAAAAATAACGACTGGTACAGTAACTCATTAGGTTTAGCTGAAGAGAGGGTTAAAAACCTGGAGTCTAAACCTATAGAAAATAGATTGACACAGGAGAGAAAAAATATTATTGAAAATACAGAAAAGAGCACAGGACATGCGTGCAATATTGTACGTAAGTCTCTCTGGATTCTTGGAGAATGGAGAGCAAAGGCAATATTGGGGAGAATTCGTGGCATTTGTCTCTTCAAATTGATGAAATAGATCAAGCTGCCAGATAGAACTGTAATGATATAATTATTGATGCAACTAAAGATAAATCTTTGCTTGTATAACCTCATTTTAATCATGAGAAAACATCAGATTGAAGAATATTCCACAAAATAATTTTTGAGTACTTTTCAAAAGTGTCATGAAAGACAAGAGAAAGACTGAGAGAGTGACACTCTTGGATGAGTAACAACTAAATGCAGTTTAGGATCTTGGATTGTATCCTATGAATGGAAAAGAGACATAAGTGAAAAAAAAACTGTTGGAAGTTGAATAAGATTTACAGTTTAGTTTACAGTCTTGCACCAATGTTAATTGCCCGTTTTTGATGTTTTTCTATGGTTTTAAAATATGTTAACATTAGGATAGCTGGGCAAAAGATATATGGCATATCTGTACTATTTTTGCAACTTTTCTATAAGTCTAAAATAATTTCAAACTAGGAAGTTTTAAAGTAAAATTTATTTTAAATTAAAATAAATATATATGATTGAATGTGTTACACTGTATTTTTCACATGTTGAGTACCCAAAGTTTATAGTACAGTCTACAAGATTTATTCATTTTGTATCTTCCCTCCCTCCTTCCTTCCTTCCTTCCTTGCTTCCTTCCTTCCTTCCTCTATTTTTCTTTTCTTTTCTTTTCTTTCTTTCTTTCTTTCTTTCTTTCTTTCTTTCTTTCTTTCTTTCTTTCTTTCTTTCAGGAGAGAGAGAGAGAGAAAGACCACACGTGACTGAGGGAAGGGCAAAGAGAGGCAGAGAGGGAGAGAGAGAGAATTCCAAGCAGGGATTGGTCAGCATGGAGCCTGATGTAGGAGCCTCACAAATTATGAGATCCTGACCTGAGCTGAAACGAAGAGTTAGATATTTAACTGACAGAGCCACCCAGGTGCCCCATTTCGTGCATATCTTTAAATAAAGCTTCCCTTTTTATCTCTGTTTAGATGAAGAGTATCTCAAATTGTCTTGATGAGTAGCCAAATAACTTCTACCCTTTGCACATACTTCTTGAATAAAGAGGGTTTTTTTTAAATATGGTACAACTAAAGTATATGATAGAAATAAATACTGCAGAGACTGAGCTGAGATTAAAACCGTAATACAAAATTTTAAAAATAATAACAGCATCATTATTGTTATTAGCTTTAGCGATAGCATTTGATAAGCTTAGATCTATAAAATAAATTTATACTAATAAAGTGCCAGTTATATTAATTTTATATTTACCAGGATTTCATGTTTGATTTCATTAGCATAAAATAAGTTGCTTCTATAAAAATTGGTAAAGTACGGCACGAAACTAGGAGCACATTTATGACGGGGATTATATCCACAGTGTCTGAAAGAGTGTTTGATAATGTTTATTTGATCTGTGAGTGGATGGACTAATCGTGTAGTTAGCAGTCATAGATAAGTGTGGCCTATATTTGGTTCCATTAAATTTCTTGAAGAATATCACTCTTCCTACTTATATAGTAACAAAATATATAAGCAATTTTGTAACATGCTACATAACTTCTTAGTTATAAAATCAAATGATGAAATGGCTCCCATAAACATGTATAAAATCACCTCAATTTCAGCTACCATTTTGGCACAGAAGTGAGACTAATAACTACTTCAAATTAGGATGATCTTATTAAGAGCTAAATCGGAATGCTACCGACCTCTATTACAGACCACTTCAAAATATGGAGCAGGGTAGCCAGAATTACTGCCACTCTTGAATCAGCATAATCCTCAAAAGCTGGCGATGCTGTCTCCGGGCCTGAAAAAAATTCAAGACTTTGGAGTGTTACTGGAGGAAGATACCTTAGTATTGAAGGTGCATTTGGTAGATGGAGTGCTTATAGCAAGGATGGGAGAAGTAAAAGGCAGCTACATAAAACCAAAACTGTGTTCTAGAAACTGAGTCAGACAGTAATATGCTTGTCTGACATGGGATATGCCTTAGGCACGCCAAAAGACACAAAGGTCACTTTCCTCAGCATGTCTATGAGACAATCCACAAATGCCCTGAGGTCTGCTAGCAACAAGAAGGAAGAAAGAAAAGTTTTCAGGGTTCAGTCTCCTAGCAAAAGCCTTGCAGTGACTTGAATTGTGGGTCCTCTCATAAACATGGCTGCATTATGCCAGTAGTGAACTTGGGCAAACCCAGAGTTTGGATGTGGATTTTTCCTATTGATAAGGACTTTTTGGGTCCCCAGGAAAGAAATGGTATATAATTTAATACCTAACTAATTATTGTACTACTGCTTTTTTTTTTTTTTTTTTTTTTTTTTTTTTAAGAAATTTTTAGGTAAAACTTCGAGTAACTTTTCAGGACATAAAGGAAAAAGGGCATCTTTGCCAGTATTATTGTGTTCATATGTGGAATGCAATTTCTCTTTGCTGTGAAGTGTCACAAAAAATGTCTCTCTTAAAAATCTTCCCTCTTCACCTACAACCATAGGTATTTTTGTTTTTCTTGGAGAAACACACGGATGAATGCTAAAGACAATCTGTGCAAGAATCACAGTGTCGGTGTTTCCTTCTTATAGTTCATTCATGGAGAGATGATTAATCACTCATAATCAAAAATACTCCCTGTGGTGGACCCGAGTGGCTCAGTTGGTTAAGAGCCTGACTCTTGATTTTGACTCAGGTCATGATCTCAGTCATGAATTTGAGCCCCGTATCGGGCTCTGTGCTGACAGTGCAGAGCCTGCTTAGGTCTCTCTCTCTCTCTCTCTCTCTCTCTCTCTCTCTCTCTCTGCCCCTTACCTGCTCACTCACTCGCTCACTTGCTTATTCTCTCTCTCCCCCTCTCTCTCAAAATAAATAAACTTTAAAAAAATATATTAAAAAATGCTCCCTATTGGGGTGCTTGGGTGGCTCAGTTGGTTAAGCATCCCCCTCTTGATTTGGGCTCAGGTCATGATCTCACGGTTTCATGAGTTCAGGCCCTGCATCTGGCTGTGCGCTGACAGCATGGAGCCTCCTTGGGATTCTCTGTGTTTCACTCTCTCTTTGCCCCTCCCCCACTTGCTTGTCTCTGTCTCTCTCAAAATAAATAAACTTAAAATTTTTTTTAAAAATACTCCCTGGGGCGCCTGGGTGGCTCGGTCGGTTGAGCGTCCAACTTCGGCTCAGGTCATGATCTCACGGTCTGTGGGTTCGAGCCCCGCGTCGGGCTCTGTGCTGACAGCTCAGAGCCTGGAGCCTGCTTCAGATTCTGTGTCTCCCTCTTTCTCTGACCCCTCCCCTGTTCATGCTCTCTCTCTGTCTCAAAAATAAATAAATGTTAAAAATAAAAAAAAAAAATACTCCCTATGAAAAATTCTTTTTCTTTTCCTTTTCTTTTCTTTTTCTTTTCCTTTCCTTTTTCCCTCCTTCTTTCTGTCTTCCTTCCTCTTTCTTTCTTTCTTTCTTTCTTTCTTTCTTTCTTTCTCTTCTCTCTTTCTCTCTGACTTTTATTTTTTGTCTTAAAAGTGAAAAAGGATTATTTCCCATTTTATTCAAATTACATCAAAATTGGTATGGACAATCCAAGCTCATGTATTTTCCAAGACATAGATGTTTTTATTTTTTTTTAATTTTTTAACATTTATTTATTTTTGATAGAGAGTGTGAGTAGGGGAGAGACAGAGAGAGAGAGAGACAGAATCCAAAGCAGGCTCCAGGCTCTGATCTATCAGCGCAGAGCCCGAGGTGGGGCTTGAACTGACAAACTGTGAGCTGAAGTCGGACACTTAACAGACTGAGCCACTCAGGCGCCCCAAGACATGGATATTTTTAGATTTTTGTTCTTGTTAAACTTCCTCTATAATGACTCTTAAAGAAAATGATATATTGAAGTGACTTCTCTGGCTCTTGTATGTTCCCAGACTGAAGACTCCTTGCTTACTTACCACTGTCCCATTTAGAGTCACTCTTTTGCAGCTGGTGGTCAGCTGTGGGGGTGAATAAAACCTCAGTTTACCCTATAGTCTGTGTTGAGGACAGCTGGAATTTGACAGGTCAATTGGACAGAAAGCTGAGTGATTTCCAAATAGACAAGCTGAATCTTTTCCTAGCCACCCTCTGTGCCTTCCTGCCAGGAATGACATTGACTGGCAGGTACCAGTTTGGGACCCAGAAGTCACTCTAATATTTAAGAGATGAATCTGATCATTTATCTTTTTTGTTCTTTTTTTAGGTAATTAAAAAAAAACTTATGTTAGCAATTTATGATTTCTCAATAACATCCTCACAAGAATCTGGATTAAAAAATGTTATTCTACCGGGAGTGTTGACTAAATAAACACTGTTGATAATGACAATTAAAAATTGTCACACGCCTACCTGCCAAGCTTATAATGACATTTTTTGGGAAAAAAAATAGCAGACAATAATACAGGTCTCAGTCATTTTATTGTCAGCAGTGCCCATCAGGAGGGAAGGATTTGCTGATATAAATTAGAGCAGGTTGGTAAATCATGTGTATGTCTTTACAGACTTGTTTTATCTTTTTCTTTTCATAACCCCCAGGTTCAATTCCACCTTAGATGCATGGTCTGTAGAGTTGGATTTCACAGCAATTAGGTGAGTTTATGGTTTTTGGATTTGCAGTGTGGTATTTCACAAGCCTATCAAGTCTTGTAGAGTTTAATTGATAACTCCCATTACCCCACAAAGCTGACCCCACTCACCTGTTCCTTTCATCTGATGCCCAGTGAAATGCAGGTAGCATTGTGTCTGTTTAACCAACTGAGCCACCCAGGCGCCCCTAACATTGTGTCTGTTTAGAGTCCCACTTTGTCAACAGTATATTTGTAAGAGGAGAGATTCATAGACTTATGAGAGAAGGAGCTATACATGCTTGAAGAGTTTGTTCATATAACATCTTACTAAGAGTCTGCATTTATTGTTATTTTTCTTTTTCTCCTACCAGAAAAACAAAAGATTTTCATCATTTCAAAGAAATTTATGAATGGCACTACCCCCCCCCCATCCCCCCCAGGCTCTAACAAATGTTTTACGATGCATTTTGTAAATGGTTTACTTAGTAAATTATAATGACTTCCTAATAGATTACTGTCTAGAAGCCTCAACTACTTGAAGGGATGCAGGCAAGCTGAAGAGTAGAAGGAATCATGGGAAAGTCAGTCCATCTTTCGGTTAACCTTGGTGAACAAGTGCTGTTCCACACAATTCGGCACTTGATTGAAAGTGACCTCTCATATTGCCCATTTGGTGTATGTACATTTATTCTGTTTCAAAAAAAACCCTGCTTTCTAAACAGTCTATATTTTTAATCTGGTGTTAGTTAACAAGTTAAGCTTGGGGAAAAAGAAAAAGAAATTTTGGTATCAAATTGGCTGCCTAGCTGGGTATCTACCTACCCTTCCTTCCTTCCTTCCTCCCTCCCTCCCATCCATCCATCCATCCATCCATCCATCCCTTTATCTATAAATGAACTATGGCATTTGAAAACAGGACAAAACAATTTTAATATATTTTAAGACAGACTCACTGGGTTGTTTAATAAAAAAATTAATACCAGTTTTCACTTTAAAATTATACTTTGATAGTTATGAAGTGGTACCCAAGAATCTATGTTTCATAAATTTCTGTGTTATTTCTTGACAAGTCATTCTTCTACCCATGTTGAAAAACACTGACTTGGAGAGCCTGTATTAAGGATGATTCTGGTTTTTAGAACTTATCAATTTCTTAGCTATTCAACTGCTATTTTCAGAACTGGCAGTCTATAATAAAGTATTTGAAATTTAAGAATTTGATTCTGTCGATTTGAAACCCAGGCTTATCCCAGAAGGGCATTATTAGCCTGCTATGAACCCAACATTCATTCCTGCTTTCTTTTTTATTGACTCTTGCTTGACCTACTCAGAAATAACTATTATTTGGGTCCAGCGAGGCCCCAGGCTGTTACATATTTAGCACTTCCTTCTCCAACTCTTAGCCACTCAGCTTGGTTGAGCTCTATAAAAAGCATTTACACAGCAGTGTTTCTTTCTGGTTGTTTATTTAGCTGCATAACAGTTCACTGTTGCTTGCTGATTTGTTTCTTTTTGCCTGACAGAAAGGTTAAGGTACTTCTTTCTTTTGGTCCACTTTGTCTACAGCCTTCAACCCAAATTATTAAGCATATCTTGCTCAATGAACCTTCTTTTATTTTAACAATTTTCTTTACCTGTACTCATTTGATTTTTTAGGATTTTACCCTAATATGCCTCAAATTTCTGTTTGGTTTGTTTCAGTGATAATTTATCAAATAGTATATGGGAAAGTGGTTTGTGGAGTCCTATAAAACTCTGAATGGTTGATAGGATTTAGTATTCCTCACACACTGACACATACTTCTTTTTCTGTAATTGGTGTGTGTGTGTGTGTGTGTGTGTGTGTGTGTGTATGTGTGTGTGTCTACATGTGCAGGTTTATGTATTCTCATTTCCTCTTGGTTCCTGAAAGAAATAATACAATTTAGTCCCTAACCATTTAAGTCAGTGATAATTTTTGGTTAACAGAAACCACATAAACTGACAGCACAGTTATCATTTCAAATGCATTATTCCATTTTCCTCATGAATGTATTTATATTTGTCAGAGCAAGCGTGAGTCCTGAATCCTGGGTGAGAGTTTACGTTAACTTATTGCCCATTTCCAACACATTGTGTTCATTTTACCTTCTAAATATGTTTTGAATTCATACTTGCCTTTTCTATTCCAATTGAGAATGCCTTAGAAAGCTATTCAATAGTCTAAGCTAAAAAAATGGACACCTGAACCCCCACTTCTGTTTGCCCTTTGATCTCGTTTAAATTCTTACACCAAGAGTTAAGTGAGTCTCAGAAATGGAATTCTGATCTCGCTGCTTCACGTCTGCCAATTCCTTTAATGGTGCCACACCGATTGTGAGGGAAAACCCAGACTCTAAGATGACCAAGGAGGCTTTCCATGTCTTCCTGATTTTACAGCTCCTTCCTTGCTGAGCCTCACACCCTGCCATCCCCACAAACCATGCTTAGCCCCTAACAGTCTGTATGGATACCTCTTTGTGTTTGCCCACTATCTTCCCTTGACCTGAAAGGCATTATCCAGCTTGTCCACTTGGCACTTCCCAAGCGTTATTTAAGAAAGGCAAAGTGTGAGCTCCTTTTTGGAGCCTTGAAACTTCTTTTTTTCAAGGGCGCCACGGTATTCCTAGCTCTCATACATTCCCCGGGTCTTCTTTTGTCATAAAAGTTGTTACACGCCATGAAAAGAACCATTTTTTTTCTCATCCATTCTTTCTTCTGGAAAAAATGACTTCATTTTGCTCATTTAAAACTTCTCTGTGGCCTAGCCAGGTATCTTACAGGAAATAAGTGTTGATTTAAGAAATAGGTGTTTACATATGGTAAGGAAAATAGGGTATCACACATTGGCATACGTATCTTCTTGGTCTCAATTATCTTTGATGTAAACCCTATTTCACTTGCCAAATTATTTGATGCTAAAGAATTTGTGTTTTTATGTCTTGTTGAAGAGTTGAGGTCCAAATCCTGTCTGTTAGATACATGTTATATCAACATTCCTGCCCATCTCAGTTGTCATTACCTCAGGAGGCAATTTCAGTATAATCTAACAAATATAACTTGACCTCATCTTACCACCAACCTCAACTACATGCCAGTTAAATTGATAGAAGAACATCATGTATGTTTATCCTCTTTCCTCATGTGGAAATGGAAATTTTGAGTCTTCTTTGATCTATTTTTTTTTTCATCTTGACGATTTGATTTCAGAATGTTGTTAAATTTTTATATTCCTGATGCGAGATGACCCCCTGTTCTATCTCGATCTTTTCCTGTCTACTCCCCCTTTGGCTACCCTCCCCTTTGCCTGCCCCAAGGCTTAGTTCACGTCTCAGCTGAAATAGCACTTTCTGAAAGGAAGTTTTTCATGATTGTAAGCAGAGTCTAATAACTATAGCTGTGTTTGCCCCATCAGAGCACATACTACTTTGCAACATACTAGAATATTCACATCTCTGTATTTGCCCCTGAACTATAAAATTGCTGAGAACACAGGCTGTTAAATCTGTGTACCCAGATATGTGCCTGTACAATAAATGTTTATTAAGTTAAAAGAACTCTGTGTTAAAGAGAGCTGGAATTGTTTTGAAAATTAAGTTCCTGCTCCTTGAAATACCCATCTGCAAAGGTAAAACCCAGAACCCTCACAACTAAGCTTGGAATTACTGTTTTATAATTCAATGTAAGCTTTCTGATGGGCAAAACAAGTCTAAGCTATGTTATCATCATACATTTCACAGGACAGTGTTGAGTTGCTTTTTCATGCCAGGAAGCTTCCGTTGTGTTACTGTTGTTTGGTTCTTCTTGAGAGCTCCTGAACTGTCCAAAAGTCACCAATTTCAGAAATGCTCGGGAAGGTCACCATCAGGTACCTGGTGAGCCATCCATATCTGGTGTGCTGGTGAGCAAGGACACAGCTGTGTTTGTGTGAGAGGCATAGCTGGGTGGACACGTAACCATCTGGATGCAGAGTAGACACAAGACCTGTCATTACAGGAGAAATCACAAGTAAAATATTGACAGAAGTCAAAGTGAATCCTTTGTGGTGGGAGATGGATTCCTTCATAGTTAATTAAGGATGACAGGGAAGACACAAACCGAGTCAGTGTCTGATATAGCCTTATTGTGCTGTGTGACAGACACTCTGGCTACTGGCCCCCCTTTACTTGAGGACACTCAGATCTTCCCTTTAAAGGTATATGGTGGCGGCGGGGCGGGGGTGGGGGGGACCTGGATGGCTCAGTTGGTTGAGTGTCCGAATTCAGCTCAGGTCATGATCTCATGGTCTGTGGGTTCAAGCGCCATGCTGCAGCTTGGAGCCTGGAGGCTGCTTCAGATTCTGTCTTCCTCTCTCTCTGCCCCTCCCCCGTTCGTGCTCTGTCTCACTCTGTCTCAAAAAAAAAAAAACCCCCCAAAAAAAAACCAAAAAAAAAATTAAAAATATTTAGAAAATAAATAAATAAAGTATACAGAGAACTCTACCATCAGTGTACAGCAGAATCTGAACAAGCACTGTTACCATGAACACTTTGGATATTGGGAGTCTTGCCTGCCGTCCCCAAACTTCTGCGCAGTCGCTGAATCTGTCAGCCCCATGAAAACAGTGTAGTTACCTAAAGGATTTTCTTCAGCAACTTGTGAGTTAGTTGCTCAGGGGTCTGACAGATCCTGAAATTGTAGAGCCATGCCTCTTTCCTTTACAATAAGTGAGTAAGTATAACTATTTAGCCAATGGGTACTTCAGGAAATCCACATTCTTCCATTTCAGTCTATACCTTTTAAAATTGTTTTCCTAATAACCCTCTCACTTGTATTCTTTTTGTAAATGATATTTAGAAAATACTCTCATGAAAATGACATAGTACACACCATGCCAATCCTTGCTGTAGCCGTTTGCTGATGTTTAATGAACTCACATTTATTTATGGCCCATCCGTCTCTTCCCCTTGCCAGGACATAGTGTTGTTTTCGTTTTACCCAGGTGCTTTTCCTTTTAATGTTCAGCGCGTTGTCAACCTTACCTTATCTGAAGTAAATGATGTTACTGGCTGTCCTGGGGGAACACAGTAAATATCAGTAGGTAAATAGAAGCTCTGGTAACTTCTGCAATGTCAACTTTATCTCTGTCACCATTATGGTGATGGAAAGCGTGCAAAGCCTGCTGGTCCATTCCATCTCTCTGACTGCATCCTTTCAACTTGGGAGAATGTGACTTGTGTTTAACGGCACATGAGTTTTAATTACTTTTGAAATACTGTAGCAGCAAGTAAAGATATAATTTCAATACTCAGATGTACAATAACCATAAGTAACATCATTGACATTCATTCATTTGTTTATTCATTCACAGAAGTCTCAAGCTTAAATAGGAAGACTCTCTTAGGGAGTCCAGCAAGTGTTTCCATGTGGAAAGGACTCTTCTTCTAACCTATGAATGTTGACTAGAAATTAAATTGGACAGGAGAAAAGAGGGGCCTTCCAAGTGGTGGATATACCGAAACTATTTTCATGTGAAGGAATATGTTGAGTTCAAGGGACGGAGAGAAGGTTGGTGTGGCTAGAGTGCACGGGCTGACTGGGGAGCATTTAAGTTGATGCTAGAGAGATAAGTGGAGCCATGTTGTGCAAAAGCTTGTTACCAAAGTCAACGATCTTTTTCATTATCGCCAAAACAAGAAGTCTCTGAATGCTTTAAGGAGTTTCAGTGTGTTTCTTCATGTGGCATGTGTATCTTTCTGAGGGTGTCCATGTAGTATTTTGATACCTGTGGCAAGTGTGTCTCTTCATGCATCTGGGTTTCACTGAGCATATGTGTTTGGGTGAGGGACATAATCAAATTTCATTAATCTATGTAACAAATATTTGAGCACCCGTTAAATTTTGAACCCTGTTCTGTGTGCTGATATCTGTGTATAAGACCTGCAAGATCCTTGATTTCATGGAGACATATATCCTCATAGAAAAAGCCAAGGAAAAATAGTTAAGAAATGATATAATGTCATGCAATGATATGTGTTGTAAAGAAGATCAAATGGAGTAAGGGGATAGGGAATGACCAGTGGCAGTGATCCGGAGAACCGAAGTTAGCAGGTGAGTTACAGAAGATGTGGGGAAGGGCATTCCAGTCTGGGAAGAGTAGGTGAAAAGCTTCAGGGAGGGTATGAGCTTAGGGGATTTGGGAAACAGTGAGAAGGCTATGAAAGAGGCAGCAGGATAGCACAGGCGTTGAGATGGGTTAAGAAAGGTAGTTTGGGTATATATATTAGGGTCTCCCCACCATAAAGCGTGGGTCAGCCATTATGGCTAGTAGGGGGGGATATAAAGATAGGTGTAAGGATAGAAAGACAGTTTTTTGTGGAGGAAGATCAAATTTTAGACGGATTTCTGAAGAGAGAGCTAATAGGACTTGCTGATGGGTTAGATACAGAATGTGGGTGTGGAAAGAGGGGGAGAGACACCCACCTTGTGTGCACTGGGGTGAATGGTGAGGACACATGACAAGGTGGAGAAGATCAAGAGAAGAACGGATCTGGGGGGAAATGAAACATTGTATCATATTGTATGTTAGGTATTTCACCATGTTAGAATAGGAGTTCAGACATGCCCATGTGGCATGCAAGTAGAGATTAGATTATGACGTTGTATGTGAATAGGGTTGGCATTTAGAAAATATCACTCTGCCTTTGCCATAGAACAGATTGTAGGGGAATCATTCTTCCCTCCCATCCTACTCTTAGTAACCATGCTGTACTCAGAGTGTGATCTAAATACACATACTTAAAGGAGGAGGAGGTAGAAGGCGGCAGTGCAGTAATAGTGAAGACTTCAAAACATAACAGGTTTCACAGTGAAGCGGTGTTGGCTGCCCACCAAGTTAATTTGGTCCTGATCTCCTGATGGAGAAGGAGAAGGAGACATCCTCCCATTTCCATTCAGCTTCATAACTCCTTCATGGCATAGTGTGTAAAGTTGCAGACCGTATGCCTATTCAACTTCCGGTCAGATACACATAGAACGCAAGGTGTATCTATGTGTAAGCTGATGTTGCTTGGTCTTGGGAAAACTTAGTGGTTTTCTCCTACCCTAGTGATTAATAAAAAGCTGTGCTATCCAATACAATGGGCACTAGCCACATAGAAGTATCAACATTTAACTTAAATCAAACTTCAATGTTAAAAATTGAGTTCTTTGGTAGAGTATTTCATGTGCTCAATGACGGTATGAGGCTAGTGGCTACCATGTTGGATAAAGCAGATCGAGATTATTTCTGTCATCATAGAAATTTCTTTGAATGGCTCTGGTGTCAAGAAAAATAGATTGGAACATAGGTTGATTTCTGGCTTTTCAGTTCGACTGTGTCTACCCAGACTACATGCAAATGTTTCTTTCACATGGAGAATCCAGTCTGCATCCAGAGTTAAGTGGGAGTTTATCATATGGACTCTCCCGTATGTTGGAGCCATATATTCCTGCATTTTTTCTATATGGGTTTTACCTTTAATATATTAACTACCTGTGCACATGTGCGCGCATACACACACACACACACACACACACACCATCTCATATGAGAAAACAATGAATGATTGCTCTTCCAAATTGAAGCCTGGGAACATGGCTCCTGATTTAATTCAAAGAAACACAATGAAAGCTAGAGCTGGTCAAAGCTTGTCCATCCTATTTAGGTTCCCAGAAATGTACTTTCTATTCCCTTTGTCCCAATTTGATGAGGCTTTGCCACTACAGCAAATTATGTAAGTTGTAAACAAAGAGCTACATCATTATGAGCAGAACCCAATGTAATATCAGCCTTTAATGGTCTTTTATAAACCTCGTATGAACAGCGGTGCCTTACAGAAAACCAGCACAATTGCTCTAAAGAAAACTCTTTCATTCTGCACTCTAACTAGTACCAGAATAAAGAACACACCAGCAAACAATGAATTGTATTGAAATAGAAAAATATGTGAAGCAAGACTGCCAAATTATTTATCTTTCATTAAAGGAGAAAATCACACATAATTATCTCTGGTAAATGAGCATGTTTGTGAAACTTTGCATGGGGCTCAGAAATAATAACCGTAAAAAATTCTACATTTAGTCAAGTTAAAATAACTGTCTGTTTTTATGTAAATTTTAGGAAAGGGACTTCTGAGCAGGCAAGGCATTCAAAAGGGGGTATAAACAGCCCTCTGAGCCCTGCTTGATCATCACTAGAGATGGAGCAACATGGATCTCTGCATCCTAGTGGAGTAGCTCATCCAGGCTGAAGGTAGTTTTCTATCCCTGTCACCGAATTACTGAGCAATTACATTGTGTAGCTCTATAATTCATGCATGAGCACGTAACAACTGAACGCTTTTTAGCTAGAGAGACTTGGAATCTCATTCCAAGAAAGGAAGCAGATATGCAACACTTTGTGGTTTTATTCATTGGTGTGTGTGTGTGTGTGTGTGTGTGTGTGTGTGTGTGTGTGTGTGTTTTGCAAAATTAAAGAGGATGTGCCAGACAAAGATATCAAAGAAGAATGTGCATTTCAGCACGGAGATAATGTGCAGGTGCCATCACTGAGCTTTTGTAGTCAGGAGCAAAAGTTAGAGCCAGCCAAGCTGAGAACTTTGAAATTTTAGCATAGAATTGCTTTTGGTTCCAAAGATAAGCTTATGAGTATTCAGGAAGCAAGGACATGCCAAATCAAGTTTCCTTTGCTGTTTCAGAACAACTCCCAAGTTTTTGTTTGTTTTGTTTTGTTTAGGGGCAAACTGCTCGGTGTGTAAATATTCCTGGCAGAACTTCTGAATAGACATCTCCTGGTATTTTCATTGATGAATCTTGTCACCATAGAAAGAACAAAAATATGCTCCATGTCTTAGCTATTCTAGGAGAGACTTGGATTAGAGTGGAAGATTTTTTTGTTATTCTAGTGTGATCTAGTGAAAGATTTTTACAGATGCAGAGACTTAGAGAAATTCACCTTAGGGAAACAACCTGGCTGCTTCTGGTCACTGAACCCTTTTCTATTATTCATAGTTGCTTCAAGAGCTCAAACAAATTTTCACAGATACTATTGTCTTAATTAATGATTAGGGCACCCCTTTCCTTCTGAATAGAGGTCCAGATGACCTTTTTCTAGACAGTATTGTTTTCAAAAGAAACTGTGTTCATTATTTTACAAAGTCATATCTCAGGTTTCTATTTCATTCATCTTATTTATTTGTTTGACTTGGGAGATCTGTCGGACCTTCCTCCTATTTTCACTGCTTCTTAACTCATGGTGATCACCTGAGTTCACGGCCATTGTTTTCTACCAGGAGAGAGATTTGGGGAGCCACCTTGGTGCACTTTGCACTGTTACTTACTTTACCCCCATAGATTATTTAGATTGACAGGGTCTCCTTCACTCTATTGCCAAAGGTCTAAAAATACCAATTACCAATACCAAAGATTTAAAAGTATCAATTTCTTCATTAGAACTGTAGAATGTCAGGTCTGGGAGAAAAAATGGAAAGCTAATCAAGTCTGTCTCCTTGTGTTCTAAAGATGAAGAAATGGTGATTTACACCCAGATGGAATTAGTAAGCCTCAAAAGTGAGTCCAAGTTTTGGGTCTCTGGATTGGGTCCTCTTTGTCCAATACCCTGCACCCCTGATGCAATTTTCCTGCAGTGTTTAGTGTCTGACTTATCTTCTCTCTTTCCAAGTGGAGTTGCCAACAGTACCCCCTTGGGGTATGATGCTTTCTTTGTGTGTCCACACTCATTCCTGGGCCTTACTGACCCTTTGTGGCTCCCGTCCGCTATTAGTGTGACAGCTCATTCCCTTCTGTGAGCCTCTGTGACATCTGTTTTCCCAGCCATCATTTTCCTTCCTCTGTCTCTGTGCCTGGGAGTTTATCTGAAATCTGTTCTCAGGATAAACTAGTCAGGCTATAAATTCCCCTTATAGGAATTTTGGACAGGAACAGCCTGACTTATCTTAGAACTTTGTCACATCAGAGAATTAGAAAATGTGCTTCATCTTCTCACAGGAGGTATCCCTCAGCATTTTTAGCAGGAAAAATAAATAAGTTTTTAGTGTTTCTCAGGCACGTTTTCTGCTTTCCCTTTTAATGTTTTAGTAAGCAATCCACTTCCTGGATGACCATGAACATATGGCATTAGTAATAATAAGTCATCATGAGGATGAGGACTTGGAATGATAATACATCAGAGTTCCTGAATAGAATGAGGATCCCAATTAGGACCCGGATCTAAAACTGTCATAGTTATTGCTGGTAAAGATGGATTGGGTGATGCTCCTTGAAGCAGTTTCCATCTTGAATTGATCTTACTTTCTCAGCAACTTCCTGGCTGCAAGCAGGAGTGGGAAAGCAGAGAGGTGTCCTGTCTGTGATCCATGCAGTGAACAGTAGGAGAGCAGACCCAAACACAAGGGAAGGTTCTCCTCCAGAAAGTTACCCTGCCCGAACCACAGCCATGCACTAATGTAAGTGGGGCTCCTTCTAGTTGTCCTGGTCAGACAAGTCCCTCTTCTCAGGAGGAATGAGTCCCACCCAGGAAGCGATGTCAGAAGATTCATTTGGGGCACTCCAGAGAGGTAGAAAATAATGGTGTCAATGTGTAGAATCAGGAATATGGAAAGTAAATTTTTCTTAAAAGAATGCTTCTTTCTAAATACTAATTGGTCAAAACTGAAGTTGAGGAAAAGAGAAGTTTCCCTTTCAGTGGCATCTCTCATGTAAGAGCCAAAGTCTTTCTTTCTGGGAGGTTGTAAACGAGGGAAGCGTGAGTGGATGAAGCACATGGACGGAATCTCTTAGTGTGCAATTTCAACTTCAGACCACATGCCACTTACCTAAATCCAGGAAATTACAGGTCATGTGTTTTTAAATTTTTTTTTGGAATGTTTGTTTGTTTTTGAGATATAGAGAGAGACAGAGCGTGAGCAGGGGAGGGGAAGAGAGAGAGGGAGACACAGAATCCAGAGCTCGAACTCACAAGCTGCGAGATCATGACCTGAGTGGAAGTCGGATGCTTAAACAACTGAGCCACCCAGGTGCCCCAAGGGTCGTGTCTTTTTAAAATTGTGAATCTATGCTTATGCTGGAAGAGTTGAAGTAAGAGCTTTTTTCCTTCTCTTCCCCCCCCAAATCATTATTTATTTATTTTTTCTGGAAGAATGGACTTGGAAGAGCTGAGCTATCCAACTGTGTCACTACATCAGTCTTGTGTCAGCACACTAAAACAGGCGGAAACCTTCTTTTAAACAATGCTTGTGTGGGCTCGCATTTGAGTTTGTCCTCCATGCTTATTTATCCGCTAATTTGAAGTGAGGTAGCCTGCATGCTTATCAAACATTAAAGTGCATACAAATAGCTGGGTGTCAACTGTAGACAGTGTGAGATTTTTACCTTACTTCAGGCAAAGATGTTAGCCTCCCACAGTTTCGTTTCTGGGACAGAAGACATGAGATTCGTGGTCCAGAGACAAAAGAATTTATTACTCATGATATAGTGGGCAGCATGAGGTTTATGTTCACATGAGTTTCCCTTGCTCTTCAAGTCCCAAGTCCCATGGGGCAATGCAGAGTGGTCTAGGGGGTGGCTGTGCATGCTGTGAATTTGCCTCACCACTGAGTAACCTGGAATGTAAGAAATCTTAATCTTGGGAAGAGATGCAAACAAATCTGCTCTACCCTTGCTCCAGAGGGAGACATTATCTTTGTTATTAACCTCAACAGCAAACATATTTACCTCTCTCTTCTGGAGAGAGATACTATCTCTCTCTTCTAAGACTATTTGCTATACAAATATTCTTGAAAACAAAAGCTCTCAACATTTTTTTTTTTTTTTTTTTTTGCCCAAAAGACTTGATAGTATGAGCTATTCATGGAGAAGATCCCCCAACACTGGGAATTTGTCTGAATTAATATTTGGTTCAGTTGGTCTGCGGTGGTATCTGAAATTCCTCATTGGTAACAAGCTCTTGGGTGATGCCAATAGCCGTGAAATAGTGATTACATTTATTCCCCTCTGTCGCCTATCATTCTGTCTTGACTTGAACATGTAGCAAAGCAAGGGGCACCTGGGAGGCTGCGTCGGTTAAGCGTCCCACTTCAGCTCAGGTCACGATCTCGCGGTTTGCGAGTTCGAGTCCCACGTCGGGCTCTGTGCTGTCAGCACGGAGCCTGCGTGGGATCCTCTGTCTCCCTCTGTCTCCTCCTGTCTCTCTGCTCCTCTCCCTCTTGTTCTGTCTCTCTCAAAACTACACACTAAAAAAAATGCGGTAAAAAAAAAAAAAAGAAAGAAAACAAACATAAAAAACCACACATCTGTGACAAGCAGACCTTGGAATAAAACTAACGGATAGCTCTCTGTTCCTAAAGGAAAATAACTTAGCTATTCCCACTCCTTCTTCTTCCCTTTGTCTAATCTCTGCCCTGTTCTCTCTATCTCATGCATACTGTGTAGATATAGAGAAATCCTAACCACACACACACACACGTAAATATATACATATACGTGAAATGACACAATTAGTGTAGTGAAGTTACAACATTGTATAATGCCCACATGTTCCTGCCATCATAAGAACTCTTCGTTATTTGGGTTTTCAAAGAGAAAATTTTGTCCCGTGGTTAAAAGCAGAGTCTCTGGGGCCAAACTTCCAGGATTCAAATTTGGAAGTTACTGTTTACCACATCTGTGAACTTTGCCTGGTTACTAACCCTTGTTATAACTCAGGTTCCGCATTCGAAAAATGGAAATGGTATAATCAGGTGTCAGGTGTGTGGAAAAAAATATGACCCCTAATAATAGCTACATAACTGTTTGTTATTCATATCGCTAGTTCCACTAACACACTTTTCAGTTTGCTGTATCCCTTGAAAACAAATTATGAAATGAATTGGCAAAAGAACTTGGTCTTCCGCAGAGCAATATTAAAATTGATGTTTATGATATTAAGAATTTGTCATCAAATAAATTACAGTTCTCACCAATATCACGTTATGTTATTGAAGACCCAGCAGCTATAAACTTCTGGTCATTATGAAAGTAGAATAATGCTCTAAATTACATAAATTTGGGATATATTTATTATATGAAATATCCAGACTAAATATGAAATTAATGTCCTTCATTACCTTAGTATAATGCTTTGAAGTCCCATAAATACACATACACATAATGCATATGACTGCTCTGTATCATAGCATTGATCTAAAGTTATACTATTGATTTAAGAAAACAGTTAATTAACATTTTTGCTGTCCGTTAATTGTCTGTACAATTCATTTCAACTTAGCAAATATAAATGAATGTGTGTTATTTGGAACTTGCATTACTAGGCACTAAGGATATAAAAACAACTAAGATCTAGCCTTTAATGACCTCACCCCCTCATGGAGGAAAGATTGTGCATTATAACATGATTATTTAATATATCTATAATATAATAACTCTCAGAACACTGGGCAAGCGTCAGGAACTTTTGGCTTCCTGAGACATGAAGTACATCGGAGTTTGAGATAACCATGGCTCTTTTCCCTCATAAGAACATTTCCTAAAGAAGTTTCCTTTTTGCTGTTTGCCCTCTGCAGTGTGTAAATGCAGGGCATTCATTCATTGATTCACAGTAACATATGAAGTTTTCTGCTGTGTGCCAGGTATCTAGAGGAGGTACCCCAAAAATAAAAAAACATAAAAACAAATAATGGTTTACAGCCTCCAAGAAGCGCAGTGTGTATAGAAAAGGCAGACAAATAAACGGTAGGTTGGCAATGATGTCTGAAGCCTCAGTGACGGGGATAATTAATGCACAGGTGTCAAGGAATGTCTATGCCTTTTAGAACACAGTGAAGCTGGCTCTGTTGTTCTTTTCTTTCATTTTACTTTTGAGGTATGAGGGTGATGGAACACCTGTCTGCCTTTATTACCCATTCTTACTTTATTGTCAGTAACTGTTGATTTCTGACGATTGCTCCCTTTAGTTTCTTCTGCATTGTTCATCTTTTGTAACCGTTTTCCAAGGTTTTTATCTTGATGGTACTGTACCGTCATTGAAGGACTTAATAAAAGAGATTGGGATAGCGTTTTATGGGTGGACATGACTTTCTGGTAATTTATCATTCTTTCATCATGTTTTCGTATGCTCCAAATGAATGCCTGTCTCAAAAAACATTAAAATAAGCAATACAGGGGTATACAGCAGGAAACAAAGTCCGCTCCTGTGTGACCCCATGCAGTCCTACTTTCCAGATTTAAGCACTCTTGCATTTGTGTGTGTGTGTGTGTTTGTTTCAGGAATTTTTATAAACATAATCAAGAATATAGAGAGAAAGATATAAGGGTATAAAGCGGAATACTAACTTTGTAGTACCAATAGATTGCATTTCTGTTTAATGAAATGTCTTAGGTTTCCTGTATCACCTTACATAAATTTGGCTCGCTCGTTCCATTTTTTTCTTTAATGTATAGTACTTACAATCATCGATGATTTGTACATAAAACATGGCACATGTTTGTCTGTATTTTAAAGGGTGAATTTTTGGAAGTGATATTGGTGGATCAAAGGATATGTACTTTTAAATTTTTATTAGGTTCTACCAAAATATCTTCCTAAAAGATAGTTTCAGTTTATACTGCCAATAAAAAAAAATGTATGAAAGTTTCCCTTTCCACTCAAGCTCACAGCATTGCCCATATTAAACTTTCTAACTTTGACTAAACTAAAAGATAAAAATTGATACCACAGTTGTTGATGTGCAAAGATTTGTGTGTGTGGATGTGTGTTGGTGGGGGGTGGGGATATGTCGCCTAATCACATTCTTAACACATTTTTTCAAGTTGGATTATTTGTCTTTTTAAAAATTGTATAGTTACCTCACATTCATGATCATCCATTTCAAAAACCAGCCTGTGGTCCTTCAAAAAACAATAGCTTGGATCATGATCCCAGGGTCCTGGGATCAAGCTCTGCATCATCTCTGTGCTGAGCATGGAGATTCTCTGTCTCTGTCTGTCTGTCTCTCTCTCTCAAAATCTCCCTCTTTCCCTCCCCTGCTCATTCACTCTTTCTCTGAAAAAAAAAATTCCATAGATGCTTTAGGGGATGGAAGGAAGTTTGTGAGCAATGTTTTTCAGATCAGGAGATTTAGAGTAGAGAACTCTGGTAAGAAATAGAGGTGAGGCGGAAGATGGCGGCGTAGGAGGACGCTGGGCTCACCGCGCGTCCTGCTGATCACTTAGATTCCACCTACACCTGCCTAAATAACCCAGAAAACCACCAGAGGATTAGCAGAACGGAGTCGCCGGAGCCAAGCGCAGACGAGAGGCCCACGGAAGAGGGTAGGAAGGGCGGCGAGGCGGTGCGCGCTCCACGGACTGGCGGGAGGGAGCCGGGGCGGAGGGGCGGCTCGCCGGCCAAGCAGAGCCCCCGAGTTTGGCTTGCAAAAAGCGGAGGGGCCTGACGGACTGTGTTCCGACAGCAAGCGCGACTTAGCGTCTGGGAAGTCATAAGTTAACAGCTCTGCTCAGAAAGCGGGAAGGCTGGAGGACAAAGGGAAGGAGAGCTGCTGAGCCCCCGGACGACAGAGCTCAGTTTGGTGGGGAACAAAGGCGCTCGCCAGCGCCATCTTCCCCGCCCATCCCCCAGCCAAAATCCCAAAGAGAACCAGTTCCTGCCAGGGAACTTGCTCGCTCCGCGCAAACACCCAACTCTGCGCTTCTGCGGAGCCAAACCTCCGGCAGCAGATCTGACTCCCTCCTGCTGCCACAGGGCCCCTCCTGAAGTGGATCACCTAAGGAGAAGCAAGCTAAGCCTGCCCCTCCTGCCCCTGTGCACCTTGCCTACCCACCCCAGCTAAGACGCCAGATCCCCAGCATCACAAGCCTGGCAGTGTGCAAGTAGCCCAGACAGACCACCCCACCCCACAGTGAATCCCGCCCCTAGGAGAGGGGAAGAGAAGGCACGCACCAGTCTGACTGTGGCCCCAGCGGTGGGCTGGGAGCAGACATCAGGTCTGACTGCGGCTCCGCCCACCAACTCCAGTTATACACCACAGCACAGGGGAA
Organism: Puma concolor; assembly: GCF_028749965.1. Classification (NCBI taxonomy): domain Eukaryota; kingdom Metazoa; phylum Chordata; class Mammalia; order Carnivora; family Felidae; genus Puma; species Puma concolor. Next base: position 144,429,024 of record NC_141667.1, read on the forward strand.
GTGCCCTGCAGGTCCTCACCACGCCAGGGACTATCCAAAATGACCAAGCGGAAGAATTCCCCTCAGAAGAATCTCCAGGAAATAACAACAGCTAATGAGCTGATCAAAAAGGATTTAAATAATATAACAGAAAGTGAATTTAGAATAATAGTCATAAAATTAATCGCTGGGCTTGAAAACAGTATAGCTGACAGCAGAGAATCTCTTGCTACAGAGATCAAGGGACTAAGGAACAGTCACGAGGAGCTGAAAAACGCTTTAAACGAAATGCATAACAAAATGGAAACCACCACGGCTCGGATTGAAGAGGCAGAGGAGAGAATAGGTGAACTAGAAGATAAAGTTATGGAAAAAGAGGAAGCTGAGAAAAAGAGGGATAAAAAAATCCAGGAATATGAGGGGAAAATTAGAGAACTAAGTGATACACTAAAAAGAAATAATATACGCATCATTGGTATCCCAGAGGAGGAAGAGAGAGGGAAAGGTGCTGAAGGGGTACTTGAAGAAATAATAGCTGAGAACTTCCCTGAACTAGGGAAGGAAAAAGGCATTGAAATCCAAGAGGCACAGAGAACTCCCTTCAGACGTAACTTGAATCGATCTTCTGCACGACATATCATAGTGAAACTGGCAAAATACAAGGATAAAGAGAAAATTCTGAAAGCAGCAAGGGGTAAACGTGCCCTCACATATAAAGGGAGACCTATAAGACTGGTGACTGATCTGTCTTTTGAAACTTGGCAGGCCAGAAAGAATTGGCACGAGATTTTCAGTGTGCTAGACAGAAAAAATATGCAGCCGAGAATCCTTTATCCAGCAAGTCTGTCATTTAGAATCGAAGGAGAGATAAAGGTCTTCCCAAACAAACAAAAACTGAAGGAATTTGTCACCACTAAACCAGCCCTACAAGAGATCCTAAGGGGGACCCTGTGAGACAAAGTACCAGAGACATCACTACAAGCATAAAACATACAGACATCACAATGACTCTAAACCCATATCTTTCTATAATAACACTGAATGTAAATGGATTAAATGCGCCAACCAAAAGACATAGGGTATCAGAATGGATAAAAAAACAAGACCCATCTATTTGCTGTCTACAAGAGACTCATTTTAGACCTGAGGACACCTTTAGATTGAGAGTGAGGGGATGGAGAACTATTTATCATGCGACTGGAAGCCAAAAGAAAGCTGGAGTAGCCGTCCTTATATCAGACAAACTAGACTTTCAATTAAAGGCTGTAACAAGAGATGAAGAAGGACATTATATAATAGTGACAGGGTCTATCCATCAGGAAGAGCTAACAATTATAAATGTCTATGCGCCGAATACCGGAGCGCCCAAATATATAAAACAATTACTCATAAACACAAGCAACCTTATTGATAAGAATGTGGTAATTGCAGGGGACTTTAACACCCCACTTACAGAAATGGATAGATCATCTAGACACACGATCAATAAAGAAACAAGGGCCCTGAATGAGACATTGGATCAGATGGACTTGACAGATATATTTAGAACTCTGCATCCCAAAGCAACAGAATATACTTTCTTCTCGAGTGCACATGGAACATTCTCCAAGATAGATCATATACTGGGTCACAAAACAGCCCTTCATAAGTTTACAAGAATTGAAATCATACCATGCATACTTTCAGACCACAATGCTATGAAGCTTGAAATCAACCACAGAAAAAAGTCTGGAAAACCTCCAAAAGCATGGAGGTTAAAGAACACCCTACTCACGAATGAGTGGGTCAACCAGGCAATTAGAGAAGAAATTAAAAAATATATGGAAACAAACGAAAATGAAAATACAACAATCCAAACGCTTTGGGACGCAGCAAAGGCAGTCCTGAGAGGAAAATACATTGCAATCCAGGCCTATCTCAAGAAACAAGAAAAATCCCAAATACAAAATCTAACAGCACACCTAAAGGAAATAGAAGCAGAACAGCAAAGGCAGCCTAAACCCAGCAGAAGAAGAGAAATAATAAAGATCAGAGCAGAAATAAACAATATAGAATCTAAAAAAACTGTAGAGCAGATCAACGAAACCAAGAGTTGGTTTTTTGAAAAAATAAACAAAATTGACAAACCTCTAGCCAGGCTTCTCAAAAAGAAAAGGGAGATGACCCAAATAGATAAAATCATGAATGAAAATGGAATGATTACAACCAATCCCTCAGAGATACAAACAATTATCAGGGAATACTATGAAAAATTATATGCCAACAAATTGGACAACCTGGAAGAAATGGACAAATTCCTGAACACCCACACTCTTCCAAAACTCAATCAGGAGGAAATAGAAAGCTTGAACAGACCCATAACCAGCGAAGAAATTGAATCGGTTATCAAAAATCTCCCAACAAATAAGAGTCCAGGACCAGATGGCTTCCCAGGGGAGTTCTACCAGACGTTTAAAGCAGAGATAATACCTATCTTTCTCAAGCTATTCCAAGAAATAGAAAGGGAAGGAAAACTTCCAGACTCATTCTATGAAGCCAGTATTACTTTGATTCCTAAACCAGACAGAGACCCAGTAAAAAAAGAGAACTACAGGCCAATATCCCTGATGAATATGGATGCCAAAATTCTCAATAAGATACTAGCAAATCGAATTCAACGGCATATAAAAAGAATTATTCACCATGATCAAGTGGGATTCATTCCTGGGATGCAGGGCTGGTTCAACATTCGCAAATCAATCAACGTGATACATCACATTAACAAAAAAAAAGAGAAGAACCATATGATCCTGTCAATCGATGCAGAAAAGGCCTTTGACAAAATCCAGCACCCTTTCTTAATAAAAACTCTTGAGAAAGTCGGGATAGAAGGAACATACTTAAAGATCATAAAAGCCATTTATGAAAAGCCCACAGCTAACATCATCCTCAACGGGGAAAAACTGAGAGCTTTTTCCCTGAGATCAGGAACACGACAGGGATGCCCACTCTCACCGCTGTTGTTTAACATAGTGCTGGAAGTTCTAGCATCAGCAATCAGACAACAAAAGGAAATCAAAGGCGTCAAAATTGGCAAAGATGAAGTCAAGCTTTCGCTCTTTGCAGATGACATGATATTATACATGGAAAATCCGATAGACTCCACCAAAAGTCTGCTAGAACTGATACATGAATTCAGCAAAGTTGCAGGATACAAAATCAATGTACAGAAATCAGTTGCATTCTTATACACTAACAATGAAGCAACAGAAAGACAAATAAAGAAACTGATCCCATTCACAATTGCACCAAGAAGCATAAAATACCTAGGAATCAATCTAACCAAAGATGTAAAGGATCTGTATGCTGAAAACTATAGAAAGCTTATGAAGGTAATTGAAGAAGATTTAAAGAAATGGAAAGACATTCCCTGCTCATGGATTGGAAGAATAAATATTGTCAAAATGTCAATACTACCCAAAGCTATCTACACATTCAATGCAATCCCAATCAAAATTGCACCAGCATTCTTCTCGAAACTAGAACAAGCAATCCTAAAATTCATATGGAACCACAAAAGGCCCCGAATAGCCAAAGTAATTTTGAAGAAGAAGACCAAAGCAGGAGGCATCACCATCCCAGACTTTAGCCTCTACTACAAAGCTGTCATCATCAAGACAGCATGGTATTGGCACCAAAACAGACACATAGACCAATGGAATAGAATAGAAACCCCAGAACTAGACCCACAAACGTACGGCCAACTCATCTTTGACAAAGCAGGAAAGAACATCCAATGGAAAAAAGACAGTCTCTTTAACAAATGGTGCTGGGAGAACTGGACAGCAACATGCAGAAGGTTGAAACTAGACCACTTTCTCACACCATTCACAAAAATAAACTCAAAATGGATAAAGGACCTGAATGTGAGACAGGAAACCATCCAAACCTTAGAGGAGAAAGCAGGAAAAGACCTCTCTGACCTCAGCCGTAGCAATGTCTTACTCGACACATCCCCAAAGGTAAGGGAATTAAAAGCAAAAGTGAATTCCTGGGACCTTATGAAGATAAAAAGCTTCTGCACAGCAAAGGAAACAACCAACAAAACTAAAAGGCAACCAACGGAATGGGAAAAGATATTTGCAAATGACATATCGGACAAAGGGCTAGTATCCAAAATCTATAAAGAGCTCACCAAACTCCACACCCAAAAAGCAAATAACCCAGTGAAGAAATGGGCAGAAAACATGAATAGACACTTCTCTAAAGAAGACATCCGGATGGCCAACAGGCACATGAAAAGATGTTCAGCGTCGCTCCTTATCAGGGAAATACAAATCAAAACCACACTCAGATATCACCTCACGCCAGTCAGAGTGGCCAAAATGAACAAATCAGGAGACTATAGATGCTGGAGAGGATGTGGAGAAACGGGAACCCTCTTGCACTGTTGGTGGGAATGCAAATTGGTGCAGCCGCTCTGGAAAGCAGTGTGGAGGTTCCTCAGAAAATTAAAAATAGACCTACCCTATGACCCAGCAATAGCACTGCTAGGAATTTATCCAAGGGACACAGGAGTACTGATGCATAGGGGCACTTGTACCCCAATGTTCATAGCAGCACTCTCAACAATAGCCAAATTATGGAAAGAGCCTAAATGTCCATCAACTGATGAATGGATAAAGAAATTGTGGTTTATATACACAATGGAGTACTACGTGGCAATGAGAAAAAATGAAATATGGCCTTTTGTAGCAACGTGGATGGAACTGGAGAGTGTGATGCTAAGTGAAATAAGCCATACAGAGAAAGACAGATACCATATGGTTTCACTCTTATGTGGATCCTGAGAAACTTAAGAGAAACCCATGGGGGAGGGGAAAAAAAAAAAAAAAAAAGAGGTTAGAGTGGGAGAGAGCCAAAGCATAAGAGACTGTTGAGAACTGAGAACAAACTAAGGGTTGATGGGGGGTGGGAGGGAGGAGAGGGTGGGTGATGGGTACTGAGGAGGGCACCTTTTGGGATGAGCACTGGGTGTTGTATGGAAACCAATTTGACAATAAATTTCATATATAAATAAAAAAAAAAAAAAAAAAAAAGAAATAGAGGTGAGGCCACAAAAGTTAACCGCTACAGGCAGTGGAAACATTCTCTCACTTTTGCCAGGCAGTTAATGCCCCACTCATTCAGTCAAGAACACCTTTTTAAGAAAAGTAATAAAGTTGAAGGTCATTTTCCTTTTAAAGCTTGATGGGATACTCTATTTCACCTTTTGAGTACTTTATACTTAGGTATTTAGACTTCTTTCTTCTATCCTTATGTGTAGCCTCCCTGCTGTAATATACAAAATCAGAAAAAACACATTGAAGATATTTAAAGATATTGCCCAGGCTTGTGACCTGGGGACATATGAATAGATCATTTTTATGTAGCCTGGTTTTGGATAATTCTCTCTTCTAAACTAATGTTCTGCAATTTCAGATTTGTTAAAGTAGTTAATTCAAGGCTATTATCAAGTTTCAGCAAAAATATTATTCTTGTTTATATTTGTTCATTAGACATATTTCCTCTGGAATATATTGAACAGTGTAAACTGTCTTTGAGACAATGAAATAATAATGTAAACATAAAAATTACATACAGTGATTATCATATAAAGACCGATATAAATAGATACATTAGAGCTCTGGATACTTTTATTCCAGAGTATTTGGCAGAGATGAATTGAAACTGAGAATTTTAGTGTACATTAACTAATTAGAAAATAACCTCTATAGCATAGGTTTAGAAGTTAATTGTTATCTTTTAAGAAATTTAGTTTGACTTAGTATTTTGCATAGCAGCTATTTTAGACATAGCCTTCATTGATTGATATCCTCCTCACTTTAAAGGCATCAAATAAGCATACTGATTTTAAGTTCTCAGAAGAGATTTAATAAAATCTAGTATATGAATCTCCTTGCCTATACAGATATTTCTGGTCTACCACTGGTAAGCTTAGCTTTACTTGCTACTCAGAAAATTGTTGTTAGTTTAAAATGTAAGCCCCTTAGAACACCTGGGTGGTTCAGTCGGTTGAGCATCTGACTCTTGATTTTGGTTTAGGTCATGATCCCTGGGTCATGGGATCAAGCCCCTCATCAGATTCTGTGCTGAGCATGCAGTCTGCTTAAGATTCTCTCTCTCTTTCCCCCTCTGTCCCTCTCCTCTGCTCGCACTCTCTCTCTCTAAAATAAAGGGGAAAAAAATAGAGAAAAAAAAGGTAAGCCCCTTGAGGACAAAGACTGTGTCTATTTTCTTTTATTTCCCCAGCACCTATACCTGGCATTTCAGAGCTCAATAAATCTGTTGGATGGAAAGAGAGAGAGAGAGAGAGAGAGAGAGAGAGAGATGATGATGATCATAGGTTTAAAGAAACAGAATCACATGATTACAATATTCTTTTAAGGAAATAAACCACCAGATTTTTGCACAGACACCAGTATTTTTAAAGAAATGAGATCATATTCTAAATATAGTTTTTACTAGTTGTTTAATAGCAACAGACTTGATGTGTACATTTTATTTTCAATGTTTCTTTGAAAACAGACAGAAATGATATTTTAATGCAAATGCAGAAAAGTGACAGGAAAACCTTTTTCCCCCCTTATTCCTGGTTTAAAATGCATTCTATCTTCTGAAAAACAGTATGTGTCTTCTTTGAGCTGATTGATACTGAAAATATTATGATGGTTTATATCAATAAATGGAGAGAATTCATTGGAATCTCAATTTTTAATTTGTGTAACAGAGGATAGCTAGAATCAAAACTGAGAAATACCACTCTGTCACTGAGTAGAGTCAGAAAATTTCTTTCATCATCATTTTTCTTCATTAGTTAATGTAGTACAAAAGAGTTATCTTGAGTTCTGAAAAACATGTGACTTCAAGGTAACTATAAAACAGCAAATATTATTTCTGATGCATCTTCTTTAACTGTTACTTAGAAGGCAGTGTAGCATTGAGATGCAGGGTGACAGAGTACGGTGCTTTAGATGACTACTTCTCAAACTTTAATATATTTATAAATCACACCTAGGAGTAGGTTTCGAGCAGCAGAGCTGAAATTCTTTAATTCGGACAAGTTTCCAGGAGATGCTGAGATGGTCAGGTTGTGAACTATACTTTGAAAAGCCAACTTTGGAGCACTTTTTAAGCTGGAGCCCAAGTGTATTCTAACACTTGCCCAAATGGGAACCTGGATAAATTAGATGGTGCCATGCCTCTCTTTCTGATCTGTAAAATGGAATAAAGGATGAATTTCCCTCGTAGGGTTATTGTAAGGATTGTATGAATGAATACACACACAAAAATCTTGTAAGAGTCCCTGACAGGGTGTTTAAAAACAAAATACAGCCAATTAAATTTGAAGATCTAATTAGTTTATTAAGCAATTTGTGAATTGGGCAACATCACATCTAGCAAGTAGAAGGGAGCTGGGAGGAATTGTACAAAATGGAAGATTTTTATAGGAAGGAAGGTGTGGCAAGAAGTTTCTAGCAAAATAAAAGAAAGGATTGTTTCAGGCAAGATCACCTTCCGGTAGGGGGGAGGACAGGAAGTCTTATTAGGTGGGTTGCCTCATCTTCCTTTGAGGGGTGGGGAGGGCCCATGTGACACATTACCTCATTGGGGATGACCAGAAAATTCTAGATTGATGGTTTAAAATTCCACTCCTGGAGAGGTTGGAACTGCAATTAAATCTTGGTTTGCTGTCCTGGGGGTAAAGTCTCCACCTAGGCCCTGTGACTTTGTTTTTAATGCAGGTAGTAGAAATTCTTGATGCTATCATTTTAACTTTTGTTTATTCATAAGTAAGCAAAAATATGTTATCAAATACAGAAATCATCATCAGAGACTTCAGACATGACATACGGAAACTTTCACAGAGTAAGCATTCATATTGGTCCCATAACAGAGGAAACAGCATTTATGTTTCCCAGTATGCATGCTGGTGCTTTTTGCCACCATGCCTTTGTGCCCTATAATTCATCTTTTGACTTTACAAGTGTCTCAACGTTTTTGAGAAATGCACAAAGTCAAGATGTATAAAAACACACATTTAAAAAAAAAGTCAAATAATACTTTGTCAGCTTGAAGCCCCTAATTTCCTTCAGAATGACATCATGGCAATTTGCTATCATGCTATTATTTGCTACAATAGCGATGCATCACTACCCTCAAAAGAATAAGCAACATCTGTTCCAATGAATTTTCTTTGCATAAGATGGAGAAATGGAAAAAAAAGAAAAAAAAGAGAAGAAGAAAGAAAAGAAAAGAAAAGAAAAGAAAAGAAAAGAAAAGAAAAGAAAAGAAAAGAAAAGAAAAGAAAAGAAAGGAAGGAATGGGATTCAACTTCAACCTCCCGTAGCCCATGCACTGATGGTCTTTGCTGGCAGGAATGCTGTTGAACGTGAATGAAGCATGCATGGGAAGATAGAAAAATTGGCTTAGGAAAAGCATAACTTCTTTGCAGCCAGATGTTACCCTTGCTCAGGTATCTATCGTGTCACTGTTGGAAAAAGCATTTATGTTCAAGTGCCTGACTAAATCTAAAGACAAGAATAAAAGCTACTTAAAACAAAACAAAACAAAACAAAAAAAACCCTTGTAATAGCAACTGGTGTTTGCTTTCCAGGCAAGAATATTTTAGCTGTTCCCATTGTAGGGATTTTTTTTTTTTTTTGGCATGGATAATGATTTAACAGTTATGAAACAATTACCATGAGTAAGGTACTATGTTTGGCATTGAGGGAGCTGCGCATGTAGAAAAACCAAGTTCAGCTTGCCAGGAACTCACGATCTATGGCTGATCACATACAGCCAAATCCAAGGGATCTACAGTGAGATCTGTATTACAAATGACACGTCACTGGTATTCTGGGAAGGGAGACATTCCTGTCAGTGGATTCTCCTTGAAGGAAATGAGAGTTAAACTCTGCCCAGAAGATTAGAAAGGATTTTAATAAACAAGCAGAGGCGGGACCTTATCCGATAGGAGTGGAAAAAGAGCAGCAAATCCTGGGGAAGCTTTGGTCACTCACTCACATTGGACCTAAGTGTAAGTTGCATAATTGCTAATGATGGAAGAAGAGGGACTTTTAGGGCCAGGTCATAAGAGACTCAACTTACTGTGCTAAAGAATTTTGACTGTTTGGGGCACCTGAGTGACTCAGTTGGTTAAGCTTCTGACTTTAGCTCAGGTCATGATCTCACACCTTGTGAGTTCCAGCCCTGCATCCGGCTCTGCACTGACAGCTCGGAGCCTGGAGCTTGCTTCAGATTTTGTGTCTCCCTCTGTCTCTGCCCCTCCCCCGTTTGCACTCTGTCTCTCTTTCAAAAATAAACATTAAAAAAAAAGATTTAGGACTGTTTTTCCTCTTGAGGAAATGGGGAGACCCTGAAGGTTTTTACACAGAAAAGTGACATATCAGAATTGTGCTTCCTGGACATGCCATGATGAACAGGTGGATGTGGGACAAAGATAAGTGAAAATACAAGAGAGAAAAGCAGGGTAATCTGTGGCTAGAGGCCTCTTCCTGCTTGATGATGTGTCAGAAGGCTGAGATGGAATGACCCCCAGTTACTACATAAATCTACTCTCCATGTAACCCAGGTGCCGTATCTATTCACCTCTATGATTAAAATCTCTTTTCCCCACTTGTCAGCACCATAGAGTAAATACGTAGCCATGAAAGCTCTGGTGTGCGAAATGGTGCTGCTGCATTCTCAATGCAGACAGAAGCTTGACTCTGGGCCAAATCTAAAGAATGAAGAATGTGGACTTCGACACAACACATTGTGTTTCTAATGATAACAACTGGAAGGAAAATTATTTCAACTGACCAAAATTGGTGGAAACCAGAGGCGAGATTGAAAACCAATAAAACAGTGAACAGATAAGACAATTTCAGGAAAACTTAGGACGTTAAAATCCTATTTTTTGTGTGTACCGTGATCCTCATATTAACCTAGAGCATAGAGATAATTTGTTTATGTTCTACAACAACAACAAAGATGGTTTGAAAGTTGGGATCAGAGAAACTATCAATGAAATATTTATGATTCCCCAAATCCATTCAGAGATATCTTCCCTGTCTCTTAGTTAGTCCTCCAAACAGTTCTATTTCATAGTTGTTATGGTCTTCCTATTTACAGATGAGGAAACAGTCCCAGAGATAGAAAATTATTTTTCCATGTTCCTGCCATTAGAAAACAGCAGAGCCAAAGCTAGAACCAAGATCTATGGGACTTTTGGGATCCTTAGATTCTTCCTTCATGTTGCTTCAAGTCCCATTAGCCTCTTTTACAAAAGAGTAACAAAGCAGGGTTCTTTCACCGACTTTGAACTCAGAATACCCAAGTTTATGTTTAGAATCTGCTCCTGAACTAACTTGGTATGAGCATCTACAAACTGTGGATTATTTTTGGAATTGGTTGTAAGAGCACATTATTTGTGGGTGCCTGGATGGCTTAGTTGGGTAAGCATCTGACTCTTGGTATCAGCTCAGGTCGTGATTTCATGGTTCATGGGTTTGAGCCCCATATCGAGCTCTGTGCTGACAGAGCCTGCTTGGGTTTCATTCTCTCTCTACCCCTCCCTGTCTCTCTTTCTCTCCCATCAATCAATCAATCAATCAATCAATCAATCCCCCCAAAACCCGCATTATTTATTAACTGCCTTGTGGCTGTTGTTAGAGTAACAGAAAATCTCAATGTGATGTAAACTCACCTTGCAGTCTCGAAACAATGTATAAGGTAAGCTTAATATTACAGTAATTAATTAAACAGTTTTTAATAATTTATTAAACATTAATGATGATGGTAATAATATTTGTTGGGCTTTGCAAAGCTTATGTTTTGCTCTTAGTGTGTTCCTCTTAATTCTGGCGTTTAAATGAACATGATTATTTTCATCTGTCCAGTGTCAATTTTGAAGTAGAAGGCCAACTGTAAATGAAAATGTAAATGCTGGGGCACCTGGGTGACTCAGTCGGTTAAGCGTCTGACTCTTGGTTTCGGCTCAGGTCGTGATCTCACAGTTCATGCGTTCAAGCCCCATGTCGGGCTCTCTGCTGACAGCTCAGAGTCTCAAGCCTGCTTTGGATTCTGTGTCTCCATCTCTCTCTCTCTCTCTCTCTCTCTCTCTCTCTGCCCCTCCCCGGCTCTCACACTCTGTCTCTGTCTCAAAAATAAATAAAAAATAAAAAAAATAATGGGGTGCCTGGATGTCAGTTAAGCCTCCAACTTCACCTTGGGTCGTGATCTCATGGTTTGTGGGTTCGAGCCCCAAATCGGGCTCTGTGCTGACAGCTCAGAGCCTGGACCCTGCTTCGGATTCTGTGTCTCCCTCTCTCTCTGCCCTCGCCTGTCACACTCTGTCTCTCTGTTAAAAATAAATAAACATTAAAAAAATTAAAATAAAATAAAATAAAATAAAATAAAATAAAATAAAATAAAATAAAATAAAATTTTAAAAAGGAAATTTAAATGGTACCTAAGAAGAAGTTTAGAATAATGGCAGATGTTTGAGGTTTTAAGTCCCACAGACCTGGCATGATTTTTTAGCCCAGAAACCCCTCCAGGTGTATATTTTGGTATAAATTACTTAACTTGAAATATTTCTATATTTACAAAATGAGGATATTAAAAAAATTTATTTCACACTATTATGAGGATCTGAGATCCTGCACTTAGAGCCCCTGGCAAATAGTGAGTGCCCAGGGAAAGACAGATTCTCTTATGGTTACTAAAGTCATTTTCCATTTGATTCCTTCATGTAGATGGAAATGTCCCAGTCACATGAGAAAGGAGATAGTTTTGGCCAAGAATATTTTCTTTTCCTTCTGAAAATTCAGTCACAACAAGAAAGTTGATCACCAGGGCCAAACAAACCCCAAAGTCCACACTCTCGGGTCATTTTCCTCACTCTTCTGTGAGTGCTGAGGGAACGTGAAATGATATCCTTTACAAAATGGGCAGTGAGCTCATGCGATTGAAGTCCTTTACACCAATATTCAGGCACACAAGATGATGCCTTTGCTCTTTATTCACATGTACATAGAAAGTTTGTGTAATTAGTTACTTTGCAATCTATAATAGGATTCATACCCATTCCAAAATCATGTGAAAGGCAGCCATTAATAAGAAAACTATACCGAAAGATAATCTTCTGATACAGGGTCTCAGAACCCTAAACTGAATAGTATGAGGTCAGACTGCTTAGTTTTATTCTGGCTTTTTCTGTGCTAGCTGTGGGAGGTAGGCTCATTTGACTTCAAACTCCAGCTCCTTCATCTGGGTAAAAAAAAAAAATCACAAAAATTGCTAACTGCTGCCTCTTAAGTTTGTAAAGCGCATAGAACAATGGTCAGCACATAGTAAGTACCTCACAGGACCACTTGTGCCTACTGTGATCAGGGAGATCATCCATCACTGGAGGGTCTGTTGTCCTACACAAGACCCTGAGCCCTGGCTGACCCTGCCCTGACTTGCATATTCCTTCGTGTACAACTCATAGCTTCACTTCGTTATAATCTTTCTTTCCAAAATAGACTAGAATTCATTCTGGCTATTTGAAATTTCTGGTCCTTTGACTACAAAGTGATGATAGTTTTCTCCTTCTGTCTGGAAATGCCTCGGCCTGTTTTCAGTAACAGATTTAGTGTATTTAACCAAGTGAAATCAGTTTACGAATGCAAAATCAACTTTGCGTTTGAGATGGACCTATAATTTTTCACCTCTGGTTTCTCTGCATGCCAGACTGCACACTTCTACGGGCAAATCTCATTTCCCTTTGAAAATCTGAAGGCATAAATTTGCAAGCCGCTTTCAGAATTTTGCTTCATTACACTTAATCCTTTTTGGAATCATAATAAACTTATTGGCTTTAATAATTTCCTCTGGGACCTAGTTCCATAGGCTAACTCAGCTTTATGCAGAGAAGTATTTCTTTATGTCTATTCTTTATTTCTTGTTTTTTAACGCTATTGTATCTTCCTAAAATGGAGCATCTAATTTATGTTCTGTTTATGTTATGTTCTCATCTCATTGATCTTATAATGAAACCTGGGTGTGGCAGAAGGGACATATGCATGCAGTGATATCTGCATTACTTTTTAATATTGATACCCTATCAAAATATTAAGAAAACATGTGAAAATAATATATTCTACAATTTATTCACAAATTGGACACCAAAGATGCATTTGTAAGTTTGTTACTTGAAATATGCAATGGAATTTCCATAATAATGATTTAAGAAATAGTTACTAAATATAGTTTAGTTCAATTAAATACATATTTATGGAGCACATACCATGTTTGGATCATGCGATGTGTCCTGCTCGCTATCAAGGACATAATCTCTGACCTCGTAAACTGTACAGTATACCTGTTAATCATAATGCAAATAATCATAATGGCTACCATTGACTGAGAACTTATATTAAATACTCTTTGAAATGTTATATGTAAATTACCTCATTTATCCTTCATGAGTGCCCAGTGAGGTAGATAAAATTGTTATACTTACTTTACAAAGAAACACCCAAGGTTTACAGATATTTTGAGTCTTGCCTGAGCTCAGAAAGCCAGAACGTGGCAGAGTCCTTATTTGAAACCAGGCCCGCCATATGTTCCCATGCATAAATAACGTTATTGGCTAGATGGATATATGTTGGCTAAGCTAAGCAGCTACTTACCATGGCAGTATTGCTTTCTTCAACTGTGTCCTTCAGAACGTTGATAACATATCTGCTCTGCATCCTAGAAGTCAGCAAGTGCTCCTTCTAACCTCAAACCTAAAAATAAGCCTGCTGGCCTCAGTAACAACAGTGATGGCGAGAACAGACATGCCAGTTTAAGACAGTGAGGAGGTAGGCACCTTGGCTCTGAAAGAAGGCTTGCCCTCTGGATACAAATAGATGAAAGAAGTCGGGGCCCCCAGAGGTGGATTGGCTCACCATTTTACTCTATATTGAGATTAAGTTGAAATTTTAGGAAGGAGATTATAAACGGGAAAGATTTTTTTGATGATTTTTTTTTTAGTTTTCTAAATTTATTTTGAGATAGAACACAAGTGGGGGAGGGTCAGAGAGAGTGGGATAGAGACAGAATCTCAAGCAGGCTCCGCACTGTCAGCACAGAGCCCGATGCAGGGCTCAAACTCACAAACCATGAGATCATGACCTGAGCCGAAGTCAGAGGCCCAACTGACTAAGCCACCCAGGTGCCCCAATGGGAAAGGATTTTAAAGAAAAAAAAAAAAAGGTAACCAAAGAAAGATTAAATTGGATAGAAATTATGAAACTATAATAGGGATTTCTGAAAAGAACAGTGAATGTTAAAGCAAAACAAAACACTTTCCCAAAAATATTGTCCAGTCAAATGGATTTATGTTATTTTTTTATTGAGAAGACATTGATTGCCACAGCAAGTGAAAATCTTGTGGCTTTCTGATTTGGATTCTGATTCAGTGTGCTTAAAGACAAGAGGACAGGCACGATGGGACAGAGTCTCAGAGATTAAGTTATTCTTCACATACATAAGGTTGCATGATGAATAGATTTTTGAGGCTGAGGAGGGCTTTACACCTCTGTTCGGGAAGCTTCATGAGTTGCACAGGGTGGAAGCATTTTTTAAGCAAATCTTGATAACTGCATACATTTCATTTATTTATTTGAGTTTATTTGTTTTGAGACACACACACACACACACACACACACACACACACACACACACACACGAGTGGGGGAGGGGCATTCAGACGGGGGGAGAGACAATCCCAAGCAGGCAGAGCTCCGTGTGGGGCTTCAACTGACAAACGGTGATATCATGACCTGAGCCGAAATCAAGAGGCAGGTGCTTAACTGACTGAGACACCCAGGCGCCCCATAACTGCGTAAATTTTAAAGCAGCAACACAAATTTGGATATTTTCCTGATGAGGGTGTGAATCGGCTAATCTGTGGAACCTTTTATTTATGTCTACATTATACAAACCTATGATTCTGTCATTAGAAATTGTCTCCGTAATTACTAAAACATAAAAGCTGCATCATGATTAAAACATGAAATATAGAGGATGTTTATCAGAAAATTATCCAGGTCTCTTTGAACTTATAATTCCACAAGAATAGATTTCTTCTGAGATTACCTCCTGGGGAAAGCGTGACTGTCTAATCATAATAAAAGTCTGCCTTCCTGTGTTTACAAAATTGACTGATGCGGTTTTTAGAAAATCAGACAATTCACAAGCTGTGAAAAGACAAAAACAAATGGTAAGTTTGTAATGTGTCCTAAGCTATTTTAACTTCACTATTTTTTTTTTTAATTTTTTTTTTCAACGTTTATTTATTTTTGGGACAGAGAGAGACAGAGCATGAACGGGGGAGGGGCAGAGAGAGAGGGAGACACAGAATCTGAAACAGGCTCCGGGCTCCGAGCTGTCAGCCCAGAGCCCGACACGGGGCTCGAACTCACGGACCGCGAGATCGTGACCTGGCTGAAGTCGGAGCTTAACCGACTGCGCCACCCAGGCGCCCCTTCACTATTTTTTTTTTTAAAGACCACGGTCTGAATTTGAAGTAGTTATACACATTCTTTTTTTTCTTTTCTTTTCTTTTTTTTTTTTTTTTTTTTTACAATGCTTTGTGTTAATCTAACATGAGGAAACTCGATGAAAGAAAAGACAATAATAACATTTTTTAATGAATGATCCATTTGGTGAAAGTATTTTTTTTTTTCAACGTTTATTCATTTCTGGGACAGAGAGAGACAGAGCATGAACGGGCGAGGGGCAGAGAGAGAGGGAGACACAGAATCGGAAACAGGCTCCAGGCTCTGAGCCATCAGCCCAGAGCCCGACGCGGGGCTCGAACTCACGGACCGTGAGATCGTGACCTGGCTGAAGTCGGACGCTTAACCGACTGCGCCACCCAGGCACCCCCTGGTGAAAGTATTTAAACATTAAAAACCCTAAGTCCTGGCTAGTTAGTTAGCTGTGTCTCTGAGAAATTGTTTCAGATAATTGAAGTCTCACGGGATTAGAAAACTGGAAAATCTTGGAGATTATTCTAAGATGCTTATTTCTCCAAATAAGAAAACTGAAAGGAGAAATTAGGATTTATTTACCCCGGTGATAAAAATGGACCAAACTGTTACTAGAAGCTGGTGTTTACAAACTCAGTTTAGGGTTCTCCTTTCTTTGTAGAGAATATGATATAATCGTCCTTCAAATGAAGAAAAAAAAATCCTGCCATTTCTCATGGTTCACAGGAGATACTAAATAGCCAATCTATAGAGCAAATGCTTTTTAAAAAAGTATTTATTTATAAGGTGATGATATAGAGTTTTGACTTTTCATTGTGTTTGAGGGCATCTGGTTTTACTAAATAAGGAAAGTGACTGGCTTTTCATGGTCCATATATTCTATGTACATTCTCTTCTCTGTGCAGCGGTGATAACAAAGATAATCAGGTCGAATTATCATGTTTCCAGAAACTCTTTGGTGGGTACCTGGTTGCCGGAGCTACCTCCTCAAAGCCAGCAAGTTTAACCTATGAACTTGTAATAAAGGAAAACGTTCATGGTGATGCTCATTCAACAGAAAAATTGAAAGAGAGACTAGGTTATCTAAATGGGGATAAAAGACGTTGGTCCTCGTTGCTCTGTGGATGTGTCTGAGGCAAGCGCGTTTCAGTACCAGCCAGTTTGATGCAAGTCTCTCTGGGACTCGCTGTATATGAGTTGGACCTGAACAAAACTGGAAACACAAATGTAACTACCTCTGAAAAATACCTTTTCTTTAGGCGTGGGTCTGGGAACCACTGTCTGGCAAACACCAGGCTGTTCTAAGCAGTACAGTTGAGTTGACAATGATGGTCCAAGGTAAAATAATGAAATGGAAATTGTCTTCTTAGGAAAGCAATCAAAGTGAAGTTAAGCACCCTCAAGATGAACGGGTCACTCTTTGCAGATGGAGGACTTGACTGGACTCTTTGGACTAAAGCAGTCACACAAGTTAACTGATAGTCCAGGCCTAATTATGATTTAAGATTGTTTAGGATGTGCCTCTTAAAAAAAAAAAAAAAAATCCTGTATCCGTTGTTGCCCTTGAAAACTTCATCCCAGAGGGCCTTAATCCCCCTCTATTGGATTAGGGTTTTCTCAGCTCTCTAGCACTAAATTCATGTGAATATTGACTAGGTCTCAAAGTCTTGGTTGTTCCCTTATGAGTTCAAAGTATGATTTGTGTCTAATGTTCTATCATTGCATTCTGAGCATTGCGTTGATACATTAAAAAAATTTTTTTTTGAATGTTTATTCATTTTTGAGAGACAGAGAGAGACAGAGCATGAGGGGGGAAGGGGCAGAAAGAGAGGGAGACACAGAATCCGAAGCAGGCTCCAGGCTCTGAGCTGTCAGCACAGAGCCTGACGCGGGGCTGGAACTCATGAAGAACTGAGAGATCCTGACCTGAGCCAAAGTCGGACGCTCAACCGACTGAGCCACCCAGGCGCCCCGATACATTTTTTTAATGTATCACCCACACCTTTATCCTTGTGTGTCTTTAATTATTGAACAATTAGGTAATTAATGTCTTGAATGTTGAATTCTCAGTGAGTTATTATGAAAGTGTCTAGGATGCTTAAGTGGTATTTGGAGAAAATTGGTTGGGATTTTGGAATAGGCTGGGAATGCGTTATTTTTCACAGTTAAAATAATAGAACAAAGGCTACCCTGTTATTAAACAACATGATATTCTACCCGTTTAAAAACTCAATCTCAGTGATTATTGAACACATATAAATTAAAGTAAAAAATAGATATATTTTAACCCATCAGATTGGCAATTATTTAAAGATTTTGATGGTAATTCAGTTTTGGCATATTTATTGTGAAACAGGAATTCTTATATTTCACAGAAGAAGCCAAGATATATGTGTAGTATATACTTTACAACATTATTTTTGACAGCAAAAAGCTAGAATATACTAAATGTCCATTAGTTGGAAAGTGCTTAAAAATTATAAATGTACATTTCAGCTGTTAAATAAAATGAGGTAAATTTCACATGTTTTGATAATGGAAATATGGGGTCCTTTTGGTAAAAATAAACCAGTATTTATATTATATTTCACAAGTATTATATTTCACAAATGTACAATTTGTGAAATATGGTTACCTTTGAGGAAATGTACAGCGGTGACTGGATGTGGAAATAGAAAAATATATTTGCATTTCGTATCAAAGCCTTTTGTATGTATTTTCCTACCATTTACATGCAATATACATTTTAATGTCAGCAGGGTTTTTGCCAGTGATGGGATTAAGATTTTTGTTTGTTTGTTTATCTCTATATAATGTTCTTTCACAGCAGAATAAAAGTATGAAGATTAAAGTAAAAGTTAGCCACTTCAAGTATTTTTTAATGAATAGATATTCTTACAAGCATTTCCCCCTAAACGGTGCTCTAGGGTGATTTTTCCAGATATTTTAAATATCACAATTGTAAATTAAGCCATCTAGCAAACAACCTTAGCTTGAAGTGATGTTAAATTTGAAATAGAATTTTTTTTCTGCCATCTCTCTTGGAAATAACATGTATTTATGCATATCCAATCATCCTTCCCCAATCCCTGAACCATTACACCATTTCCAGTCGCTTCCGCGGAACTAGAAACACGAGTAGGTTCACTTTAAACCTCTAATCTCATCATCCCCCCTTGCTTTGACCTTGGTCAGGGAGACCTGGGTGGAGATAACCCTTTTAATTCTCTCCTTGTCTTTTCCGGTATTAGAGAAAAGAAACAAAAATCTTTTCCTTGAACGGGCATGCGGGTGTCCTCTTTCTTTGAGGTGGCTGCTTCGAAAGATTCCGTGGAGCACATGTGTAAATGCTTCGAAAGCTTCCCCATTGCCCTGTTTCCTAGCATGTGAGCTCTAACTCCATGTTCCTGCACCTTTTCCGTCCAATGTGCTTTCCTAGTGGGATGGGGAGGAGTCAGCATGTGAACCCCAGCTAGCCAAACCACGCTCAGCTCAGTCTCAGTCTCCCCTTTTGTTTGCTGCCTTTTTCCACTGATGAGGTCAAAGCACGTGGGTTGTGTAAAGAGGTAGTTAGCCAATTAACTGACTTCTGCTGAAGTGTAGGAAGGGGACAGGGTGCCTGATTTTGTTGGGTCCAATAGCAGGACATTAGGAAGAACTCCATCCCAGTTCATTGCCCACTAAATCCTCTCTAAATATGTGAAATAGACCCCAGAAGCTAGCTATCGTTACAAACTTTAGTCTCTGATGCTAGGAATCTGCCAGTTTATCGTAAATCTTGTTTGATTGAAGATTTCCTGAGGCTATTACTAAGCTAATATTTATTCTGTGCCTAAAAGAGGGGAAATGGTAAGACATAAGGCTGAAGAGATCAACCAGAATAAGATCCTGAAAAAGTATTTTATTCCCCCCAAAATGAGTTTGGATTTTGTCCTTTCAGTAATGAGAAACCTCTGAAAATTTTATCCGGGGTAATGATAACTAGCTTTGTCATTTAGAATGCACCTTGGCTGCTATAGAATGGTTGGGGAGAGGCTGGCTCCTTTGGTGGAGTGGACTCACACCTGAATGAGTTTGTTTCTAAACTCAATAGGTAAGTCCAGAAGCATTGAAGGTTGTCAGATATGCCTTGAAATCAACTGGGGAAGTACCAAGTTCAAGACCAACATACCATCTTTAAATAGATGTACAAGATAGGTAATTTTTCCTCCCCTTGTGATATGTCTGCCATATGTTTGGCTAAATGGCTGGTTAGCTTGCATTCAGGGGTTATATTGTAGTTTTCTGAAACTGTCTATTGCCAAGTCAATGAGAAGTTTACACAGGAAAGGAACACACAGGAACTCAGACCTATAGAGGAACCCAGCAAGTGCATCTGGCACGTCTCTAGTTGATTCTGGGGCAACCCTTCATGAAATTAAAATAGTTGGTGGAATTGCCTGTACTATCCAAGTAATTTTACCCTCTTTATTTTTTGCAGAACATGTTAATTATGCAAAAGTTAACATTAGTATAATACAGCACCGTCATGATCTATACAGAGATAAAGAACCTTGATAGAGAGGAAGAAAGGTCAAAGTTTACATCAAGTTTTAGGGGAGGGAAAGTAATGGCATTTGGTCAATGATAGAGTTTGAAGGAGATGCAAATAATATCCAAGACATCAGGGTGGGAAACCAGAAAAATGCTGTGGTCATTTCTTTTACTAGAGACAACATTAGGAAATGTAAATTTGGGGAGAAGATTATTATTTCAATTTTAGTTTAGTTTAGATTTGAACAGTTAGTAGGATACACCAGTGTGTAGCTCTGGGTAAAGAGCTAAGTCGGAAGGGGGAGTTTGGAAGTCATCAACCTATATGATCAGAGTTTCTCAGCCTCGGCGCTACTGACATTCTGTACAAGGTAATTCTTTGTTGTGGGGAATTGCCCTGGGTGCCGTAGGGTGGTCAGTAGCATCACTGGCCTTTTCCCTCTGGATGCCTAGTGCGTCCACCAGTCATGGCAACCATGGCATTGTCATTTGTGCCTGGGGGGCCGAATTGCCCCTGATTGAGGGCGACTGGCATAAAAGATACAACAAGGCAGGGGCGCCTGGGTGGCGCAGTCGGTTAAGCGTCCGGCTTCAGCCAGGTCACGATCTCACGGTCCGTGAGTTCGAGCCCCGCGTCAGGCTCTGGGCTGATGGCTCGGAGCCTGGAGCCTGTTTCCGATTCTGTGTCTCCCTCTCTCTCTGCCCCTCCCCCGTTCATGCTCTGTCTCTCTCTGTCCCAAAAATAAATAAAAACATTGAAAAAAAAATTAAAAAAAAAAAAGATACAACAAGGCAGAGTTAGGTGGAAAATTCGTTGGGATAGAATTACATCGACATTTTTTTGGACAGGCAAAAGAAGAACCATGTTCAAAGTGCACTGAGGGGGTCTGCTCTACATAAAGGAGGGAAACCAGAGGAACATGAAATCTTAGAATCCTGAGGAGATAGTAATTCAAGAAAGGAGTGGTAAATTCTCTCAAAAGCTATAAACATAAAATAAGGTGAACACATTAGTTTTCTCTTGCTGCTGTAATAAATGACTGCAAACCTGGCGACTTAAAACAGCAAAAATGTGTTTTCTTATAGTTCTAAAGATCAGAAGTCCGACAAAGTTCTCAGTAAGCTAGTCAGCAGGAGTATGTTCCTTCCTGAAGTTTCTAGGGGAGAATCTGTCTCTTTGCTCTTTCAAGCTTTGGGGGGCTACCCACATTCCTCGGTTTGTGGCCCCCCTCTGTGAATCTCCAAGCTCAGCAATATCATACCTCTGTGACCCTTCATCCTTTATCAAATCTTGTACCTCTGTTTCTGACTGCAGCTGGGGATGCTTTTTTCATTTTAAGGATTCCTGTTGATTAGAATGAGCTCATCTGGATAATCCAGGCTATTCTCCATTTTACCATGTTTAACTTAATTACATGTGCAAAGTCTCCTTTGACATGTGCTATAGTAGAGTCTCAGGTTCCAGGATCAGGACGTGGACATTTTGGTAGGGGGATTACTTTAACTCTCACAGTGGATCTATGGAAGACCTTTAGGTCAAACAACAAGAGAATCATGTTTGGCTTTGTTGAGGGCATTTCAGAAGAACGGTAGAAGAAGAAGGCAGATTGCAGTGGGTTGGAGTATGGAGCAACTGAGGCAGAAAAACCAGACTGTTGATTTTACTTGTCTTGTTCTAGGACAGTTTTAAAGGGAATTGTGTTGCTTTTGCCATTATTAGTAAAGTTTCCTGTGCTCTGTCTTCCAAATAACTTTTATGTTAGTGGCTATTTCTTACAATCTTGATTTTACTAAGAAGTTTTATTTTTTTTTAATTTTTTTTTAACGTTTATTTATTTTTGAGACAGAGAGAGACAGAGCATGAACGGGGGAGGGTCAGAGAGAGAGGGAGACACAGAATCTGAAACAGGCTCCGGGCTCTGAGCCATCAGCACAGAGCCCAACGCGGGGCTGGAACTCACGGACCATGAGATCATGACCTGAGCCGAAGTCAGACACTCAACCGACTGAGCCACCCAGGCGCCCTATTTTACTAAGAAGTTTTAAACTACTGAGTAACTTCTATTCAGATTTCTTTTTAAAACTATTAATGTGATCAGTTACATTAATAGCCTTTCTAATGACAAACTATCCTTCTATTACTAATACAAACCCAATCTGGTGTAAGTATCTTTTAAATATAATGCTGGATTCCATATACTTATGTTTTATTTAGAGATTTCCTATCGATGTTCATGAGAAAAGTAAACTTTAGCATTATGTTGTTAGGCATTTCAAGTTTTATATAAAGGACAAAATAAGCTCAAAAACCAGAAAATACAAAAATGATGCATTCTTCTTGTGTTTTTTGGAAGTTTAAATAAGATTAGCTTTTAGAATGTCTGATAGAATTCACCTTGAAAATTGCATGTGCCTAATGCAGTAGGCACTAGATTCAATAGATATTCAATAGATTTTGTCTACTGATTCACTGCATTCATTTATTCTAGGTTAAATTGCAGAAACGGTTCAGTATTGGGAAATTGTATCTTGATAGTTATTTTAAACCAGATTTTTTAAAATGTTTATTTATTTTTGAGAGACAGAGACAGAGTGCAAGTGGGGGAGGGGCAGAGTGCAAGGGAGACACAGAATCCCAAGCAGGTTCCAGGCTCTGAGCTGTCAGCACAGAGCCCGACGTGGGGCTCGAACTCGCAAGCTGTGACATCATGACTTGGGCTGAAGTCAGCCCCTTAACCAACTAAACCATCCAGGTGCCCCTCAACCAGATTTTCAAATTAATTGGTATGAAATTGATGAGGGTATCAACCTTAGTAACTTTTGTGTCTTTTGGTGAATTATGTAAGCATGCTCACCTTTGAATTCTTCCCTTTAATTGTACCTCCTTTCTTTTTTATTTTATTTATCAGTTTTATCACCATTATTTTGTATTTTATAGATTTTTCTAAAGAATCAGTTTCTGTTTTCCTCATCTATTTTCATATATTCTTTTTACTTTAGTCCATTTTTGCCCTTATCTTTATTTTTCTCATAGTCCCTTTTTCTTTTTTAAAGAATTTAAAAAAATTTTTTTTTATTTACTTTTTTTTTTTCAACGTTTATTTATTTTTGGGACAGAGAGAGACAGAGCATGAACGGGGGAGGGGCAGAGAGAGAGGGAGACACAGAATCCGAAGCAGGCTCCAAGCTGTGAGCCATCAGCCCAGAGCCTGACGCGGGGCTCGAACTCACGGACCGTGAGATCGTGACCTGGCTGAAGTCGGACGTTCAACCGACTGTGCCACCCAGGCGCCCCTTAAATTTTTAATTCTTTTTGAATTACTTCAAATCTACTCTTTGCTCCCTGTTCTAAGCCAGTATTTTGTTCAAGATATCTATCAGACTATAAATATCCCCCAAAGAAAAGCTTCATCTGCATCTTACAAGTTTTTACCTATACTAGTTTATTTTGTCTCAAAACATGTTCAATTTTCATTAAAATTTGTTTGTTTGTTTATTTATTTATTTACACATACATGTGTGACCATGGCTGTTTAGAAGTATGCTGCTGGGGTGCCTGGGTGACTCAGTCAGTTAATTGTCCTACTTTGGCTCAGGTCATGATCTCAAGGTCCGTGAGTTTGGGGCCGCGTTGGATTCTTTGAGGACAGCTCAGAGCCTGGAGCCTGTTTCAGATTCTGTGTCTCCCTCTCTCTCTGCCCCTCCCCTGCTCATGCCCTGTCTCTCTGTCTCTGCAAAATGAATAAACCTTAAAAAAAATTTAGAAGTATGCTTCCAAATCTTCAAATGGATTTTTGTTTTTGTTTTTTTGTTACTGTTACTGTTTTGTTTTCTTTTTGTTACTGATTTCTAACTTAACAGATACAGAAAGCATAGTCTAGTATCTAAATCTTTCATCTTTATATGGGCTCCCCCCTTTTTAAGTCATTTGCTTTGTAGAAGCAAAATGAATGGTAGGCTTGGATCATTATTGGAACATCTTTGAAATTAAAGTTTTGTTGTTGTTGTTGTTGGTTTGCTTTTGTTTTTTATAAGTGAGGTTAACCGGAAAGATGTAAAATGCTAATGGCCAGAGAGAGTAGAGTATGAGAGGGAAAAATGAGTAGTGTGCATTCCCTGGGGGCTGGGAGGTGACTACTCTCCCAAATATTGCTGAGCAGTGTGTCTTAGAAATAAGTAGACTTTATTGTCACAAGAGAGAATGAGCAAGGGTGTGTATGTAGAAAGCTTTGTTAACTGAGTGGTTGAAAAGTTACAGAATGCATCTGCACTGCCTGTGAAAAACACAGCAAAATTATTCTGTAATGGCGGGGATCGGTAGGAAGTTTGACAAAATTGAGAAATATGTAAAATACTCAGACATAGTCAGGAGCGCAAACTAGGGAAACATTAGAAGGGTTGATGGGCAATGTTAAGTAGCTAGAATAGTTCTTCATTAATTGATATCTATGTTAGTTTGAAGTAGCTCATGAGTAACTGTCCATAGACATTCACCCAAAATGCTTATTAAATATGGGGCATAACCTTCTTTCAAATCCTATTGAAACTGAAAGATATTCCATCACTTCCAGTTACAGGGTCTTTGGGGGCATATCCTTAACGCCCCACTCTGTGCTTATGTGAAGGAGGAAAACTTATTTTTCCTCTACCCTTTTTGGTATAACTGACCTAACATGAGTTTGCTCCTTGGTGAGTTCCAGTGAGAGACTACACCAGGTAGAGTTGTTCACAAAGTCACATTTATTTGCAGCAAATAAGGAGATCATATGGAATAACCTCCAAAGCCGTGACTCCCCAAGCAAGGGTGGATGGGTTCCTTTTATTTAGGGTTAGCATGACTATTTCAGAAGATCCTTGTCTTCGTATATAGAGGCGGGCATAAAGTCCTGTATGCGCCTTATGGAAACATGCCTACACACACATAGTATGTTATGTAAATGAGCCTTGTGCTCCTCGTTGGGTGGAGATTCTAGTATTATAATGAGGTAAAGGTAGCTGTCCATCATTCTAAAGGTTACTCCATGGTTCTTCTGCACAGGCATGAGTTGGGCTTTTGCTCAAACTGATTTGGGTGGTCTCAGCCGGCTGGAGGTCTTGTAGAGCAGCCGTTATTGCTAGAGGGGAGGTTTTGCTTTCCATTTGCCTGAGGTAAGAGAGAAGCTGAAAAGAAGAGATTAAGGAAAAATAGGGGACAAAGATCAGTGAGTACATGCAGGTGGATAGTAAAGGTCAGGTCTTGGTGTCCAGCTCATGACCTAGGTTTTTGGCTGAGACCTCCCTGTAATGAAAAGCAGATTAACAGGAGAAAAAACAGAAGTTTAATATGTATAATTCCTGTATACTTGGGAGATACCCAGGAAGACTCTCAGAAATGGTCTGAGCCACCAACTTAAAAAACATCTATAGTTAAAAAAGAAAAGATGTTGGGGGGCGAGGGAGGCAGGGAAGAAGGCCACTTATAGAAGATTATCAGAAAACCGCAGGAAACCAAGGTAAGGTTGTTATGCCAATTTTAGTCCAAATGTATCCCAGTGATGAGTTTCTAGAGATTTGGAGACATCCTTCTCCGCCTGGTACAGAGAGGGAGACTCCCTTACAAATAGAGATTTTCCTTATCAATGTCAGTGTCTCTAAGGCAAGTAACTTTTCTTTTTTTAATGTTTGTTTATTTTTGAGAGAGAGAGAGCAGGCAAGCAAGTGGGGGAGGGGCAGAGAGAGGAGGACAGAGGATCAGAAGCGGGCTCAGTGCTGATGGCAGGAAGCCTGGTGCCAGGCTTGAACCCACAAACCATGAGATAATGACCTGAGCTGAAGACGGGTCCTTAACTGACTGAGCCACCCAGGCACCCCTGGAAACGTAACTCCTACTGAGTTTTCAGAGCTTCACCTGTGTCTGCTGTTTCTTAAAAATAACCAGCTTAAAATAATCAATATGCTAAAGAGGTATGTGGAGGGGTGGTACATTTTCCTTCTTCACTTGGCACCATAAACATGTCACATCCTTTCTTCAAAGAGAATTCCATTCTGGAAATTGTTGAGCAGACCTTAGCTAATAGGCTATAGTTGCATTATATTCAGAAATGTTTAAGGCATTTCATTTCCAAGATTGAATTTAGGATTAAAATTTTTCATTTAGCCTGCATGTTACACAGGTCTCATTTTTGAAACTAAATGCTGACTGTTCCTAATTTAAAATCAGGGTTAGTCTCAGAGCTGTCCCAAATGGCAAATTCAGTTTGTGTTCACGTAACTGTTTAGAGCTATAACTGCTTCAATTTTTGAATTTTTAAATTCTTTCTTTTCGCCTTTTTCCTGGCATGCTCTCTTGTTGGCTCACTTGCTCTCTGTCTCTCCTTCTCTCTGTATATTTATACTGATTAAACAGTATCCACTTATAAGCCTATGTTACAACATCAATGATTTCCAACTAGAGGGCTGATATCTTGGATTCTATAAGTATTTCTGAATAACCACACTGCAGGGGAGGAAATTCTTTTCTTTCTTATCTTCTAGCGTCTTTGACTGATCTAACAATTAAATTGGCATTAGACACATTAACAGGAGTAACACAATTTAACTTCATTTGTATGGGAATCCCAAAGATACAAGACCCAAAGACAGGAAGTTGAGGTGTCTATGCCATCTTGAGCTAAGAAGGTGCTCAGGGTTAGGGACTTCAGAGTGAAGGAAGACAGTTCACCACAAAATGGAAAGAGCAAATGTTTGGCAAACACATGTTTGCCATGCATGCAGATAAGTGTTTCTGGTACAAAAATTTATCTCTGGTAACAGCTGTCTTCCCGGTATGGGACCCTATCCCAATTCTTTTAGGCAGGTAAGGGGGAGGTAGAAAGCTCTCCTTTCTTGAGTCTGTTAGACTGACTTCAGCTCAGTTAATGCACATACCAAAGTGGCACATTCTGGGGCAGCCTGCCCTGAACCCCATCAAAAATATACAACGTATTTTATTACACTAGGTCTCAAATTGTTTGTCTGTTTTGTCCATATTGACGATTTTCTTCTGTTGCGCTCACGATAGGTGGTTAAGAACCCATGCCATAAATTGTTGGTGGTGTCTGTAAGCTCATCTCGAAATAAAGTGATCAGTGGTCTAGGACTGAGGTTTTCCTAGAACTGAGGGGTTCCCAGGATGTGGGATTTTCAGCTTTAAAATAGGAACGATCCCAGGAAAACTGGAACAATGCATCATCCTACTATGAGAATCAAACTTGATCCATAGTTTGGGTTATCTCTGTTTCTACCCAGAATTCAGTGTCTCACAGTTTGTTATTAATTTTTTACTTGTTTATAGTAATAAATGTGATAGTTCCTGTTCATGTATTCTATCTTAAAGTTTGACCTCAAAACTCTTTCAAAATAGGCATTTTATATGAGGTACACACAAAAAAACTTGAAGAATCATGCTTGGACAAGTAATGCTTGCTCTGGAAAACTCTATTTGCCCTTAATGTGCATTTGGAAAGAACAGTAACTCACAAAGTCTGGAAATAATTTAAGGTTGCAGACCACAAAACCTCATGCATTAGTTCTGAAATCAAATGTCAGGATACTTCACTGGGTTGGCCTGATCCAAAAGAAAAGTGAATAAATACATGGTTTGGGAGAATGGGTGAGGGGTGGGGTGTTTATGTAAGTAACGCAAGTAGAGATCAAAAGTGAGACTTTTTCTCCTGCAAGTTTTTTTTTTTCACACAATTATGTTCATTTGCTAGCTTTGGACTTTAATAATACACTAAACTAAAATAGGGCACAGGTGTTTGTGGAGATAAGTATTTTCGTGCAAGGTGTTGAGGACTTAGCTCTAATGCATTAACATGGTCTGAATTTCTGTGTCTGATATCCCACATATGATACGGCAGGAGGGCCGAGCATACAAACCTGAAAGACTAAAAAGGAGCAAATGAGAAAAAGAGACATTTTTCATAAAGGGAATGTTGGCCAAATTCCTTAACCCTGAAAGGAAATTTTGACATAGTCAAAGGCTGAGGAAAGAGGGCATATTTGCAGATAAAAAGTCAGTGATTTTGGTCTAAGGAGAATGGAATTGAACAGTTGTGCGCAGTAACAGCACCTCCGTTATACAACAGGTATTTCTGGACCCGGTAGCGTAGACAGGAAAAGCTTTGCAAACATAGGTAAACACGTATGTCCCTCAGAACTAGGATAACTTGTTAGAAATAAAGCCAGCAGTGATACCTTGGAGCATCTTTCTTTCCTTCCACGGTCATTAAAGCAAAGAGTTTAATTATGTCCTTGGAAAGAATGTGGGGATGGTAACACCATGTTTTTGTGAGAGAACAATCTGTGTAGATGTGGTGTAAAGAGTTCCCGAGGGGGATGCATGACTTTTGGGGAGAATGTCTCAAACACAATTACCCTCCTTTGATAGAGGAGAAGGCAGGAATGTAAGGCCAATAACGGCGTATGTGCAAAGACAGTGAAATCAGAGGGGAAGGGTATTGATAATGACAGGCACCTGTGACAGGGTCTTGGGAACCCATCGAAGGGCCGATTGAGTTTCAAGAGTAGGCAGGCACGCAGAGTGATGGTCAGAGCCCTTTGTAAAGGACACAGTTGAAACCTGCGTCAGCAGGTGACTTCTCTAATTTCACCTGTTTTCCCAGAGGTGGTGAAAGAATGGGGAGAATTAGTGTCAGCTGCCCCTGCTTTCCTGTCCCCACCCCCTCTCCCACCTTTTCACCCTTTCCAGCGGAGCTGGAGCAAGGCCGCTGAAATAGCTAGACGGGCTCATGTTTTGTGATATACCTTCCCTGGCTGGTGGATCCGTCAGCAAAAGGGAGTTGGCTTTATGCTGGATGGTAAGTGTTATTCATTCTTTGAATTATGGTTGCGGACCTAGTAGATTCTTTCCCTTGATGCACATTTATGGAGCACCTCATAAGTGCCTGGTACTGTGCAGGGTGGATTTATGCAAACACTGAAGACAGTAGGAGTTCAGATTACCCTTAATTCTATTTTCTCCGTTTGGAATTAACCAGCAGCTTGTAAGTCTCATAATAAAGGCATTGAAAACTGAGCAGTGCTCTTCTCCCCTTGCCAGCTCCCCATCCCTTGTGATTTACACATTTGTGCAAGTAACAGTTTGAAGAATAGTGTTTGGGGTTTTATGCTAATTTCTAGTAAGCGTCAAATTAAGAAATGATAAGGGAAGGGCACTGTGTGTGGAGGGGGGAGGCCCTCCATTATTTAAAATGGGCTAATTCTATCCCTAATGTTGGAGCCCTCAGAATATTGAGGTTATTTTACCTAAAATCAGAGGGTACCTCTGAAACTTTCTTAAAAGCCCAATTTTTCTTCCTTTTTTGTATTGATTTGTTTATAGCACTGCCAAATGAATTGATTTATCCCATATTCTACTGTCATTGCAGCCCAGCTCTAATTGAACGTGGGCCATTTCAGGTAATCTATCAAGAGATGGCTTAACAGTGCCCAAGTTCCTTTAAACTCCTTGTTGACTGTGCTTTCTTCTGAAAAGCCACCGTTTTGCAGGCTGACCCTTATACCTGGTGTGTCAAGATTCAGTAACTTACTGAACACACAGTGATTTCAGTTTTCCACCAAAGGCAGCCTGATAATCAGAGAACTATCTTACACAGCGGGACCTATAAATTAGCTTGGTGGCCCATCAATCCACGCTCTGTCAAAAAGAAAAAAAAAAAGAAGAAGAAGAAAGAACTGTTAGCAAAATTAGACCCTTCCCCGTTTGTACTCAACAAATAATCAGTACACTGAATCTGTGTTAGGATGTGAAATAAATATAGCCTTCTATTAAAATCCTTAGCATGTAGAAGGAAAAGAGAGCCCTCATCTGGGTTGAACGCATTTTATTGAACAATGAAGGTCTAACTCCCAATTTCATCTTCCCTGTCGTGAGCACTACCTATTTTTATATATAATAGGTATTCTTGTAGAAAATGTTTTTTCTTTTTCTTGTACATTATAAGAACAAGGTGATCTAACAGATTTGAGGCTTCAGGTCACTTCCCAGAGACTCTGAAGTACAGATTCATTTGCAGAAAGTTTATGAGGGAATGTCCCTGTGGGGGGTAGAAAACTGGATTATGCAGAGCAAGAAGTTGAGCTAGCAGGAAGTAATACCAAAACCTCAGCATACCCCGGGAGGGGTTTGATGTTTGGATTGCCCATCTGAGGTGTCCACATTTGGGGTCTGGCCCTTGTACCCTTGCTCGGTCATTGTATGCTGGATGCTTAGGATAACCTTTGCCAAGGTGACTCTCTTCATGTCCCAGGGAGAGCTTGGGCATTGAAGGAAGCTTAGCAGAGAGCATTCCCAACAGCTTAGGGAACAAACCTGTAAATCCTAAAGCAATTTGCTCACTCAGCACATCCAAGCGTTCATGCCATCACCTCTACATCAGCTGTTAACAATCCAGTGTAAGCATGCAGACAGATCCAGGAATTAAAAAACAGAAACAAAAACAAACTAAGAAACAAAAACAGTTCGGGAAAAATCCAAGAGGTTAATTGTTGTCTTTCTTGCCAAAATAAATGTTGGTTGAACTCCTTGGACATGAAGGCCTCAATATTAGATTCTTGATGATATCAGTTCTTGAGGCATACTTTGTGATGAGGGTGGCTTGACCCCTGCCTCCCATAGATATATCACCAGTTTTGACTAGTGGTTTAGCTAACAGGCTGAGAGATTTTCAGTAGCGACTTAGGAGCCTAAAGGGCCTATTAAGGTTCAGAGAATGGGCAGCCACAGATGCCATGCCTGGGATTTTGTTGTTTTTCAAAGAATATTCCAGAAAGAACCAGGCGGAGGGCTATAGGCCACAAAGGCTGGTTGTATGGTTAGGAAGTAGAGAGCCAGTCAGTGCTTTTGCGCTGTCATAAACTGGCGATAATAAGTCAAGAAATCCAGCTTGTGACTATAAGAACAGGCTGTAGGAGTTAGAATAGTTGACATAAATTAGTTGAATCATAAGCAAGTGGTGCTTTAGAAGAAAAGGTCTATCACGGGAATCACAAATCTGCTCAAGGGAAAGACCTAGAGAATAAAAAGTTTGGAATGCTGTTGGGGCGATATGTTAATCTAAGGTTGGTCTTCGCCACCTCACCATTGTTGGTATTCTGGGCTGGATGATTCTTTGTTTGGGGGCTGTCCTGAGCATTGTGGGATGTTTAGCAACATCCCAAGACTCTACCCACTCGACGCCAGTAGAAACCTCTCCTTCAAATCATAACAGTCAAAAATGTCTAAGGACCCATGCCAAATTGCCCCGTCCTCACATTCTGTGCTGAGAACAGCTAGGCACGTTAGTGCTTGTGCTGTTAAGGTGAGCCTAGAGAGGAATTTTACTTGCATTCTAAAAACAAACTTTTCAAAAAGATCGTGTTTTCTTCGTGTTGCTGTTGTTCACTGGTGTCCCCCGTTCCTCTCATGAATGTGTTCCTCGCTTTATATTTATCATTTTCTAAGTCAAGATAGCTGTGTGTGCCATGGAAACAGTGTAATTGGAAAAGATGGAAATGGGGTGTAGAAAGAATGAAAAGTGTAATGGAAGGACTAGTTGGCTGTTGAGTGTAATCCTCAGGAGATTTTAAAAGTATTTCAGAGGTGGTTTATCACTGAAAATCTCTAAAGCTGTATTTTCAAAGGCGTCTGTAATAATCAAGTCTTTCTAGGACTATGTTGATAACAACCCCATCGTTTTATTCTTCATCTGAATTTTTAATAGAAGTTTTGAACGTGATGCATATATTTGGAGTCCTTTCACATTTTCCAAATATATGATTTAAAGAAAATGCAATTCAGTGTTACGTGATTCTAAGCAGCTATAGATCATGTTGTGTGAGACACTCACACGACATAACGTTAGATTATATAAGGGACATTTCAGGTGATACGATCACTTTTTTTTTTTTTTCCTCAGGGACAGTTTCATCGTACTGTTTACATTTATAGAGCTATATGAGCTTTATTAAATAGGAACATTCCATTTCCTTTCACACACTTAGAAAATAAACACTGAGCCAGATTTATCTGTTACCACAGCTGTGTGTTTGTAAATGTCACAGCAAGACATGTTGTATTAGACTGGGATCTCTTCATTCATGAAAGTCCATTGCATTTGTATAGTTAGGAGAAAGGGACAGAAAGCTAAGGGAAATTCACAATTAAATTCTCCTAGTACAAAGGCACCGGGGTGACTCAGCCAGTTAAGCATCTGACTGCAGCTCAGGTCATGACCTCACACTCCATGAGTTCAAACCCCATATCAGGCTCTGTGCTGACAGCTCAGAGCTTCAGATTCTGTGTCTCCCTCACTCTCTGCCCCTCACCCACTCACACTCTGTCTCTCTCAAAAATGAATAAATGTTAAAAAATTTTTTTAAATAAATAATTTCTTCTAGTATCAAAGCTGTAATAAAGAGAATCGATACTTTGCCTAGTTATGAAAGGTTGCTTTTAAATTCCTGAGCTTTGTTGGTCTTGTGTCTGTGTTTGAAACTCCAGGTAGACTTTATTAAAGACTTTTTCTGTTAGCCAGTGGAGATATTAGGTGTCTTTGGAGTACGGATTGTATTCAGTTCTTTGCATAACTCCTCTGTCACCTATGAAATGATCACCATTTCTCTCAGTTGAAGACAGCGTTGCTGCGCATTTGCAAGTTACTCTATCACCAGAGAGAGGAACAAGGAGGTAGTACTTTGAGAACTGAACACTAAAATGTTCACCAACATAAGTTGTTTTCTTCGTGTGTGCTGAATCATACCTTTGATTTAGTTCCAAGGTTCGACTCTATATTTCCTTCCAACTGAATACCTTCAATCCCATATCTGATTGGTTAAGTCATTATCAATTTTTTTTTT
Source organism: Puma concolor (assembly GCF_028749965.1). Classification (NCBI taxonomy): domain Eukaryota; kingdom Metazoa; phylum Chordata; class Mammalia; order Carnivora; family Felidae; genus Puma; species Puma concolor. The sequence goes on from NC_141667.1 coordinate 144,461,984, forward strand.
CAATTTAAGTTTATTAACTTACTGTTTCTAAGAGATAGAACACAAATGGCAGGGGTGGGAGGGGCAGAGAGAGAGGGAAACATAGAATATGAAGCAGTCCAGAGCCTGACCCGGGCCTGGAACTCAGGAACTGCGAGATCATGACCTGAGCTGAAGTTGGGGGCATAACCGACTGAGCCACTTAGGCACCCAAGTCAGTATCAATTTAAATGCTGTCTATTTCCTGGTGTCCTCAGAGATCATCAGCAAGTTGTAATTCTCCTTTGCTGTGTCTGGTAGGCTGAAACTCCTATGAACAAGATTGTGCCTTCCCTTTTGCTAATGGCTTCTTTTTTTTTTAATTTTTTTTTCAACGTTTATTTATTTTTGGGACAGAGAGAGACAGAGCATGAATGGGAGAGGGGCAGAGAGAGAGAGAGACACAGAATCGGAAACAGGCTCCAGGCTCCGAGCCATCAGCCCAGAGCCTGACGCGGGGCTCGAACTCACGGACCGCGAGATCGTGACCTGGCTGAAGTCGGACGCTTAACCGATTGCGCCACCCAGGTGCCCCTTGCTAATGGCTTCTATCCTCAGCTCCTGATAGTCCAGGCTTGACTACCCGCCCATTCCATGTCATTGTCTTTCTTATGGATATAAAAGACCTCAAGGGTGGCTGTCTCAGGAGTTGATACTTGTGTATGGAGAAAAATCTCCATGGGTGTTTTGAGTTTGTGCATGTCTTATGAGTGGAGACACTGCCTGCCTTTGTTCTCTAATATCTTTTTAGATACGTTTATGTAAGGTGCAGTTGTAGAAGATAGTTTCTAACTCGAGAGCAAAGGGCCATTTGTTTTCTATTGACTATAATAAAAATAATATCTTCCTCTGGGGCAAAGATTATACAGGTAACTGTCCATTATAAAAAGTATGCATTCTAGGAGTGCCTGGGTAGCTCAGTTGGTTGAGTGTCCAACTCCTGATTTTAGCTCAGGTCATGATCACATGGTCTTGAGATCAAGCCCCACATCAGGTTCATGCTGAGCATGAAGCCTGTTGGGGATTCTCTCTCTCCGCCCTTCCTCCACTCGTGCTCGCTCTCTCTCTCTCTCTCTCCCCCCCCCTTCCCCCGCCTTAAAATAAATAAAATGTGGGGCGCCTGGGTGGCGCAGTCGGTTAAGCGTCCGACTTCAGCCAGGTCACGATCTCGTGGTCCGTGAGTTCGAGCCCCGCATCAGGCTCTGGGCTGATGGCTCAGAGCCTGGAGCCTGTTTCCGATTCTGTGTCTCCCTCTCTCTCTGCCCCTCCCCCGTTCATGCTCTGTCTCTCTCTGTCCTAAAAATAAATAAACGTTGAAAAAAAAAAATTAAAAATAAATAAATAAATAAATAAATAAATAAATAAATAAAATGTTAAAAAGTATGAATTTATAAGGTCAGGGATCTTCTCCTGTGATATACCCTGTGGAGGAGGAAAAGTAATAATCCTTCAACCCTTCTAGGTCCTTGCCTGAGACCCTCCCTGTTATTAAAAGCAAATTACAGGAGAAATGCAACAGTTTAATAACATGTATACCTCTTGTACACATGGGAAATACCCAGGAAAACCAAGTAATTCCCTGAAATAGTCCAAGCCACCACCTTAAATACCATCTCCAGCTATAGACAAAGTGTTGGGGGATGAAGGGAAGGCCAGTTAAGGGAGATTACCAGGAAAACCACAGTACAGGGTAAGGGTGCTAGGAAAATTTAAGTCATTGCCTTCTCCACTGATGAGAATCCCTAGAGATTAAGAGGCATCCTTCCTGGTACAGAGAGGGAGACACCCTTACCAATGGAAATTTCCCTTAAAAATGTCAATACAAAAGGGTAACTTCTACTCAGTTTTGAGAGTTGCACCTATGTCTGCTGTCTCTCAAAAATAACCAACTTAAATAATATAAGGTATAGAGATGCTGAATCACTAATTGCACACCTGAAACTAACATTGTGTGTCAACTATACTCAAAAGAAGACGACAGTAATAAGTGCTGAAGAGGCTTATTTTGGAGTAGTATCACATTCCCCCTTTAACCCCAGTGCTTTTGAAGGTGTTCCTCTTTTTTTCATTCTGTTGGAAATAGGGCTTGAGGAACTAGTGCAAAGGCTGATTCTCTGGCTACTACTGTTTCAGTGACAAGTAAACCATCTTGTGTCTCTGACCCAGGAATCTTGTGTTTCCTTTCAGTGTCCATGAAATTAGGGCAACATTACTTGTTAGCTTGCAAGTTGGGTAAAGTCTCCTAGACCTTTCAGTTCATGGCATTCTGATCCCTGGAAAATGTTTCTCCAAACTTCTTCAGCTGTCACTGGGCCTGTGATTCCTTCTGAAACACTGCCCTCTTCTCTGTCCTAGATCCTTTAGGTCTTCTCTTAAAGATTGTCTTTTTCTTGATGAGTCTGGCTAAAAGTTTTTAAATTTTGTTTATCTTTTCAGAGAACCAGCTCTTATTTTCATTGATATTTACTACTTTTTCAAATCTTTATTTCATTCATTTCTGCTCTGATCTTATCTTCTTCCTACTAATTTTATACTTTGTTTCTTCATCTTTTTCTAGTTTCCTTAGTTGTGGGGTTAGATTGTTTGAGGTTTTTCTTGATTCTTGAGTGAGGCCTGTATAGAACTGCTTTTGTGGCATCCCAAAGATTGTGATCGGATGTTATTTCCCCTTTCATTTGTCTGAAGGTATTGTATGATTTTTCTCTTTCATTTCTGTGTTAACACATTTGTTGTTTTAGTAGCATATTGCTTAGCCTACATGTATTTCTGTTTTGTCCAGTTTGCTTTTTGTAATTAATACTAGTTTCATATCATAGGAAAGATGCTTGATACAATTTCAGTCTTCTTAGAGTTATTGAGAATTGTTTCGTGGCCCAACATGTGATCTATCCTGGAGAATGTTCCATTTGAATCTGAGAGAAGGTGTATTTGACTGTTCTTGGATTTAATATTCTGTCTGTATCTGTTAAGTCTAGCCCTAGCAGGCCAGGTAGAACCTCCTGGATCCTGCTCCTGTCTGTGCTGTCAAGGTGGAGGGCAGATGTAAATAGTGTGCTTGACAGCACCTTTGATTCTGGAAAGTTTCTGCAGTTCTATTGTTATTTGGCAGCTGCCCTAGGGTTACTGAGTAGATTTCCTTACCTTAACTTAGTTGCCTTTAAACTGTTCTGCCGTGCCCAAAGGCAGATGAATCTGTATGTGGGCACCTCAATGATGGCAGTCGCTCCCTACTGCAGGTAGGGGGTGGGGGTTCCAATCATTCCCTTGGCTCCATGTCTCCTACCCCTGTCTCTGTGGTCTCTCCATCCTTTGTTGTGCAGAAGCTGTTGAGTCAGCTGGTTTTTCAAGAGGAATTCCTTTATTTGTAGTGGATATTTTGTGTGTCTGAGGAAGGAAGTGAGTGCAGGGTCTTCCTATGCTGCTATCTTGGACCCTGAAAGTGCTATAGGTCCTATTTGTTTCTTAAATACTTTAATGACATTCTGATTATATAAGTTCATAAAATTCACTTTGTTTCTGAGAGTACCAAACTGATTGCTTTACTATCATTTTTTAAACATCTTTCTTTCTTTCTTTATTTTGATGGGAGGAAGGGAAGAGAGAGAGGAAGAGAGAGACTTCTAACCAGGCTCTGTGCTCTCACCACAGAATCCAATGTGGGGCTCAATCCCATGATTGTGAGATCATGACCTGGGCCGAAATCAAGAGCCGGACTCTTAACTGTCTGATCCACCCAGGCTCCATGCCTTACTATCTTTTAAAATTAAATGTTGCCATGGCTTAAATCGCCTCTTGAATTTTGTTTCTGACTTTATACCTACAAGATTCTTCTCAGATGCTTTCTTTGCTATCACTGTCATTATCAGAATCATCTAATATAATAAAAATAGCCAATATATTTAACATCTTTTTACCTATTGGGGATGGTTCTAAACAAAGAACTTACTCTAAATTGTTTAATTCTCATAACTCTATGAGGTTGAGCCATTATTATCGACCTTTGATTGTGGATAAACAGGCACAAAAAGTACATTATCCAAGGTTATACAGCTAGATATAACATGGATTTGAGCACTGGAAATATGACTCCAGAGCCTCTAGTCTTAACCACGATGCTATGCTGGCTTTTAAATCATATAAAAATTGATCAAATAAAATCATAAAAATTGATCAAATAGATGCTCAATTTCTAAGCATTAAAAGAATATATACTGTTAGGGAGGAAGAATTTTTCCTCTACCCTTCTAGATCCCTCACCTGGTAAAGGTATAAGACAGATTAACAAGAGGACAACAAACTTAATTATGCATGTCCTGGAACCCCCTAAGAATCTGAGATCCCACAGGCCATCAGGCACTGAGGCTTACATGCCATCCTCAGCTAAGGAGAAAGGGGTAGATGCCTGAGACTACAAAGGGGAGGGATACAACTTAAAGGAAGATAGGAAGAACAATTATTTGGTAAACAAATGTTGGCCATGCCATGCACAGAGAATAGGACACGGGAAGAATTTTGTCTCCAGGCTCCACTGAGCTGAGCTTTGCCCCAGACACCGTCCCCCATACATAGTCCATACTCATTATAGATATCTTTGGTAGCCATTCTCTTCCTGGACCAGGGCCTCTGTCTCAATTCTTTGAGGTAGTTAAGGGGGCATACAAGCTCTCCCTGAGTCCTTTGGACCTCACTTGACTTTAGTTCAGAGTGATCCATATGCCAGGGTGGCACGTTGTGGGAAGGCTCATTCTGAAACCTTTGAATATGGAGGAAAATAAAACCTGAAACTCTCCCTTGGCTTCTCAATCCCATTTTCCTCTATAGTGGCAAGTAATGTTTACACTTGAATCTTTATCTGTAAATTTTAATTTCTCATAGAAGCATACACTTGTATTTAGCATAGGTGTTTCCTTCAGTAAATTAGAACGTGGCATAATGATGTTCTACGGTTTACAATATAAAATAGATCTTGTCCATGAGCTTCGATATGTCTAATGTTTTTAAATATTTCAGAGTATTCCAAATGTCAGTAAACCATAACTTATTAACTATTTATCTCTGGATAGACATTCTGCTGAAACTTAAAGGCACGCATAAAATAATTATAGTATTTATTTATTTATCTTTATATTATATATTTGTAATGGGCCTCTGGCTAGACTCTGGGTTTTGTTGGGGTCAAGGCTAGTTTGTTCTTAAGTTAAAGTCATTCTGATGCTTGACACTTGCCCCATCCGGCCTTCTTGTCCATTGAAGCCCTACTTCTAAAGGTCAGTATGCCCTCTATTTGACATCCCAACAAACAATTTCGAGTAGGCTCTAAGGGCATATTGTCAATATTTAGTGTGGTAAGAAATGCCAGTCATTTTGTCTTTGCACTTTGGTGGCTGGAATTTTCCTGTGGAACATAGCTGCCTCTAGATCATGATGAACTTTTTCTTCTATTATTCATATATCTAATGTCTATTTAAAAATATTCAAGTCAGTGAAACTTTCTCACTTAGGGATCCATAAATGATGCTGCAATGTACTTTCCATTTTTAACAGGAAGTCCTTAATGCAAATGTGTGAATCTCCCTGGATGCATTGATGTGACTTTGAATTATACAAGTTTTTATGTTTAATCAAAGGAAATTGTAGAGGTGTACTATATTGTGCTTTCATGTACTCCTTTTGTTGTTGTTGTTGTTGTTGTTGTTGTCGTCAGAGACGTACCTGGCACACTATAACAAGAAAAATGACAGGTCCATGGATTTGGCAAACTTAGACTGCTCTAGCTTTTTCCTAATTTCTTATATACCAAGACTGGCGAGATCGTACTGTTCGCTCTCAGGACTCTCAGCCTTCTGTGATCAGTGCCAACAAGTATCCTAAAAATACACACTTATGAGGCCCATTCATTAACTGTACTTAAGAGAGAGTCAATTTTATGTACTTGCGAAATTGCCTTTGTCAGAAACTCTTTTGTGTAAGACTATTTGTTCTGCTTCAAAGTTTAGCCTTGCAAGGAATTTGTCTGAATAGTGTCACTTGACCATTTGGGTCCTTCATTTCCAAAGAGTTAACCTCTTGGATATCGGGTAGACACTGACTATTTCCTTTCTGATTGACCTTGAGCAGGGGAATTTAACCTCGACATTGTTTTTTCTTTGTCTGACCCACCTGTCGTTCTATCTCAGCTTTTTGCCAACTGGTTTTTTAAGGGAGATTTAATTCATGCTTGTCAAAGCCTTTTAATATCCTTAGCTGAAGGTGTTCTAATAAATAGAACAATGTTAACATGATAATTTGAATGAGAATAAAGATAGGAAAAATGAATTCAGAGAACCTCTAGCTAGCTCATTTTAAAATGAAAATATTAGATCAGAGATGAAGATCCCATATAAGCATGTCATTTGCATATAGAGTTATCCGGATTTGATAGTGGGGCTTAACATAGCAAAGCCTGACAATCTTATCCGTAGACTTTCCATATTTAAGAAAAGCCATAATACCGAGTTCTCTTTTTTCCTGTGGCAGTGAAACAGATGATTTAAATGAATCCTGCAATTCGCCCTTTGTGCTAATTTCAGAAATAGATAGCATGTCTTAAGCATTTCATTCAAACAGCATTTTTATTGAAGCTGATGGCAGAGGGCTGGGAGGGAGGTTTGTCTCAAAACAAAATTGAACATTCCCTCAATATTTGCACTTACCATTCCAATAATAATAGGAAATCAAGTTTCCATAATGATACCAGCTTCTCCAGCTGGAATCAAGAGGAGAGTTTTCTCCACTGCATTAAAGATCATCACAAGCCAAAAAAAAAAAAAAAAAAAAAGGCAAAATAAGAATATACAGGCACTAAGACCTTATGTTTAAAAAGCCTTGCACAAAAATTTTTATGATGCTTTCTTATCTGAATATACAAACTAGAGATGTATTCAAAACAATTAAGATTATATTTCGTACTCTCTTCCAATGTGATACTGCCTTTGTCAGTTTATTATTTGGTTGTAAAGGTATATAGTAAAATACTATTTTGAAACCATAGCTGATCAGGTAATGAAAAATATACTTGTAGACTTTTTCATAATGGATTTTGGAATCTTTTTTTGATCACAAGGGCTCACTACATACAGTGTAATTATCAGTATTGTTTTAGAGATAACTTAATCTAATAGTACCACATGATAGTTCAACCATGCTTGGTTTTATCAGCAACTCTGTGTGATTATAAAATGAAAATAACTGTGGCTTTGCTTCTACATCAATGAAATGACCATTGCAAAATTTTCTGTGTTGTGTGTGTGTGCGTGCGCGTGTGTGTGTTTTGGTGGTTTGCACTCCAATGTAGATGCTGATCAAGGGAAAGTGATTATCTTGAACTTTTGTTGTTGATATTTGTTTCCAATCTGCTAGCCTTGTGCCAATTTTTTCCCCCTTAATAAACAACCAGCATAAGTCATTTATCAGACAAACATGGCTGTGGAAGTTTTGGGGCACTATCTTGTTCCCTCCTGCAGGATTTTTCAGGCTCTCCAGAGAAAGCATACACGGTATCTTTGTCCTTCTCCTACAGTATTCTTGGCATCTAGTGAGAGTGCCAAACCTCAGGTTTCTGGATTCTCATCATTTTCCTACCTCCTACCAGAAATTTCCACTTTGCCAAATTTCCACTTTCCTGAGTCTTTTTGGGTAAAGCACTTCAGCTGCTCATCTTCTCTGCCTCTGTGTTGTAAAATGGGCTCGGTGTTTTTCTACACACAAGCACAGGGTCCATAGAATGGTTTTGTTTGCTTTTCTTATTCCATGAACAAGATATAGAGGCCCAACAAATGGGAATTTAATTCTCTCTTCAGTAAGAAGAAACAATTGGCAGCATTAAAACAGCAATCAGTAGACACCCAAAAATAGACTAATGAACACGTGTCTTCGAGCTTCTAAACATCTAATTTTGATGTGTCATTACCTCTACCCATTTACAGAGAAAATAGATGGTTTTTAAATTGGTTCACATGAACCATCTAAAGGGTCCTCACCCTATTCTATTTATTATCCGTGTACCCCAGGATCCTAATGCTGCTGTGGGATCCCAGAAGGCTGTCCTACCAGTGGTAGAGGTTAAGTATGGATGTGGAAGAAGGTCAAACCCAAGCCAGATTTCACATGTGTGGTGTGTACGGGCGGGGGTGGGGTGCTCTTTGAAGAACACACAAACACAGCCTATGTCAGGATAATGTGAGATGTCATCTATATATCTGTCACAGAAAGATAATCCCTCCTAAAAAAGCAGCCAAGAGCAGAGAGGGTGTTCAAAACAGTCCTGGTATGTCACACAGGGAAGCTCTTTCTCCCCTATTGCTCCCAACCTCAACACCAGGTGGAAGAAAACCTTTCCTTTCTCTCTCTCTTTTTTAGGCCCTTGAGGACCTGCCCATTCAGTCTTTACTTGGGAGTGGATGGGATGGAGGAAGGTTGGTGGAGAAAGAAAGAGATATGGGAAAGTTTTATTTTCAAAAAAAAATATTGTTTACTTAAAAGCAAGATTATAACATTAAGATGCACAGAACTGAGTCTTAGTAATAATAGACTGAAATTATGAATGGTCACAAAATGAGACCATTTTGGGCATGGAAAGCCCAAAATTTACTTAACAAGGTCACTACCTTGTAGGAAAAGGGCTTCATATGGTGGATTAAGGACCAATTTTTGAAAAACTTAAAACAGCTATCGATTTTCATTCAACGGTGGAATTTCATGAATACACTTGGCTCTATAAGCAAAGAAGGTGATTGAGAGAGGAAAGACTGAAAATAAATACATCGATCATTATTTTTTTCTCTTTATCCCTAACAGAGCTGTAAAATCATGAGTTCAGACAACTGAGAATCTTGGTGCAGGTTTAACTGTCTTGATGTTGTTTTTATTTCTACTATCCTATCACATTTCTTGATGTTTCTTTTATCTTGACCTTGAGAAACCTTTCTTCATTCTCCAGATCTCTAGGGAATCTGTTTTATTTATTTATTTATTTACTTACTTATTTATTTATTTATTTTTTCATTTTAGATCTGGTTCCATTGAACCCAGCTTTAGATTTCTTTAATTAGTGCTGCTCTTAACCAGCCATGAACATTGTAAACTCACGAGAATCGTGTTCTTTATGATGTTTGTGCCCCCAGATAACGAGTGACATTAGGAGTGAATTGGCCGATCTTTCCCCAATGAGTATAGTGGCAATGGGAAGAGTCCTGCAGAAGTTCAGTCACTTGGATTAAGGAAGACAGGGGTCAAGGATTGTGCTCAGGGCAACCACCTTAGGAAGTCAAAAGTGAAGGCAAATTCAAGTAATGGTGACCCATAGGATACAAAGAATGCCAGAGAAAAACGCCTGGAGCCTCTGTTATCTGTGCTTAGATGAAGAATTTACAGAGTCAAACTCTAGCTGTCAGAGCCTCAGGAGTAAGCTTGATCTGAAATGCAGAGATGTCATAAGGTTCTTCCAAGCATTGGTACTAGACAAAGAATGGTCTTAGGTTAAATGGTGTAATCATTAACATAGCTGTGCTGGTTGATAAACAAGAATGACCTTAGTTGGAAAACGTACGTTGCAGTTGGGAATTGAGAGAGTTAAAGTGCGAGCATTATGTACAGAGCTATTTTAATGAAACCGTTTAATCTCTAAGGAAGAGAAATTTAGGTTTCAGAGAAGAATTGTGATCTTCTCGAGATATATCCTTTATATCTTTACATAAAACTTATTATATAGGTCTTTGTGGTGGGGACTTCCTAGCTATTGAAATCCATTGCTCTTCTCTCTTGGCTCCTGACTGTGAAGGGTAGAATCAATCATAATTTTATGTAGAGAAATGCCTTTTTAGCATTTATGGGGAGGTCCTTGTGTGACTCCCAAACAGGCTCATCAAAAGGTAAAGCAGTGCAAAGATACTTTTTAAAATGTTCTCCCCACCAAGATGGCTCCATTATCTGACACACTACACATTCAAGGGACTTTCCCTGGCTATGTCTCTTCATTGCTTTAGTAAGTAATGGCAGTAACCCAGGACTAATTTCTGAGAGTTATCTTTCTTGCACAGGGAGAACTTTTCATATTAAAGAACAATATTTATAAAGAAAGATCAGATATCTTTAGGAATTCTAAAAAGAGAAATTGCCATTGGTGAGGATGTGGTTAGAAAAGGGGTGTGTTCGTTCCTTCGTTGCCCCAAACCCAGCTAATAATAACAGTTGTCTCACACCAAGACATAATTAGCTGAAATGGTTTAACAGGTCAGTTTTTCAATAGCCTTCATCCATTAAAGTTATTTTGGTCTCCGGATGTGTACATAGGTCCGCAAGAGGTTATCCTAAAATAACCTTAAAGAGAGCACAATGTTTGAGGAGTTGAATTCAATAAACTTTGGATTGAACAAGGAAAAAGTCCAAAAAAATACATGAATGTGAATTTTAGACTGATTTAGGTAGCCTGCCATTAGAAAAACTACCAGCTTTACAGCCATTGAAGAGCTTCATCCATAGCTGAGCGGGGTCTCTTGTTTGAGGGAAGGAGTGGGAGTAAATGGGAGAGAGGTATGCAAAATATGAAAAACTTTCCTGTCTCTTAGGCATTTTTATGATCCAGGCCATTCTTTGACAGTGATAGCTGGATTCTGCTCATTACATTGGATGAAGCTAAACACCTTTCTTTGGGGTATGATGAAATCTCAATTTCTGGACTCTAATATAAGCATCAAATTTGTCTTCACTCTCAAGGTCTACTTCCGGGCCACCTTGCACACTCAGGCATTTACCCTGAAATAATCCTGGTGCGAGTGTTTTCTGCTCTCAGTGTTTAGAATGGATTTGGCTTACTTCCACTTACTCTGAGTGTTGAACAGACTTGTGATTGCCTTCAATCAGAATAAATAAGGAGATTACTGTGGCACAACAAATAAATTATGGGCTAAGTCTTGTCATAATAATAGTTTTCATTTTTGTAACAGATTGGCTTGGGAGATCTTGAAGAATTTGCAAATATGGTTTCCTCTGTTTTGCTGATAGGAAAACAATCTCTGGCTCTAGTTTAGGATTACAAATCTCAGGGACTCCAGCCTAAAACAGAGAACACACATTTTAGAAATTTGGACTCAGTTCATTAGAGCAGGATAATAAAAACATGACCAGGATCTGCATCCTTCTGCCATTTGGAGGAGGTGGATTTGCTGATTCTGCTAAAGAAATACTTGGCAAAGAATTTATTGTTTCCTGCTTTGAGACTTCAAAAGGATTTAGAAAACGCAGGATGTGAATCCTAAAAAAAAATAATAGCAGGGGGTCATATGCTAACCGCCATCTCTAAGGATTATCTGGAAACAAATTTGCCATTTTGGACAGACACTTTTATTTAGGAAGTACAATCTATAAATAGGCTCTTCTTGGTTAAATATTCTCATACAGTTAATCGAGTAATGTAATTGGCTGGCCTTATAATAGGCATCAGCTCTATGGGCAGCATTGCTAAACTTAACAGTCACACTGGAGTTGGGACCAAGAGGCTGCAAATGAAGCCAGATGTACACACAGAGGGGCTGTAGACCCATCAGGGTTTCCTGGGGGAAATATTCATTAGACTGTGCATCTGGTAGAGTTCTTCAGAAATCACCTCCTAAGTGATCCTTTGGTATATCTGTTTTAAAACAGTCCTTCCCCCCCCGCCCCCCACCTCAACCTCCACCCATTTGAAAAGCAAACAAATGTATGATTGTCTTAAATTAATATATTATCACTAAACGCATTGCTCAGAGGAAATGAAAGCTTCCAAAAGTTAGTGATGGAAAGTAATGGAAACTTCCTTCTCCCTTATTGTTACAATAATATATAGATGATGGTGGATTAAAGATGATTGTATTTCTTCGATACTTTTTCATTAATACTTAACATATTTCTTTAACCTCAATGGCACTGCCATTTTCTTGTCTATCTCTGCTCTCTGTGACTTTTCCTTCTTAAGCCCCTCTTTCTTTACATCACTTTTTTCTCTTCTTAGATGATCCCCTTTATATCCATCGCAGAACTTGCTCTTGGGCCAGACCTCTCTGTTGAGGTCCATACGTTTATATCTAACCATCTATTGGCTATCTCCACCTTTCCCGTATTGAAACTGTCATTTTCCTCTTGTCCACATGTGACCAGCCTGTCTCACACTTGATGTTTCATTCTCAGTGAGTGACCACATCCCCAAATATCCAAGAAAAACCAACATTCCAGCTTGGTTCTTCTCTCTCTTTGTCACATCTTCCAAGTTCAATCAGCCACCAGAGGTGGCTTTTGTGACTTCATGAAACTCACCCCCATCTGTCCACTTCTTTCTGATTGCTCTCCTCCAACCTTAGGGTAGGCAATCATCCCCTGACCACTCCTCCCCTGTCCCCTCTGCCTGCCATATTGACCAATCCATTTTCAACATACCAGTTGAGATAATCTTTATAAAATGCAAACCGGAACATGCCATTCCCCTTTATAAAAAAGTCTTCAATGACACCTCTGCCCCTTAGACATCGGGTCTTTTATTTACATTTTCTGCTTCTCTGAGCTCTTCTCCCCCTGCCCACCTTTCAGTGGCTCTGAACTTCCTATAGGAGCCATTCAGATTTCTTTTCTAAACTATCATGGGAAGCACCTGCTCACTCTTAAAGTCCCTATGATAAATGGCAGAGGGCTTAATCACCTTTCTTCACCCACTCCTTTTCTGTAACATACTGGGCCAACCTCAAGCTGTCCCACGTTTAAAATGAGCTCAAAATCATTTGAACTTGGACCAAACATCTCTTAAGAGTGCTGCTTGGTAACTTTACGGTGCCATTTATTTTGACTAAATACCTCTTTTGAACCTACAACCTTCTGTTATTCTCTATGAGACAGCTCCTGACTATTTTTTTGCTGAATAATAGTGGCATGTGTCACATTAAATTTTCCTTTGCCTTGTGTCTCTTTCTGAACTAAACCCAGTCTGTTCCTGGAGTTTGCCTGTCTGTTGACATACTAGGATATACTGGGCCTCTATGATGATCTGAATCCATTCTTTTTGTCTTTATTAACATGAGGTAGGAAGGGGAGGATTCTTATTTGCAGTAAGAATTACCAAATACTAACTATTTGGGGGGGGGGGTGACATCTGATCTTTAAAAGACAAATCTGTATGTTTATTTTTTCTCAGATTGGTATAGTTCCAGTTCGGAATGTGAGGTGGCAAGCTAAAATAAATCTGTAAGACTGATTTTTTGTTTACTCTTAAAACTCAGGGTCTTAAATCAATGTTTTTAAACAATCCTAGTTATACTCCAGTGCAATAGCAAAGCCCAAGGAAAAGCTCAAAACAACTCAGCTTACACTTATTGATTTACAAATTGAGGAGCTGATCTTATAAACAATGCACAGAGCAATAGTCTGACTCAGATATCTCTAGGCTTTAACTTTGGCTTTTAATAGCTACATATATTAATATGTTGCTAGTTGGAAAGGTTAAAAAGAAAGAGTTTTAGAAGTTATGCTTTCTTACTATTGAAAGTAGAAAATTTTAAAAAGGAGAAAATTAAAATTTTACATATTCCTTATATATTAAGAATAAGGTCTGTTAACTTTCTATAGCGCCTTCCTTTAATATTTACTGTTTTAGTATTTATGTATTTAGTATGATACATATTTTTTTGCTACGTAATATATACTCCGTTAGCATAATAAATAGTTGAATGAATGGAGAAATGTATATAAATGAAAGTAATTATACTTCCACATGTCTTGAAGTAAATATGATATTAACAAAAGCATACTATTATATAAATCATCATCTCCTTGGATGCAACAATTTCCCTCTTATTAAGCATCCACATAATTTCTTATTGTAAATAAATGCAAATATGATAGACCTTAGGTATATATCTTGCCTGCATTTTTTTAAAATGACCGTTTCCTTAGGGTAATACATATTTTTTTTAAATATGCTTGATAGATACTACCAAACTGCTTTTCAGAAAAATGGTGTTTAATTCATGTGTTCGGTAAAACTGGCTGAGAGTATCTGTTGCATAGTACCTTGGTTGCACTACACATCTTTATTTCAAAACATAACTTTTATGGTAAAGTCATTTTATATTATTGGAATTTAAATTTCTTTTTATTTTATTTCTGTATTTTTTAGTAGTATGGCTACATAGTTTTCACTTAACATCTCTTGTACTTTTGTGGGTTTTCTCTGTGAATCTACTGACAAGGTATTTTTTTCCTAACATTTAGTGAAGACCAAGCACCATTCTGAGGGTTTTACTTTTATTGATTTGCTTGATCCTCATAAGACCCCTATAAACAATAGAATACTCCTATAATCCCCTATTTTATAGAAATGAAATACATAGCTGGGATGATTTCTGATGTTATCAAATCATTTTTTTCTTACTAATTTTTATAAACTCTTTACATATTAAAACTGTTAGCCAGGTAGACAAATGTGTAGCACATAGTCCCATATTATACAAATTCCTTTTCTCAGGTTTATCAATAAATTTTATTTTGTGAAGTTCAATGATTGTACTATTAAACTCATCAAAACCTTAAGTTCATAGGGTTATTATTTATATATTATCCCTGTCTTTTGTGTTTTTGTTTGTTTATTTGCCTCTTTTGTTCATTTATACCTCCTGTTGATTTGGAAATAATGTGTTATGTGAAATGAGAATGTCCCTTACTTTTCCTTCCATAATCGATAAAGTTTCTACTGATTTGTAGTACTCACTGAAGTATACTGAGTACATGTACCTGAGTATGCATGTATATGTATATATACCCAAGTCTATTTTGAAACACTACTTAACGTTTTTTGTCACATGATATTTATTTCTAAATCATATTGTTTTCCTTATTGTGGTTTGGAAATCATTTTATTACATGAGATGACAAATAATCCCTTGTTATATTTCCCTGGAAATGTTTTGGTCTGCTTCACTTACCACAAAACAAAAACAAGTCCTGTTGGATTTGAATAAAATGAAACACACATATTACAATAAAATAGAATGCATTTTTGTTTTACTTTATCTTCATGTAATTTGTGATTAAATGTTACAGTATAAAATTAGTTTTCAGGAATGAAAAGGAAATATAAACATATCAGTAAGGATAAAATAGGTTCTACTGTTGATGTCTTCACTGTTAGCTTTCATCCAGGAACTAGATGATTTGAGGGGACTGACATTAGTGATTTGAAAGAACTGGAGGAACACCCAGGCAGTGCTGAGCTTCTTGGTCAGTGCTTACCAATTCTGCATGTAGATACTCTGGGAGGGCAAAGGAACATCCTGTTTCCTGTCAACTGACAGGTTTTCTTTCTTCTCAGTCCATACAATATGGCTGAACTAGTGGTTAAGTTTGCCAGCCCCACGAGGTTCTTTAAATTTTCATCTTTTTCGTTGTCTTCTTAGGTTTTAAGTAACCAAGTAGAGTCTCTGTTTGAAAATGAATGTCTTCTTTGCTTCTCTTAGGATAATGAGAGATTTTAAAGCAGTACTCAGAACCAAGTCTCGCTAAACTCTACAGGTATTTCCATTTAGGGGAAACGTACGCACCATTTCAAAGTAAAAAGTTAATCGTGTATGCTTCTACCCCTTATTTTTTTTCTTCTTAATTCGAGAGGGGGTGGGGGTGAGAGAGAATCTTAAGCAGGCTCCACGTTCAGCATAGAGCCCAAATGGAGCTAGATCCCATGACCCTGGGATCATGACCCGAGCTGAAATTAAGAGTCAGACACTCAACTGACTGAGCCACCCAGGTGTCCCATTTCTACATCTTTTTAATTATGTCTGTAAAAGTGTATATAAAATATTTCCCTAAAGTGAGTCTGGACAAGACACTTAGTCTCCACGTTCATTCTCAGGAAAAGAGGAAAGGAGCAGTCAGAAGATGATGTTTTTTCCTCGGTGGTTTGTAAACATGCTATGGTATATGGGCAAAGTGTATTTCACAAAATTTCACTGAGCCTCCTAGATCAATTTATTTCTCTATCATCTCCATCTTCAATTTAGTAAGAAAATCCATTTTTTTCTCTCCTATATCCCCACCATTATATAGTTTCCAGATATATTCTGCTTTCTTACATAATAGCATCAACTTATATCTAATGTTTGACATGTTTATTCTGTTTCAAACTTCTATAGCTGGTGATACTTATAAGTAATTTTGAAATAAAATGGTAATATAGGATCTATGTCTTTTATTTACCTCATATATCCTTTAATTAGTTGGAGCTTTTCCATGCTTCCATGATGACTTAGATGAGCTAAGTCAACATTTATACTATGGGTGACATCTAAGGGTATGTGAGGATGCACATGAAAGTTTCATATGGCAAATATGATGTTGATAAAGATAGTATTTCTGAAAATTTCAATTGGTGGATTTTATGGAAGGTTTTTTTTTTCAGATACCGTGCTTTAGCTATTGTCTGAATAATTCAGTTTTTAAAATGTCTTCCAAAGTTATGTAACAGGATTTACGTATTTGATTAGTGTCTATCGGAAAGTTGTTCTGAATTGTATGTGTACTGTAATTGCTCCAAGAGTATGTCTCAGTGACAGTGTTTAAATGTTATAGCTCAGTCAGGATAGATTATGATCCTATGTAATGGATTTTGGTTTTATTTTCATTTTTTAAACGTGTATTTATTTATTTTGAGAGAGAGAGAGAGAGCGCGAGAGACATTGCAAGTGAGGGTGGGGCAGAGAGAGGGAGAGAGAATCCCAAGTAGGCTGTACACAGTCATCACAGAGCCTGATGGGAGCTCAGTCTCCTGAACCCTGAGATCATGACCTGAGCCAAAATTGAGAGGGGAACACTTAACCCACTGAGCTACCCAAGCATCCCCTGTGCAATGTCTTTTATGCAAAAATGTTTCATTTATTGTTTGTCTGACCTTTGCTAGGTATCACACCAGATTTTTCAACACGCACACACACACACACACACACACACACACACACACACACTTTACATCACTTTTCTCTACTTCATTTTTCATAGACATGATCATGTGAAACATAGATGTGATTAGAGATAGAAAAACTAAAACTTGCAAGGTTATCACTACTTGAAGGTCATACAGGTCATAAGTGGTAGAGCCCGCATTAGAACATACACATATTTGAATCTTTTCTTATGCTTAATCGAATATGTAAATAAAATCCCTGTAAATAGACTCCCTGAATAGTTTGATTAGTACATATGTGTCACTAAATCACCTTCTAAGGAATTGGGTTAAAATTACATGAAGCCAGGAGACATTTCCACATGTATTTTTACCTATTTGACCTAGTTTTCTACATGTATTTTTGCCTACTGTATCTAATAGGACTTTATTTATTTGTTTGTTTATTTATTTATTTTTCATTTTCTAATATATCTAATAAAACATAGACATCTTGAATGCAATGGGAGTTATACATGTTAACTTTGATCAATGTCACTGAAATACCCTCCAGTTTACAGCCCTGCTTCATTCTCTCCCGGTGATAAAGACTAAATTTCCAAAATGCAGCAGAGCAGCCATCTTTTTGGCATTGGCCATATGGTGTGGTTGTTGCAGAACTAGGTTGTTCTGGCCTGAATCTATGAGTGAAAGAAGATCTTTGGTTGCAACACTTTTGGGAGAGAATCTAAACTCATGCAGTCTGTATCATTGAGATGGGTTGTGTTTTTAATACAATTAACCTAACCCAATAGAAATTAAACACTTGTGGTGAGTTATGACTAATTATTTGAGGTGTCACCAGTTATAAAGTTAAGGAATACATACTTGGAATGGTTTACTAAGTTTTTTTTTTTTTAATTTTACAAATGGCAGTAGAATCTAGGATGGTCTGATATATTCTAACTTTCTTTTGATAAACTGCCTTGAATGACAGAGAAGGTATAGGTGCAATGCAAAAAATATACCTACTGTGAATATACATATTGTGTGTGGTTGTATATATATGTACATGTGAGTGTTTGGCAGTGGTGATGAAAGTTACAGGTAGCTAAACTGCTTGTACTCTATGGCATTACAGATACTGACTTCAGGTTGGTTAAGTCACAAATACATGTTCACAATTTAAAGTTAGCCACAAAAATGATATAAAACATAACTTCTAAACCAGTAGAGGGGAAAAAACTAATAAAGAAAGTTCGATCAATACAAGAGTGTACAGGAAATTAGAAAAGAGAATCAAAGAACAAGCAGAGTAAGAAGGAAGCACACAAAAGTTGGTAGAAATAAATCCAAATATATTAGTAATCACCATCATCCATCATGAGTGCTAGGATAGAGGGCAAGTCGAAAATTGCTGATATAGATGATACTGTGCAACCAAGGATCTTGGTAGAAATCCTGAAATATTGGAAACACACAAAAGCATTCTGATCACAGCATAATGGCTAATCTAGTGTTTGACCTGAGATAACTCTGGGTAAAATTTCACATATGTTGAGCATCAGTAAGATTTCCATATTACCTATGCTAAAATGACTTGCACCTCAATTTAATGAGTTTTTCCAAATCATTTCCTCTCGCAGTACCCTGTTATTTTCCTACTATCATTTGTAACTGTATAGCACAATTTTCTATATTAGTTTAATAGCTGTCTTTGTAAGCAGTCAGTATTCCTGCCAAAGCAGAGACTACTTCTCTTTTGTTCTGTAGAATTTTCCCAATGGCTGGCCTTAGTAGAACATTGATACATATTGAATGAGTAAATAAATGCCATTGACTGATTGAGATAATTTTTGCCCTACAGGATAAAAAAAAGCAAGCCATCCAGATACGTTGTCATAGTAACATGCCTGAAGAATGCCATTATAAGAGCTATATGGCCCTTTGTAACTGAAGTACGTATGTTCTGCAACTATATCTGGACAATTATAATCAGAGATTTTTAGCAGAATTATACTCATTCTGGTTTTTCAAGTATCATGTGGCACATTTAACAATTGTATTAATTAATTCATTTTAAATTTATTATAAAGAATAATTGATCTACAGTGTTATATTAGTTTCGGATGTACTGATCTGAAAATTCTGTACATTACTTAGTGCTCACCATGGTAAGTCATCATTTGTCATCATACAGTGTTATTACAATATTATTAACTGTATTTCCTATGCTGCAGTTTGCATCTCTCCAACTTACTTGTTTTGTAACTGGAAGTCTTCATCCCATTAATCTAATTTCCCATCCCCACAACCACCTCCCCAATGGTAAGCATCAGCTCACTGAATTTAGAGGACTATTTTTATTTGGTTTGTTTCTTAGATTCCACCTATAAGTGAAACAATATAGTATTTGTCTTGGTCTCTTTTTACTTAGGATAATAAGCTCCAGGTCCATCTATATTGTTGCAAATGGCAAGATTTCATTGGCTAACTAATGTTCCACTCTATCTATCTATCTAAATAAATAAATAAATAAATAAATAAATAAATAAATAAATAAATAAATATCTCCAACATCTTCTTTATTCATTCATCTATAAATGGATGCTTCCATATCTTGGCTATTGTAAATAATGTTGCAATAAACAGGGTGCATGTATTGTTTTTTTTTTTTTTTTTTTTTTTGACTCAGTGAGGTTTTTTTTTCCTCCTTTGGGTAAATACCAGTAGTGGAATTACTGGAGCATATGGTATTTCTATTTGTAATTTAAACAAAAATTTAATGTCTGTTTATTTTTGAGAGAGAGAGAGAGAGAGAGAGAGAGAGAGAGAGACAGAGTATGAGCTGGGGAGGGGCACAGAGGGAGACAGAATCTGAAGCAGGCTCCAGGCTCTGAGCTGTCAGCACAGAGCCTGATGTGGGCTCGAACCCACAAACTGTGAGATCCTGACTTGAGCTGAAGCCAGATGCTTAACTGACTGAGCCACGCAGGCACCCCCTCTTTTTAATATTTGAGGCGCCACCATACGACTTGTCAGTGTGGTTGCACCAATGTACATTCCACCAACAGTGCACAAGGGTCCCTTTTCTCCACATCATCAGCAACACTTGTTATTCCTTTTCTTTTTGTTACTTGCCGTGAGAACTGGTATAAGGTAACATCTCATTGTGGTTTTGATTTGCATTTTCCCTGATGAGTGGAAATGAATATCTTTTTATGTATATGTTGAACATTTGAGTCTTTCAAAGCCACATCATGTGTCATTCAAAGTCACTGTTTCCTTGTTGGTCTGGATGATCCATCCGTTGATGTAAGTGGGGGTGTTAAATTCCCCTACTGTTACTGTAATACTGTCAATTTCTCCATTTCAGTATTTTGGTACCTCTGTGCTGGTACATAAATATTTACAACTGTTGTATCCTCTTGTTGGAATGATTCCTTTATCATTATGTAATGGCCTTCTTTGTCTCTTGTTACAGTATTTATTTTAATGTCTATTTTGTCTGATAATAGTATGGCTTTCCCAGCTTTTATTACATTCTATTTGCATGGAATATCGTTTTCCGTTTCTTCACTTTTAGTCTATGTGTCTTTAGTCTGAAGTGAATCTCTTATTGACAGCATACAGATGGATCTTGTTTTTTGATTCATTCGGTCACACTGTGTCTTTACATTGAAGCATTTATTCCATTTATATTTAAAGTAATTATTTATAGGTATGTATATATTATCATTTTGTTTGTTTTCTGGTTGTTTTTGTAGTTCTCTGATCCTTTCTTTTTCTCATACTCGCTTTTGTTGAGATTTATTGACTTTCTTTTGAGTGAAGCCTGAATTCCTTTCTGTTTTTTGTGTAGTTTTTCTATAGTTTTATGGTTTGTGGTTCCTGTGAGGTTCATATGTAGCATCCTATGTATGCATTAAGCAGTCTGTATTAAGTTTACGGTTGCTTAAGTTTGAACACATTCTGAAAGTACTACATTTTTACTTTCCACTCTACATTTTATTTATATGATGTCATACTTTATGTCTTTTTGTGTCTGCCTTAACTAATTTTTACAGACATAATTGATATTACTACTTGTGTCTTTTAATCTTCATAGCTTATTTATAACTAATTGATCTAGTACATTAGTATATGTTTGCTTTTACCAGTGAAAATTTTTCTTTTATAATTTTCTTAATTCTAGTTATGGCCTTTTCTGCTATAAAAGTCCCTTTAATGTTTCTCGTAAGGCTGGTTTACTGGTAATGAACTCCTTTAACTTTTGTTTGTCTTGAAAATTCTTTCTCTCTCTCCTTCAATTCTGAATGATAGCCTCATGGGTAGAGGACTTTTGGTTGCAGGTTATTTTTAGCACTTTGAACATACCCTACTACTTCTTTCAGGCCTGCAAAGTTTGTGCTGAAAATTTGTTGATAGCTTTATGTGGTTTCCCTTGTTGGTAACTATTTGCTTTTCCCCTGCTGTTTTTAATATTTTCTCTCTCTCTCTCCCTCTCCCTCTCCCTCTCCCTCTCCCTCTCCCTCTCCCTCTCCCTCTCCCTCTCCCTCTCCCTCTCCCTCTCCCTCTCCCTCTCCCTCTCCCTCCCTCCCTCCCTCCCTCCCTCCCTCCCTCCCTCCCTCCCTCCCTCTCTCCCTCTCCCTCTCCCTCTCCCTCTCTCCCTTTTGCCATTTTAATTATTATGTGTCTTAATATGGACCTTCTTGGGTTCATCTTTACAGGTTCTCGGTGCTTCTTGGAACTGGATATCTGCTTCTTTCACCTGATGAGGGAAGTTTTCAGCTATCATTTCTTCATAGAAGTTTTCTGTCCCTTTTTCGTTCTGTTCTCCTGTTGGACTCCTATAATGCAAATGTTAGTACGCTTGATTTTCCTTGGATGTTTCAGCCTATCCTCATTTTTTAAATTCTTTGTTTGGCTGTTCACCTTGGCTGTTTTCCATTACCCTATTTTCAGATTGCTGACTCATTCTTCTGCCTCCTTTAGTCTAGTGTTTTTTCCTTTTCTAGTGTGTGTGTGTGTGTGTGTGTGTGTGTGTTGGGGGGGGGCGGGGGCGGTGAGCAGGCAGAAGTTTATTAGAATATAAGACCAGAAAGGAAAAATAGTATGAAAACTCTTTTTCCAGAGAGGGGACATTTAAAACTGAATACCCCCTTGTAGTGTGTTTTTTTTTTTTTTTAATTTCAATTATTGTATTCTTAAACTTTCATTCTTTTTTATGTATTTTCTTCTATCTCTATGTTAAAGTTTTCATTGAGTTAATTCACTCCCAAATGATGTGAGCATTTTTAGGACCATTATTTTGATCTCTTTATCAGGTAGATTGCTTATCCTTGTTTTTTTTTTAGTTAATTTTTTAAAGGGTGTGTGTGTGTGTGTGTGTGTGTGTGTGTGTGTGTGTATGTGTGTGTGTATTTTGAGCATATTCCTTTTTCTCCTCATTTTGTTTGACTTTCTGTGATTGTTAGATATTAGGTAGGTCACCTACGTCTCCTGGTGGTGAAAGTAGTGGGTTTGTTGGAAGGCATCCTGTGGCGCCCAGTAGCACAATCCCCCCTGGTCTCCAGAAACTGGTGCTCTGGGGATGTCCCCTGTGTGGGGTGCATGTGCCCTCCTGTTGTGGCTGGGCCACAACTGCTAAGGATGCACTAGCTAGCAGGCCTGGCCCTAAGGCAGCTGGCTGAAAAGCCTGGCTATAGCAGTTGCTGTCCTCTGGTGGGTGATGTCAGCCTTTAGCATAGCTGGCTGAGGGGCCTGGCAGTAACTGTTGTAGGTTTGCCAGTGGGTGGGGCCGCCTACCCTCCCTGGGACAGGAGTTGTTTTGGAGGGATGCTGGTCTCAGCCAAGGTTGTCTCCTGGGTTAGGTAGGGTGGGAGTCAATTTGGAAAGGCACCCTGTTGGGGTAGCTCCACAGGAGAACACCAGGGTGAGTGAACAGTGCTGTCAGGTAGATTGGGGAATGTTAGAACTGGTTTCTCCCAGCATCTGACCAACTAGGCTGAAGGAAGGCATGAAAAATGGGACCCACCCTGGTAAAAGTTTCTACCATCCCTACCCATCTGGTGCTCACTCTAAAATTAATGAGTAAATCTTTTCATGTACTAGTGGTGCTTTCAAACTGCTGTCCCTGTGTTGAGTCTTGGACCTAGTGAGTGTAGTGTATCGGCCCTTGAAGAGTGGAATCTTGGTTTCCTGTAGCTAACTGGGTCTTCTGAAGTTAAGCTCAGCTGGTTTTGAAGGCTCCCAGAGTTAAGCTTCACCGATTTTGAAAGCCAGACATTAAGGGTGCTCACATTTCTGGTTCAGATCCCCAGGACTGTGGGGTTGAGCGTTGTCCATTCTGAGGCTTGATCCCCTTGCTCCTCTGGTAGGACCTCTTCACCTCTGATATCTCTCCCACTTGTGGGTTTCCCTGCAGGAGTTTGGTTCCCCTCCTACACCTCTTGATGTGAGTCTCTGTATATCGTTGGCTGTGGGAACACGATTCTACTAGTCTTTAGGTTGTTTTCAAAAAGTTGCAGTATATATAGTTGCAGCCCTGGTATATCTGTGGAAGGAGGTGAGCTCAGAACCTCCTACTCTCCTATCATCCCTGAGTCTCCTTCGTGTGTGGCATTTTTAACATATTTTGTCAAATCACATAGACTTTGTCTATGTTTTGAGAGCCATGAGCAACAAGGACGTGTTTTGCTGACGTGCAATTCTCAGTTTATGTATAACACTATTGGAAGTTGAAATTCCTGGCTGTTCTCCGTTGTCTGTGAGTTAGCCTCATAGCAATTAACACAATTTGTAATTACTTATTTATTGTGTTTACATGTGATTAACATCTGTACTTCCTTGAGGCAAGGATGATTATCCTCACAAGTACATATATTTTCTTGTACCCTATCAGGATGGTTATTTGTCCCAGCATTATATAATCTTTTAAAAAGGAAGTCATAGAGTCTGTCCATTTGTAATGATCTTACCATTATTTCAAAATGTTCTTGGGTAGCATTAAATTTTACTCTACATTCCAGGAGTATTTTTATTCTCCTCAAGGGTGTTGGTATGGGTTTACATGAAAAATTCTTTTCAGTTCAGAGTGGAAAAATTCTAGAAAAAACTAACGTACCTATGAACCCAATTGAAAGGAAATTTTCCAGAGTAAGCACTATCATAAAATTAGTATCAGAATTCACAGCTATAGTTTTGTTCCACATTTTCTTCATTGATCGTATAGTGCCTTTATACAGTAATAAATATGCTAAATAGGAAAATGACTAAATAAAATTTTATATATGTGTAAAATCTATTCTAAAATACACATTTTACCAAAATTAAATAGGGTAAGATTGAATCATGAATATTTGAAACCTGGAACACAGTGTGTCACACATAAATCAAATGTTACATCTTCCTTCATTTTTTAAATTAATTTCAATTCAGATGTAGTTACTATATAGTTTTATATTAGTTTTGGATGTACTACATAGCAATTCAACGATTGCATATATTATTCTGGGCTCATCAAGGTAAGCGTACTTTTAATCCCCTTCACCTATTTCACCAATTCCTCCACCCACCCCCCTCTGGTGGCCATCGGTTTGTTCTCTATGGTTAAGAGTCTGTTTCTTGATTTGTCTCTCTCTGTCTCTTCCCTTTGCTCATTTGTTTTGCTTCTTAAATTACCTATGAATGAAATCATTTGTATTTGTCTTTCTCTGACAGACTTATTTCAGTTGGCGTTATACTTTCTAGATGCATCCACCTTGTTGCAAATGGCAAGATCTCATTCTTTGTTTATGGCTGAATAACGTTCCGTTATAGATATATATCACATGTTCTTCATGCATTCGTCAGTTGGTGGACCCTTAGGCTGCTTCCATACTTTGTCTATTGTAAATAATGCTTCAGTTAGCATAGGGATGCATCTACCTTTTTGAATTAGTGTGGATACATACACAGTGGTGGGATTACTGGGCACAGTGTAGTTATATTTTTAATTTTTTGAGGAACCTCTATACTGTATTCCAGAGTGGCCACACCAGTTTGCATTTTCATCAGTTTGTGAAGGTTCCTTTTTCTCCATATCTTCACCAATAGTTGTTTCTTGAGCTTTTGATTTTAGCTATTCTGACCAGTGTGAGGTGATATCTCATTGTGGTTTTGATGGACATTTCCCTGATGATTAGTGATGTCGAGTATATTTTCATGTATCTGTTCACCATAGGTAGGCCATCTTTGGAGAAATGTCTGTTCATGTCTTTCATCAACCTTTTAAAATTTATCAACAGGTAAATGGACACATAAATTATGATATATGCATACAATAAGCAAAATAAATAAACTACTAATGCACACTACAACATGAATGAATCTCAAAAATAATAAATACAGTATGACTGTATTGATATGAAATGTTAAAAGTGTAAATCTATAGTTAGAGTAAGGAGGGGATAGGAGGGGCTCAGGTTATATTTACAAGTGTATAAAATGAGTTTCTCAGAGATGATGGCTCATTATCTTGATTGTAGTGATAGTTTCAAAGTCATATTCAAGGTCCAAACTTATTAATTTCTATCCTTTTAAATATGTGCAGTTTATTACATTTCAGTTTTATCTAAATAAAACAGTATTAAACAATAAAATAATTTTCTTGACCTTCTCTAATTCAAGATTTAATCAGGAAGCTTTATTTTAACTTTCAAAGTTGACATAATCTAGGATTTTAGATACAGTTTGTTATTATTGAATAGTTAGTTGCCTTTGATTTTTAACGCTATTTCAATACCTAGGCTTAATATTTTAACTTCTTACAATGCTTATAATTAAATCTTTATTCCATAACTTCTCAATTTTTGAGAATATTATTATTCATTTGTTGCTTTCCTGGATTATAACTTGAGGAATTCATATGCACAGTGGTGTATTTTCTGAGACATTCCAGAATCATACATTTGTGTTCTTAGATGAGACATGCTTGTGTAGAACATTTGGGGAACTCGTTTCTGCTTTCAGAGATCTATAAAATATCCCCAGTGTTTCCTGGTACGGAACCCTTCATTGTAGGTAACATTTTCTTCCTATACATTCTTGGAATAACTTTAGTGTCCAACTCTTGATTTTGGCTCAGGTCATGATCTCATGGTTGTGAGATGGAGCCTCACCTCAGACTCCCTGTTGGGCATGGATCCTGCTTAGGATTCTCTCTCTCCCTTCCTTCTGCCCCTCCCCCACTCAAGGACACACTAAAAAATATATTAATCATGCAATGTCTAGATATGGGGTTCCTTTCTGTTAATTGTGGTATTAAGTGGACCCTTTTGATTTTAAGACATTCCATAGTTTGAGTTCTCTTATTTTTTGTTTCCTTTATTGTTGATGTCTACTCTACTTGTTATTTTCTTTTCTCCAGGAACTACAGTTCTCTATTAATTAAATGTCTATTTTTTGTCCTCGACTCTGTTACCTTTTCAACTAATACCTTCTTTTATTAATCCTCATTTGATTTCCTACAGTATCAGTTCTCCTTTTACTACTTTTAAAGCAAAATTATAATCTGTATCACAATAGGAAATACTTCCTTTTCTTATCCATTTTTTCATCTCTTCCTCCACTTTAATTAGCTCCTTCTTACCTCATATTTAAGTTTTTATTCAAATTCCAGTTAAAATACAGTGTATTAATAGTTTTAGATGTACAGTTTAGTGATTCAATACTTATATACAACACCCAGTGTATATCACAAGTGCACCTAATCCTTATCACCTATTTAATCCATCTCCCCATTTACCTCCATCTGGTAACCCTCACTTTATTCTTTAGAGTTAAAAGTCTCTTTCTTAGTTTGCCTCTCTCTCTCTCTCTCTCTCTCTTTTTCCCTTTGCTTGTTTGTTTTGTTTCTCCAGTTCCCCATAGGAGTGAAGTAATACGGTATTTGTCTTTCTTTGACTGACTCATTTCACTTAGCATAATACTCTCTAGCTCCATCCATGTCATTGCAAATGGCAAGATTTCATTATTTTTATGGCTGAG
Organism: Puma concolor; assembly: GCF_028749965.1. Taxonomy (NCBI): domain Eukaryota; kingdom Metazoa; phylum Chordata; class Mammalia; order Carnivora; family Felidae; genus Puma; species Puma concolor. Next base: position 144,488,961 of record NC_141667.1, read on the forward strand.
TTATGTTCCATTGTGTATATATATCACATCTTCTTTATCCATTTATCAGTTCATGGACACTTCAGCTGTTTCCATAATTGGGCTATTGTAGATTATGCTGCAGTAAACATTAGGTGTATGTATCCCTTTGAATTAGTAATTTTGTATTCTTTGGGTAAATAACTAGTAGTGTGATTTCTGGATCATGGGGTAGTTCTATTTTTAACTTTTTGAGGAATCCCCATACTCTTTTCCAGAGTGGCTGTACCAGTTTAAATTCCCATCAGTAGTGCAAGAGGTTTCTCCTTAATTCTCAGCAATACCTGTTGTTTCTTGTATTGAGGATTTTTAGCCATTTTGACAGGTTTTGAGATGATATCTCATTGTAGTTTTGATTTTTATTTCCCTGGTGATTAGTGATGTTGACCATCTTTTCATGTATCTTTTGGCCATCTGGATGTCTTCTTTGGAAAAGTATCTATCCGTGTCTTCTTCCCATTTTTAATTGGCTTATTAGTTTTTGGAGTGTAGAGTTTTATAAGTTCTTTATATATTTTGGATACTAACCCTTTATAAGATACATCATTTATAAATATTTTCTCTGATTCAGTAGGTTGTCTTTTAGTTTTGCTTGTTGTTTCCTTTGTTGTGCAGAACCTACCTCTTCCTTATTGAGAAGGAAATAAAAACCTTCAGAAAGCCTTCAGGAACTGTCTCATAAACATAGATCTCAACTCACAGTTGTTTGCATTTAAATATGTAACAGTTAATTAGACTCAGTGACATCCCAAGAATGGCAAAGTAGAAAGCCCCAGGCCATCCTTACTCCCACAAACGCACTAATTGAACAACAATTTACAGATAAAATCCTTTTGAGAAATTCAGAAACTAAATGAAAGGCTCTTGCCCTCTGGAAAAACAGAAAACCAGACTCACTGAAGCTGGTAAGGAGATATGGCACACACTCTCACCATTCCCTTACCTGAGTTAATTCCATAGGATCAGAAAGAGACCTCGAAGCTCCTAGCTTCTCCCAGAGGAGGGACAGTGTTGCTTTGCATGTCTAACTCCCCAACTTTCCAAAGGGGTTCCCCAGAGGATTTATCTCAGTTCTGCAAGTCTTGGAGCTCAGATTGGTCCACTGCAATCTAGCATCTTGTGGGAGAACACAGACAATAGCTTGGGCTGGAAGATGCCATAACTTTCCCTCATGGCTCCCCATAGAGTGAGATAACAAAAAGGAAACTAAAGGCATATAAAGAACTTTTCAACCTGAAACAGCAGAATATACATTTTTCTCAAGTGTACCTGATTCCTTCTCTGGGGAAAATCACATGTTACTTCACAGAACAAATCTCAATGAATTTAAGGTTAAAGTTATATTTTCTATCTTTTTGCACCACAGTGGGATAAAATAACAAATCAAGAGCAGAAGGAAATCTTGAAGATTCACAAAAATGTGGAAATGAAACAACATACTTTTGAGCAATTATTTGGTAAAAGAAAACAATTTATAGAAATTTCAGAATACCTCAAGACAAATGAAAATGAATAAAAATACTATCACTTAAAGGATGCAGCACAATCAGTATACAGAAGGACATTCACAGTGATGAACAAGTACACTAAAGGAGAAGAAAGGTTTCAAATAAAATACCTAACTTTACGCTTACTTGAATGAGCTGGAAAAAGAATAACAAACCAAGGCCAAACTTAGTGGAAGGAAGAAAATAGCAAAAGTAAAAGCAAAAGTAAATGAAATAGAAAATAGGAAAACAATGGGAAAAAATCAATAAAACTGAGTTTTTTTTAAAAAAAGATAAACAAAATTGATCAACCCTTAGCCAAACTAAGTGAGAGCAAGAGAAGACTAAAATCAGAAATGAAGGAACATTACAAATGATAACACAAAAATGAGAAGGATTTTAAGAGACTATAGGCTAACTGGATAGTCCAGAACAAGTGGATAAATTCCTAGAAGTACACAATGTTTCCAAAGTAAATCATAAGGAAAGGGAATACATGAACAGATCCATAGTTGGTATGGTATAGAGATTGAATCACTATTCAAAAACTTTCCATCGAAGAAAAACCCAGGATCAGATGGCTTCACTGTTGATTTCTACCAAATACTTAAAAAAAAAAAAAAATCCTGTGAATCAAGTCAATCCTTCTCAGGTGCTTGCAATAAATTCAAACTAATCTAAGCAATTAAGAATTAAGTATGTATAAAATAATAGGGTCTAAACCAGCTGGTTACCAAGATCACTTGGGAGTCCTTTAAAAGGTAGAGATTACAGAGTCTCTTCCCCAGAGGGTAGGATTCATCAGTTGGCAGGTGGAGGTCTTGCAATCAGAATCTTAAAAATCTGTTTCTGATAGAGTTTGGTTTTCACTTAGATGACAGCCCCTTAGGAGAGGTGGTCTATTCCCAGGAGAATGGTGGGCAGGTTCCAGCTCCTTGTGACACTTCCCGTGTTCTTCCCCGCCCCCGCCTTTCTTCTTGTGATCTCACAACCGCTCCCCCTTTTAAAGCTGTATTGAGATATGTCTGGATTTACAAAGAGGGGTTGTCCTGAAAACAGCCCTCCAGAATAACTTAGGGGTTTAGGGGTGGCTTCCTGGTATACTTCGTAGTTCTCCTTGTTGTCTACTTACAAACCATGAACAAGAATTGCTCCTTCTGTAGAAAACTCCTGCTCTTTTTTTTTTTTTTTTTTTTTTTTGGGTCATAGCTATCTTTCTTTTGCAGGGTCTAAAATCAAATGATCTACGATCTACTTCTCAAATAGTAACTGAATAAGAATGAACATGGTTTTGAGTTTTTCGTTTGTTTTCTTTGTCAATGTCTAGTAACCAGTAGACAACAAAAGGAATGAAAAAAGTTCACCAAGGCTTTAAGGTCTAAAACTAGCTGTGTCTTCTTTGAAGTGTAGCTGTTAAAGCCATCTTTTTTTCCCCTCTCTTTTAACTTTCCTTGAGAGTTAGAGACAGCTAGGCAAGCCTTCTAGCTACATTTTTATTCCTTGAATTAATGTATCAACACTTTCTCACTTTTTAAATCCTCTTTTTCACGCTCCCTTGTCTTTGATTTTACCCCAGTTCACATACATAGGGTCAGGCAAACCAGGCACTGTGGGCACCTGGCTGAGCCAAGGAGGCAAGATGGTTTCTCTTAGCAGAAAATACAGAAATGGAAAATGTAATATCATGGTTCTTATATGGTGCCGTAACTTGGATGGCCTCAGATTAAATGGGCAATCACTTCCAAACTATCACAGTTTTTGTACAGTGGAGGCATCTGGCTCAATGCTTTTGGAGTATATTAACCCTGTGCAGGGTTTGTTGGAGGTGATTCCTAGATGCTAGCTTTTCTCTTTCCTACCTGTTCCGGTGATCACTGTCAAACCTCACGTTCTCTATGAATGTTCAGTTTTTGTGAAGGATATGTAAGAGGCTTGCTGAAGAAATGCTAAAAACTACTCACACAGATATAGTATTTTACACCCACTTAACGTACAGTAAGCTGGTTGCTGATTTTTGCAACGTCTCAAAACATACTAATTTCTGTGTTTAAAAAAAGCAAGCAGGTTGATACACTTAGCCTCAAGGACCGTCTTTCTTTAACTTCCTTTGTTTAAGACCTTTTGAATTGTGAGGCTCCTTAGTTTGGGGAGGAATTAAAAGAGAGTGGTAGGAAGGTGCTGTAGAGAAAATGTCTACACAACAATGTGGCTACCAGTTTTGAAACTGAGGCATCTCCCAAAGGGATGTTTCCAGCGAGTAGGTAGAAAATGAAAGTATTTGCAAAGAAGCGAGTGCTTTATCAACACAAGAATTTGCTGTGTTTTACAATTAAAAACAAAAAGCATTTAGCGTGGAAACATTTTAAGTCTCTTTTTTTCTTTTAGTACCTCTCAAATAGTGTGGTTTATAATATACAATATATTCCTACAAGAAAAGTGATGTTCACACAATACTTATATGAGCTCCTGTTTTAATTGTCTGGCACACAATCCATGCATGTGCTCGGTAATTTTTTGTGGTGTGAAACATTTTAATTTTCTCTATGTTCATTTATTTTTGAGAGAGAGAGTGAGAGAAAGCAAGCAGGGGAGGGGCAGAGAGTGAGGGAGACACAGAATCCAAAGCAGGCTCCAGGCTTTGAGCTGTCAGCACAGAGCCTGATGTGGGTGGGATTTGAACTCACAAACCATGAGGTCATGGCCTGAGTCAGTTGACGCTCAACTGACTGAGACACCCAGGAGCCCCTGAGCTATGAAGCATTTTAGAAGTATCATCCTTGGAAAGCTGATGTGCTTGCTGGAGCCTCTCCCTTTTGTGCTTTCATATGCAACCTCTTAACACCAGCAGAGCAATTACAACTCCCTTTTAGTTTTTTTTTTTTTCCCTCTGTTTTGTTTTAAATTTTAGAGTGAGGAATCTTTTGTTGCTTTCAGCCATGTCACATCACCTCGTCATTGACTCACCAACACTGTGCCACATGGGTCACTGTGGCACTTTTATCTTTATTCTGCTTACACGTTGAGATAGAAGATGATTTTCTTGGGGTGCGTGGGTGGCTCAGTCAGTTAAGCGTCCGACTTCGGCTCAGGTCATGATCTCACAGTCCGTGAGTTCAAGCCCCGCATCGGGCTCTGAGCTGACAGCTCAGAGCCTGGAGCCTGCTTCGGATTCTGGGTCTCCCTCTCTCTCTGACCCTCCCCCGTTCATGCTCTGTCTCTCTTTGTCTCAAAAATAAATAAACGTTAAAAAAAAAAAAGAGATGATTTTCTTGGAGACAGACTGCATTATTCCAGGTCAGGCTCTCAAATGCCTTTGAAAGGCTCCCTTGTTGACACTTGGGAGAAGTAACGGGACAACCATGAGGAACGTTCCCTGGGAGAACCTCTTGTTGCCTTGCATGCTTCGCTTGAAGGTAGAATGCATTTATGACTTTGCTTTAAGAGTAGACGTCAGGAAGATAATCAGTTGTCTAACACCTTAGGATTGGAAGTAAGGTCAAATCATCAGATTGTGAGACTTAAGCAGATGAGGTAGTGATTGAGGAAGCATGACATCCGTCGGTAGAACTGGGCCACAGAACCATAAAGAAGATTGAATGGCTCACTTGTTCGGTACATTTTAATTTCGTTCTTGGAGTGGATGCTTTTGCTGGCTCTCTTGGTTTTCAGTTTATTAAAGTGGGCATTGGCTTTTTAAATTCAACTTGGTTTCTCTACATTTATTACTGTCTTGTTTGACTAAGGTGGCACAATCTCATTACAATTTTTAACAGTCTCATCGGTAAAAAGCACTTGAGGATATAAATTCACTTCGGCGGGATGTTGACTCATCAGTAAAAACTGTTTTTGGACATAAACACAGTTTGGCTGTAATTTGGCTGAAGTATGAATTTTGCCTTATTTTTAAAAATTGTTCTACCATGAAGTGCTAAAACTTTAAAACTCTCAATAGAACATTCAGTTCTATCCAACTAAGTTGACCATCTGATTGGCAGTTAATATGTGCCCAACATGTGGGAAAGTACACATTAAGCATAGGGGTAAAAGGCATGGCTTACTTTGGAAAAGTCAAATACATTGTTTCTATATCTAAGCTTATATGTGCTTAATGATAAGAGGACTAAACACTGGAAATAGCATACCATATTTACCGGGACACCTGGGTGGCTCATTCGGCTAAGCATTCAACCCTTGATTTTGGCGCAGGTCATGATCTCAAGGTTTGTGCAACTGAGCTCCATGTCAGGCTCTGGGCTGACAGTGCAGAACCTGCTTGGGATTCTCTCTCCCCGCCCCCTTCTCTGTCTCTCCCCCACTTTTGCACATGCTACTTCTCTTTCAAAATAAACATTTTTTCAAATACCATATTTATTGATTCTAATATTTTTCAATTTTCTAACATTGGGTTGTGATGTTTATTCATTGTATATGGGTAACATATTGTCTTTCTCTCCTTCCCTGTTCTTATCCACTGACCACTGACAAGTTGTTCGAAGATGTATGGTTTCTTTGTTTCCTGACTAGCAGTGTCTTATAGTTCGCTACCTGAAAATGACAGTGCATTGAAGGAACCCTGAGCATAAGGTATAAAAATGACTGTGGTAAAGACACAGAAGGAGAGAAGCTAGTTCAGGAAAGGGTGGATGTAGGAACAAATGCCTTCAGTTTGGAATGAGCATGTTGTGATCAGAAGGTTAAAGACGGATTGCCAGCAGTAGAAGGAGACACCCTCAGAGTCATGGAGCTCAACTCATAGGCAAAGTGGGTCCTGATAATGGAGTGTAAACTTGGACTTAAAGGATTGGTTTTGAATACTTTTGATAAGTGAAGCCTCTTTACAGACTTTTGAACAGGGAAGTAGCAAAAGGAAGCAGGGTTTCCATATTTATGGGTCACTTGTAGATCAGGAGGAAGATGCTGGGAGAGGTAGCTATATATACAGGAAACAGATAAAAGGATGCTTTTGGGTTCTTACACACATTTGAAAGAATGATGAAGAGCGAGTAAGACAGAAAAGCTGAAAGGTCTGTTTTAGACCAGATAGCTCATGAGCAGTCTGCATATGTGGATAAATCCTTTGTAAGGGACGCTGTAAATGTTGAAATAAATGGACGAGTACTTAAAAATATGATACACTGGCTGAATATTCAAATAGATTCAGCTGCTACATGTGAAGAAAAAGGGAATAAGAAAAGAGAAAGAGTGAACAGTTATTTTAATTCAGGCATGGGGATAAAGATAGAGGAAGAAAAACAAGAATATCAAATTGAATAAGCAGATTTTTAGCATATTTCATGGTAGATAAATAGAGTAGTATCTACATATACTTTATGCATTCATGACCTTTCTCTTATTTTTTTTTTTTTATTCTTTTGGGCTGCATGGTTTGTCTGCCAGTGTTTTTCAAATTGTCACAAATCTCCAAAAATGTTTCCAGTATATTTACTGGGGGGGGGGGGGTGTTGGGGGGGGGAGGGGAACATGAATAAACGAACCTACGTAGTTCAAACCTGTGATGTTTAAGGGTCAAGTTTACTTTGTTAAGGCAGAAATAGGAAACTAACACAAGTTGGTTTTGGGGAAAGGCGTGTCAGCATTTAGTAGTGGGAAGGCATAAGTTTTGACATTTGGAACATTGATTCTGCAAATATTTAGCTGAAGTGTCTTGGGGGAACTGCTTATATTCTTTTGGTGTCACTTTCTTTATTATTTCCTGGGCATCCAGAAAGACTTGTACTTGGTTCTATATGTTCTGTCTCTGACTGGCCTTTTTTTTCTGACTCTTAAAGTGCTCATGGTCTCCGGTATTCTCACTTTCTCCTTTCTGATTTCCTTTCTAATGATTTGACTCTTGTACAAATTGCATACATATATTTTTTTAAATGATTCCCTTAGAGGTCACTAGCAGGGTACATCAAGCTCAACTTGTTTCTAAGCAAACTGACCATGTTTGTTTGTTTGTTTGTTTGTTTATTTAATGTTTACTTATTTTTGAGACAGAGAGAGAGAGAGCATGAACAGGGGAGGGTCAGAGAGAGAGGGAGGGCACAGAGCCTGACGCGGGGCTCGAACTCACGGACTGTGAGATCATGACCTGAGCCGAAGTCGGACGCTTAACTGACCAAGCCACCCAGGCGCCCCTGACCATGTTCTTTTAAACAGTTCAGTTCCATTTATACCATTAAGTATACTCTAAGCTTGTAAAACATAAGCGCTTTAATCTCTTTGCTTAGTTAAATCACAAACATTCCCTCCTGATCACCTTCATTGAGGATAAGAGGGCTGGAAATGAAATAAGCATTTACTGAACACTCAATATATGTAAGATATTGAAATAGATCTTATGCAAGAAATGGGGATTTTTTTTTTAAGAGAAAAAGTTAAATGGCTTTAGTTAAATTGAAGTACCAAGCTTCGTTGTGTCTCCCTAAGCATTTGAGCAAAGGCATTCATTACTTCTGGAGGAGAGAAGATGCCATATAGAGCAAGAGTTGGCAAACATTTTTCAGTAAAACACCATAATAGATATTTTAAGCTTTGTGAGTCAGGTAACATATCTGTCTCAGATTCATCTTTGTTGGTTTTTGTTTGCGAGGGTGTTTGTTTCTTCGATCATTTGTTTGTGTGTATTCTCTAACAGTATTCTTAAAATATAAAATCTATTCTTAGCTCCTGGACCATTCAAAAACTGATTCAATTCGGTGCACACACGGGATTTGGCTTGCACACTGTAGTTTGCCAACTAGAACAAATAGGGCATTAGTGAAGCGTATCATAGTGAGACAATATTCTTGAAACCCAGACTTTGTTGAGAAAGATTTTTTTCCCCTTCTAAATTATAAATATTTCCTTTCATCTAGAGAGTACTAGTTGTGGTGAAACTGGATTGTTTTTACTATTAGTAATAGCAGAAAGGACGGGACTTAGGGGCTATTCTTTTAAGACAAGAGGGAAGTAGAAAGACCTTCTGGAACTGAGTGGTAAAGCCAAAGAAAAACAGAAATGCGAATGATTGGACAGGAGTCCCCTTGGATTTGCCCAAATCCTCAGGTCAAATTAGAAGGGTAGGTGTAACAGAAATATCAGGTAAGATTTGGAGGGTAAGATTCCAGCAGAGTGGGAATTTTTCTGTTTTTCCCAATGTATTGCCCCCCACAATTATAGCTCATTAAAGAAAGAACCTTATCGCACAAGGTCTAAAATGTGTCAACTAATATATCAATATATTAAGTTACTTAGATTTTGGGTGTAAATGTAATCAAACAATTTGGGGAGGGGCTCATGGACTGAAATGCCCCTTCTGGCATAGTCGTATCCTAATATCCTGGAAGCAGGAAGATAAGGTGCTGAAAGAACAGGTCATGAAGAAGAGGCCTGCGTTTTAGACAAGGAAGTTTCTAAGGTTCATGATAGTGGAATATGCCAGGGACCATTAACTTCAAAAACAGATGTAATTTGGATGCTCTGATAGACAAGTTTAGCAGTAGGGTAATCAGCAACAATGCCAAAGCGACTATATTCAAGTGAGTATCCACAGGACAGTGTGGTGGACATTACTTTTACTCAGGATTCATTCAAGCAGTAAAAGGTTAAAGAGGACCACAAATATCCTGATTATATCCCTTACCCCTTGACTCAGGTCAGATTCAAGCAACTGCTTTGACCAACATACTATGGTGGAAATAATGTGATATCGGTCTTTATATCTAGTCTTCAAGGAGCAGGCAAATTTTTCTTACTGTCTCTTAAAACATTTATTCCTGGGACACCCCTCTGAGGATCTCCAAACTCAATGTTGTGAGAAGCTTACCCAGAAAAGAAAGCTACTTGGAAGTCCTCAGGTCAGCAGCCCCCAGCTGAGCTCCCAAAAGCCTTCATTCAGTGATATGAGTGAGCCATGTTGGTTGTCTAGTTCTGTTGATTGCTTAGAGATAACTTCAACTCAAGCCAGGTTCTGACTGCTTCTGTATGGGAAACATTAACTGAGAACCCTCCAACAGAGCCCAGCTAGTCCACAAAGATATGAGACAGTACAGCAATACAATAGATAATTCAAAGACAGTTCAAGAAGACATCATTATTACATGGAGAAGAGCTCTCCAGGTGAATCACCCATACCAGGAGTGGACTTTTATCAGTGATAAATAGCCTTTAATATAGTAAATTACTTAGATTTCAGGGTTAATTTTCACCACAGCCAAACATATGGTTTCTCAAAACAAACCAACAAAGAAAACAACAACAACAACAACAAAAAACAAATTTTTTTTTTTTTTTTTTTTTTTTTGGAGTTTAGTGGTTATCAAAGTACATTTTGCAGACCTGGGAGTTCCTGAGATCCTTTTAGGCCATCTGGAAGGTCAAAGCCATTTTTATATAATTTTAAGATATTTTTTGATGTTTGTATAAATGGTGCACAAGCAATATTGGCCAAGACTGCTGATTCATTAGCATGAATTAAAGCATTGACACCCAATCATAATGGGAGTCATGGTATGCTTTGTTGGCATGCATTTGGATTTAAAAACTGCTAATGTCATTTAAGAATGTCCTTGATCTGGGGCGCCTGGGTGGCACAGTCGGTTAAGCGTCCGACTTCAGCCAGGTCACGATCTCACAGTCCCTGAGTTCAAGCCCCGCGTCGGGCTCTGGGCTGATGGCTCAGAGCCTGGAGCCTGTTTCCGATTCTGTGTCTCCCTCTCTCTCTGCCCCTCCCCCGTTCATGCTCTGTCTCTCTCTGTCCCAAAAATAAATGTTGAAAAAAAAAAAATTAAAAAAAAAAAAAGAATGTCCTTGATGAAGTAACAAAAACTGGTATTTTATATATTAAAATCCTTGTGTGTGCATCTATTTATTATTTGTGACAAAATGGAAAGTATGCATAAAGTACTATATAATACATTATGATATTTATGTTAAGGAAAACCATCTAGGTGTTTTTTGAGTTGTGAGCTAAACTACCTGTTTTTTTCCCCCCTCCATGGATCACTGTTTTTACTTAAAAGTACAACCGACAGGGACACAATGATGATTTCAACTTGGATATCAGATGGATACTTTCTTGAATATGGACAAAGTGAGCCTGTCATTTCAAGAAAAAAAAAAAAAAACACCAGTGATTGTCTTTGTTTCTGGGAGCAAAGTAAGAGTATTCAAGGAAAAATTAGAAATTTGGTGTGGTAGGCCAAATAATACCCCTTGGCTCTGCAAGGCCCATGCCTTAAACTCCACGGATATTTCAGGTTAAATGACAAAAGGAACTTTGCAAAATATAATTAAGGCTGCCAACCTTAAAATAGGGAGATTATCCTGGATTTTCCTGAAGGGCTAGTCTAATCACATAAGCTTCTGAAGCAGGGAACTTTCGATACCTGAAGGCAAAAGAGCTGAAGCATAAGAGGGGATCAGAGAGCTTTAAAGTGTGAGTATGCAACATGCTATCGCATGTTTGAGGATGGAGAGTACCATGGCCAGCACTGAGGGTGTCCTTAGGGAGCTGAGAGCCTTCCTGGCTGACAGCGTATAAAGAACCAGGGACCACAGACTGCCACATAGAACCAAATTTTGCCAACATCCTGAATGACCCTACAAGCAGATTCTCCCCATAGCCTTATTAATCTCAATTAATGTTTCCCATATGGAAGCAGTCAAAAACTGGCTTAAGCCACAGATATCTCTAAATGATCAACTGAGCTAAACATCCAGTGTGGTTCCCTGACATTATTGGATGAAGGCTCTTGGGAGCTCAGCTGGCGCTGTTGACCTAAGAGAGCAGGCTGGCCAGTACCTTGACTGTACCCTTGCAAGACTCAGAGTAGAAAAACTAGCTGGGTCTCTCTGGATTTCTGAAAACACACTGTGAGATCAGAAGCTAGTAGTAAATGATAATAGTAGAAAACTGAAACATGTGAATAACTTGTATTTGCTACCTTCCCTGGTATTTTTCATAAGATCAGTGGTGATACGAATGAATAATTTTTGATGTTGCATAGTGAAATGTGTCACCATATGGAATATCTGCATAACTTATTCAATATTTTCCAAAAGATGTTACAAAATCATGCATGAGGGGAAGACCTATCCATATTGCAAGGTAAACTTGAGTATAAAAAGAGTACAAATTCATTGATAGGCTTTCACATTACTACTTACTTTTAAGAAGTTCTCATTGAGTTGGATTTAGTTGTAGAATTAAAAAAGAATATCCACAATTAGGTGAAAAGACCATTAGAATACTCCTTTGCCAATACAGGATGTGTTCAAGGCTGGGTTTTCTTCAAATATTTAAACTAAACGTATCACCAGATTGAAAATAACAGTACTGATGAGAATCCAACTATCTTCCATTAATCCAGGTGTCTGTACATCAAAGAGCTTTGCACAGTGCAAACAAGTGCCACTCTTATCATTAACACTTTTTTTTGGAAACCAAAACTTATTTTTCATGAGAAAATTATTTGTGTTAATATGCAGTGAATTTTCAGTTTAAAATTAATTTGCAGTTAACATTTTTTTTCTGTTTTGATTTCTAATATGGTAGATATCGAGAGATGACCCACATCAACATATAAACAATATAACCTATATAAACAATATGACTCACATACACAAAAACTTTTGGGTTTCTTAATAGTTTTTTGAATATGAAAAGGGTCTTGAGGTCCTAATGTTCCAGAATCAATGACTTCATCAATCCTCACAAATATAGACTGCAGATAAATTGGAGAGCCCTCTGAGCAGTTCTGTAAGAACTCTCCCTTTTCTCTGTATCTGAAACATCTTCAGAAAGAGAAAAGGGAGGGAGGATGCTTTGAGAGGGGGAGCCATTCCTGGTTTTGACTTTGAGCTTTGAACCGAGTGAAAAAAATCAACCTGAGAAAGTCTGTCTTAAACAGGAAGAAATCAAGGGCACCTGGGTGGCTCATTCGGTTAAGTACCTGACCCTTGATCTCTGCTCAGGTCATGATCTCAGGTCCTGAAATCAAGCCCTGAGTCGGACTCCATGCTAACAGCAAGGAGCCTACTTGGGATTCTCTCATTCCCTCTAACTCTGCCCTTCCCCCCACGCTCACTCACTCTCTCTCTCAAAATAAATAAACTTAAAGAAAAAAACAACCCAAAACACAGGAAGAAACCAAGTTTCCTTTAATTGATCAGGTCAGATTTACCTATCTTGGATCCTTATTGCTTTGTTCATCAGCAAAAAAAGGGAATTCAGAATATAATACCAGTTTACAGAAGCTGCACTTCACCTCTGTTTTATAAATGAGAAAAATGAAGTTCAGAGAGGGTTAGTGTCACTGTGCTTAAAAAGCCCCCTGTTGCCTTCTGAGCAGTGTAAAAATCCCTATGCAGACACTGGCTAGTGTGGCCAGTTTCTTGGCACTGTCACCTGCCACCAGAATTTTGTACCTGATGAGCTTTAGTTTCAATTCACATCCGGCGATTTTATGCTTCCTGAATACAACAGCTCTGTTTTCTCCCAAGCCTGTGCATTTCTTTTCTGTCTTTAGAATGTCCTTTTCCTTGGGGTATGCTTGGGGATCTTATACTTGAAAAAAAAAAAAAAAAAGCTGTTGTTATGCCCCCTCCTGTCTGAAGCCTACTTTGAATAACTTTTTTAAAAAAAATTTTTTTTAATGTTTATTTATTTTTGAGACAGAGAGAGACAGAGCATCAACGGGGGAGGGTCAGAGAGACAGGGAGACACAGAATCTGAAGCAGGCTCCAGGCTCTGAGCTGTCAGCACAGAGCCTGACACGGGGCTCGAACTCACGGACTGTGAGATCATGACCTGAGCCAAAGTTGGATGCTAAACCCACTGAGCCACCCAGGCGCCCCTGAATAACTTCTTTAAGACCTCTCCCAAGCATCAAAAATTCCTTCCTTTTACGTCTCTTAAAATATTCACTTACTTCATAGTGACTGGGTGACTTAGTCGGTTAAGCCTGACTCTTGATTTCGGCCCAGGTCATGATCTTAGGGTTCACGAGTTCAGGCTCTGGGTGGGTCTCCACGCCTGGCTCCACGCAGACTGTGCAGAGCCTGCCTGAGATCCTCTCTCCCTCCCTCTCTCTCTGCCCCTCCCTTGCCTTCTCTCTCTCTCTTTCAAAATCAATAAATAAACTTAAAAAAATACTTCATTTATTTCTAAATGGTACTATAAACTCTTTAGGGGATTTTTTTTTTTTTGATAAAAAATGAGGCAGCATGGTATTTTCTGATAAATTGTGGACTTTGACTTATCCACCCCTGACTTTCCATTGTACTTTTATTTCTTCTATACTCATCCCATCTGGCTCCTCTATGTTGTCAGCATAACGTTTAGTCCGTCTGAATATGTCGGTTGTGATGCGGTTGTCTTAGAAACTGAAGATTTAATGTGAAATGGGGAAAACAGGTTACTTTTTCATCTTGCCAAATGCACTATGAACCCTGGGAAGACAGACTCCGTGATGGTGTTCCCAGCATTGTCCTTGGCACATTTCGATGTGATGGTAGGTAAATATGTGGCTGATGAATGTGTGAGTGATAAGATGTTTGAACTGGATAATCTCATTCTTTCTAAAAATCCTTCCAACACGTAAGCCCTATCTTTTCCTCTGATGCTCTTTTCTCATTTTTCTCCCCTAATTAATCTCTTTCTTCCTGATTTTGTTTTCTTTTCCTTGGTCTTTTTTTTTTTTTTTAAGTCTACCATTCTTTCTTTCCCATTCCGTTTTTTTTTTTTTTCCATTTTAAAGCAAATAAAGACTTCAGATTTAAAATGACATTTAGTTAGCAGCCTCTGATGGAGATTTTCCTACCTGCCCTTTTCCTAACAATGTGTGCTTAGAGATAGAGAGGAAATTTCACATTTTTCCCGTAAGTGAAGATGAACAAATTACCCTACTGTTCTTACAGTGAAGGTATATCAGTTAATTGAGAAAGATAATCTGTGACCCATTTATGATTTAAATGATTTGGTGTTGATGATGCCATCATCAGACACTGCCAGCAACTAGCACGTGATCTTTGCTAAGCCTTTAGGAAACCAAGAATATAGTTATTGCAATTACCGCCTAGGTCTAGTAAACCCCTTTTCAGTTTTTATACTTTTTAGTCATTTTATGAAAACTTTACAGAAGAATAAAGAGATGTTAAAAAGAACTAGAATTATTAGTCTAAACGTAGCAACACTTTTTGTGTCGAGAGAATTGTAGCGTACAAACATGATAAAAGGTGCAAGAATACTATCACACTTGGAGCAAAATGGGATGATTTACGTTCTTGAAATGAAATACTGTGTTGTTAGGTTCTTGTTTTATGACTAACTGGTATATATTTTTTCTTTATAGTCTGAGAAACACATTGTTCACTCAGAAGTTCTTAAGAAAATTCATACTGGATTTCACTTACACAAATAATTTGACTCTCATTTTTATCTTGAATGCCGTGCTGCCTTGTGAAACATCTTTTCCTTTGTCAGTTTCTTTGGTTGGTATTTTGGGTGGAAATTCAAAAATTCTGAATTCTCAGTTGTCTTTGATAAAAGTAAACAGCCCAATACAGATAGTATCTTCAGTCTTCTTTTATACCTTAGAAAGATGGTATAATTCTTTAGATAACATAGTAAGAAAACCAATGAAGGAAATTATATCACTTCCAGGCTACTCCATCATGGTTTCTATTTTCCTGTTTTTAGTTATTTCAACCATCACTGGTGATAACTGATGAGTAATGAAGATTTAATGATACAGTAATCTCTAGCATGATGAATAATGAAATACTTTGAGATAAGGAAAAATTAAGCATGAATTGTCCATGATGAAGCATAGATAGAAAAGGCTCAGTGGATCCATTTGGTAATGGCTAGATTGAATATGTTTCATAACATTTTGCAAAATTAGTAAAATTTCTGTCTGATCCCAGGAGAACCTTGAGTAAGAATAAAAGTTATTAAATATTCATCCTTACAGAAAGTTAGAATTGCTCGAAGAAGAAACTCAAAAACTAAAATTTGATCTGATGGAGTCTGAGGCATACGGAGAGTTAACATGTGTTAGTGGCATTTGGAAGACATTACTCATCTTTGTACTTCACCTTACCTATTGTATTCAGAGCAAATAGGACAGGAAGATGAGCTTTTTGGAAAGGGGAGGGGCAAGAAGGTATTGGAAGCCCATTGCATTACATGGATTATGGGATCGTAATGCTACAGGGAGATTATAGCCTAGAGGAATTTAAGTAGCAGTGTGAGCTCTGGATTGTTCTTAATTTTCTTATTGTCTTCTCGGTGAGCATAGCCACCTTATTTGATATTGGACACTGAGCATTAGGCTGGGAACCTTGCACATGAGCCTGTTCGATTCATTTAAGTGAAGGTTTCTTCCGGAATCAAAGTAGAGACTTAAAATCAGGGAGAGATCACTGGGCAATGAGAAAGAATGAAATCTTGCCATTTTCAGCCACGTGGATGGAGCTGGAGGGTATTATGCAAAGTGAAATAAGTCACACATGAATGACAGATATCATGTTTTTATTCATATGTGGAACTTGAGAAACTTAACAAAAGACGATGGAGGAAGGGGAAAAATAGTTACAAGAGGGAGGGAGGCAAACCATAAGAGACTCTTAAATACAGAGAACAAACTGAGGGCTAATGCGGGAGGGAGGCAGGTAAAAGGGGAACATGGGTGATGGGCATTGAGGAGGGCACTTGCTGGGAGGAGCACTGGGTGTTGTATGTAAGCAATGAATCATGGGACTCTACCCCTAAAACCAAGAGCACACTGTATACACTGTATGTGAGCCAACTTGACAATATATTATATTAAAAAAAACTAAGATCTAAGGGCCATCTCCCTGTAGGCCTATACTGAATCAAGATAATATTTCTCATGCAATTAATAGTAAAGAATTTTAAATGGAACACACACACACACACACACACACACACACACACACACACACACACACTAACCAAAATAGGACCTGCAAGCAAATATGACAATACAAGAGCTAGGGGATATAATTCTGAATATTCTGAGGAGGAAGGAGTATTTCAAAACTGATTTGCATTATCATGCATAATGATAAAATTTCTAAGCAGAAGAAAGAAGAATAAATTACACGGGTTGTACAACGTAAAGCAGAGTCGCAAGGAGACTAAAACTGTAGTCTAAGTGAAATCCTTCTCATAGTGAGTAAAGAAGAGATCTGGCATTGCAGAAAGTGAATCCAGGATGTGGATGATAAACTTGAAAGCACAGCTAAAGGGCATGTAAATAAGAAAGGAGATGAAAATGCGAAGTGTAGGTAACGGCATCCAACCCAAGATTTTTCTGAAGAAGGTCAGAAAAAGCACAAGGAAAAAAAAAATCAAGTCAATAGCATTCACTAAAAGGGGATCTACCTTATACCAAGTTGCCTAGCTAAGGATGGACACATCACAGTCACTCAGTAAATATTTGCTGACTGGATGGATCACAGAAAGATGAATTGATAATTGTAACTAAGTGATGTCAAATGATAGGCTATCACCAAATGGGGCTGGCAGATAATTTATGTGGCCTGTACAACGTCACTTGAAAAAAAAAATGGTAGGCCAATATTTAAATAGTGTGATATCACAACTTCTCTTGAGAAATTCGACTACATGGGTACAGTTAGCCACTGTTTCCAAATGGCAACCACTTCTTAAATTTGAGTAGCTGCTACTCTCTTTAGGTGGGGCCTGCGTTTTCTCTCAGGACCCTCTTCACTATTCACTTGTCTCGACACCCGGCTTATTGGAGTTGATGACCTGTGCTTTCAAACAAAGAAAAAGAATCCGTGAGATCACATTGAAATGTGATGGCTTATCACAATGCAAGTATATATATATATATATATATACACACACACATATATATATATATACATATGTATATATATACATATATATGTATATATATGTATATATATACATATGTATATATATGTGTGTATATATAAATGTATATATATGTATATATGTATATATATGTATATACATGTGTGTATATATATATATATATATATATATACACACACATATATATATATAAAGAGAGGTCAATGAGTCTGGATGTATTCAGGCAAAACAATTAATTACAAAATCACGAATAAAATTATGCAAGCATCTATGCCAAAAATATGGTTTACCCACCAAACAGAAGTCAGAATGAATTTGGTTTTACTCTTCAATGACAGATATAAGATAGTAATAGAGACATAATCACAAAGTTTCAGGAGAAATTTTTACAAGTTAAACTTTATACTCATTGTTTTTGTCAATGCAACATTTCGTAGGGGAAACTAGACCTTAAACACCCATCACGAGCACGTTACTGAAAAATGCAGATGTATCCATACATTTTACAGTCAGGGAGAGCTCAAGAATAGTGAATGTTTAATACGATGGTGGTGAGCTCTGAAGTCATTTACACAAAGAATTGCTGATATAATTATTGCATGTCTGGCCATGACCCTACACAGTAAAGTCAAAATAATTTCACAAGCAGAAAATAATAATACAAACACATATCCCAAACTCCAAATCCCACACTAACAAAGGTTTAAAAAAAAAAAAAAAGGTTATCAAAGGCCATTGAAAACATGCTGAGTTACAGTTTTGTGTAAAAAGAAATTCACTGTACCAGTTCATAATTTCACTAATCAGCTAATTTCAGGCTTAAGGATACTTGTGAAAAACCTCAAAGCTAAACAGCGTATACAAAATGGTAAGACACAAAACGACACCTAACAGCCTACCAGCGATGATCTCGCCTGGCCCCCAAATGAGAACAGAAAATTCACCAAACGAGAAATATAATTATCTATAATCACAAATTACCCTGTTGCAGTAATCATGACAACAGTTACCGATTATTGAGTTCATTATACACTGTCAGATGCTGTGGATTGGGTGCTTACTTTGTGCCAATTGGTCCACTTCTGTTGGCTAACCAATCCGATTCATATCATAGTCATACTGAGGTGGGTATGATTATGTCTGCTTTTAAAATGAAGAAACAGAATTTGGGGAATTTGAAACAAGCCACCCCTCTAGTACTGAATAGCATGAGAATTTCATACCCAGCAACCTCAGGCTACTTTTCTAAGTGACAATCTGTAGTTCACCTGTAGGGGCGACTCAGTAGGCAAATTGAGACTGACCACAGGCACCAATAAATCAAGGACTCCACCCAAACTAAGGTGGTAAATTTATTAGAGTGATATTTCAATGTTTTATTTTATTTTATTTTATTTTATTTTATTTTATTTTATTTTATTTTATTTTATTTTATTTTATTTTATTTTTTGAGAGAGAGAGAGAGAGAGCACCAGTGATCATGAGCAGGGGAGGGGCAGAGAGAGAGAGGGAGACACAGAATCTGCAGCAGGCTCCAGGCTGTGAGCTGTCAGCATAGAGCCTGATGCAGGGCTTGAACCCACGAACCGTGAGATCATGACCTGAGCCGAAGTCGGACGTTCAACTGACTGAGACACCCAAGCACCTCTATTTGAGTGATATTTCAAAAAGAGCTTTAAAATTGTTTTTGAAAAAAAAAAAAAGAGGGGGAAGGGAATTGTGTTCGATTTTTTAAACGCTTTTTTTTTTTTTTTTACAGTTTAATATTTTTACTTTCAAAACCATTTTAATGAGTGTGTGATTGGGGAATAGAGACTATATAATCAAATTAGTGCTTAGGGCATGAAAAAATATTTACCTAGATCAGAGTTTCCCTGAAGTGTGGTCAGCAAACCATTTGTGTTCTAATTTTTGACGGAAGCGATAAGAACAGAGGTACATCTAGGGCCACCTTAGGCCTCTTGAATTCACCTGTCTAGCGGCAAGGCCAAGAAAGCTAGGGGGGCTTAACTCGCTCCCCAGATGACGTTAATGTACAACAAAATGTGAAGACCACTATTTTTTTATTTTGTGAATCTTCCATTCATTTTTTTTTTTTTTAATGAAGTGTAGTAGACCGACAATATTATATTAGTTTCAGGTGTCCCACTTAGTGATTTGCCAAGTATATACAGTACAAAACGCTTACCGTGATCGTATAGTTACCATCTGTCACCGTACAAAGTTACTACAGTGTTATGGACTGTATTCCCTATGCTGTAGTTTGCATTCCTGTGACTTATTTATTTTAAAACTGGAAATTTGCTCCTCTGAATCTCCTTCACTTATTTCACCCCTCTCACCACTTGCCTCTGGCAACTGCTACTTTGTTCCATTTATGAGTCTGCTTCCGATTTTTTTGTTCATTTGACTTCTCATACATTCCACATACAAGGGTGGTCATATAGTTTACCTTTTTCTGTCTGACTTACTTGACTTACCATAATACCCTCTCTATGTGTCTCTGGTGTCGTGAATGGCAGTGTTTTATTCTTTCCCATGGATAAGGCCAAGGCTTTTGGCCTGGCTTATGGCCATGGCTGAGTAATATTCCATTGTATATATGTTTGCCACATCTTCTTTATTTATTTATCAATGAAGACTTAGGTTGCTTCTGTATCTTGGCACTTGTAAATAATGCTGCAGTAAATGTAGGGGTGCATTTATCTTTTTTATTTCATAGTTTCATTTTCTTTGGATAAATATACAGAATTGGAATTACTGAATCAGGCAATATTTCTATTTTTAATTTCTTGAGGGACTTCCCTTTTTCATAGTGGCTGCACAAATTTATATTCCCACTAACAGTGCACAGAACTTCCCTTGTCTCCATATCTGTGTCAACACTTCTTTATTTTTTAGCATTTTATTTTTGTATTCTTGTTTATATTTTAGTGAATAAACATTGCAATATTGGTTTCAGAAGTAGAATCCGGTGATTAGTCACTTACATGCAACACCCAGTGTTCATCCCAACAAGTGCCCTCCTCAGTGCCCATCCCCCACTTCCTTCCATCAACCTTCAGTTTCTTCTCTATTGTTAAAAGTCTCTTGCGGTTCCTTTCTCTTTCTCCCCTCCCGTCCTGTATGTTCATCTTTTTGTTTCTTAAATTCCACATACGAGTGAAATCATAGGGTGTTTGTCTCTCTCTGACTGACTTTGCTTAGCGTAATACACTCTAGCTCCATCCACGTTGTTGCAAATGGCAAGATGACATTTTTTGATGGCTGAGTAATATTCCACTGTGTACATATGCACCACATCTTTATCTTTTCATCAGTTAATGGACATTTGGGCTCTCTCCATAGTTTGACTCTCGTTGATAATGTTGTTATAAACATCGGGGAGCAAATAGTCCTTCAAATCTGTATTTTTGTACCGCTAATTATAAGGTCGTTCTATTTTTAGATTTTTGAGGAACCTCCATACTGCTTTCCATAGTGGCTGCACCAATTTGTCTTCCCACCAGCAGTGGAAGTGGGTTCCCCTTTTTCCTCATCCTTGCCAACACCTGCTGTTTCTTGTGTTGTTAATTTTAGTCATTCTAAGAGGTGTGAGGTAGAATCTGATCAATTATGATTTTGATTTGTATTTCCCTGATGATGAGTGATGCTGACTATCTTTTCATGTGTCTGTTACATATTTGGATGTCTTCTTTGGAGAAGTATCTATTCATGTCTTCTTTCCATTTCTTAACCGGGTTGTTTTTAGGGTGATGAGTTTTATATGTTCTCATTGATTTTTGGATACTAACCCTTTATCAGATATATCATTTGCAAATATCTTTGCCCATTCTGTAGGCTGCCTTTTAGGTTTGTTGTTGTTGTTGTTGTTGTTTCCTTTGCTGTACAGAAGCTTTTTTGTTGTTGTTGTTAAAGTCCCAATAGTTCATATTTGTTTTTGTTTCCTTAGCTGTCGGTGACATGTCTAGTTGTTCTGGCCAAGGTCAGAGATTGCTGCCTAAAATCTCTAGGATTTTCATGGTTTCTTGTATCACATTTAGGTTTCTTACCCATTTTGAATTTATTTTTGTGTGTGGTGTAAGAAAGTGGTCCAGTTTCATTCTTCTGCATGTCACTGTCCAGTTTTCTCAACACCATTTGTTGAAGAGACTGTATTTTTCCTATTGGATCTTCTTTCCTGATTTATTGAAGAAGAGTTGACCATACAGATATGAATCCATTTCTGGGTTTTCTGTTTTGTTCCATTGACCTCTGTGTCTATTTTTGTGTCAGGACCATACTGTCTCGATGACGACAGCTTTGTGATATAGCTTGAAATCCGGAATCATGATGTCTCCGTTTTGTTTTTCTTTTCCAGGATTGCTTTGGCTCTTTGGGGTCTTGTGTGGTTCCATACAAATTTTAGGATTGTTTGATTTAACTCTGTGAAGAATGCTGGTGGTATCTTTATAGGGATTGCCTTGAATATGTGAATTGCCTTGGGTAGTATAGTCATTTTAACAGTGTTTGTTCTTCCACTCCATTAGCGTAGAATGTTTTCCATTTCTTATTGTCTTCTTCAATATCTTTCATAAGTCTTCTATAGCTTTCAAAGCACAGATCTTTTACCTCTTTAGTTAGGTTTATTCCTATAAATCTTACCGTTTTTGGTGCAGTTGTAAATGGAATTGATTCTTTTTCTGCTGCTTTGCTATTGGTGTATAGGAATGGCAACAGATTTCTGTATGTTGATTTTATAACTTGTGACTTTGCTGAATTCATGTATTAGTTCTAACAATTTTTTTGGTGGAGTCTTTTGGGTTTTCTACATAGATTATCATGCAAATAGTGGAAGTTTGACTTCTTCATTGCCAATTTGTATACCCTTTATTTCTTTTTGTTGTCTGATTGCTGAGTACTTCCAGCACTATGTTAAATAGTAATGGTGGGAGTGGTTATCCTTGTCTTCTTCCTGACCTTAGGGGAAAGGATCTCAGTTTTTCCCCATTGAGGATGATACTAGCTGTGGGTCTTTGGCATATGGCCTTTGTCATGTTGAGGTATATTCCATCTATTTCTACCTTATTGAGGGTTTTATCAAGAATGGATGCTGTATTTTGTTAAATGCCTTTTTTTCTGCATCTTTTGACAGTATTATACCCTCCTTATCCTTTCTTTTATTAATGTGATGTATCATGTTGATTGATGTGTGAATATTGAACCAGCCCTGCAGCCCCAAAATAAATCCCAGCTGATCATGGTGAATAATTCTTTTAATGTACTATTGAATTTGATTTGCTGGCATCTTGTTGAGGACATTTGCATCCATATTCATCAGTGATAGAGGCCTATAGTTCTGCTTTTTAGAGGGGTCTTTGTCTAGTTTTGGATTCAAGGTAATGTTAGCTTCATAGAATTAGTTTGGAGGCTTTCCTCCCATTTCTATTTTTTTTTTTTTTTTTTTTTTGGAACAGTTTGAGAAGACTAGGTATCAACTTTCTTTAAATATCTGGTAGAATTGCCCTGGAAAGCCATCTGGCTCAGGACTCTTGTTTGTTGGGAGATTTTTCATTACTGACTCAATTTCTTTGCCGGTTATGGATCTGTTCAAATTTTCTATTTCTTCCTGTTTCAGTTTTGGTAGTTTGTGAGTTTCTGGGAATTTGTCCTTTATTCCAGATGGCTCAGTTTGTTGGTATATAATTTTTCATAGTATTCTCTTACAATTGCTTGCATTTCTGTGGTATTGGTTCTGACCTCTCCTCTTTCATTTGTGATGTTACCTATTTGGGTCCTTTCTCTTTTCTTTTTGATAAGTCTAGCTAGGTGTCTATCACTTTTGTTAATTCTTTCAAAGAACTAGCTCTGAGTTTTGTTGATTTGTTCTACTGGGTTTCTGTATCATTTATTTTGCCCTAATCTTTATTATTTCCCTTCTTCTGCTGGTGTTAGGCTTTATTTGCTGTTCTTTTTCTAGCTTATTTTGGTATAATGTGAGATTGTGTATTTGGGACCTTTCTTGTCTTAGGTAGGCCTGAAATGCAATATACTTTCCTCTTAGGACTGCCTTTGCTGCATCCCAAGGGTTTGGGCTGTCATGTTTTCATTTTCATTGGCTTCCTGTATTTTTTTTTTTATTTCTTCTTTAATTTCCTGGTTAACCCTTTCATTCTTTAGTAGAATGTTCTTTAACCTCCGTGTATTTGAGGACTTTATAAATTTTTTCTTGTGGTTGATTTCAAGCATTGTGATATGAAAATATGTATGATATGTTCTTGATCTTTTTGTACTTGTCAAGGACTGATTTGTAACCCACTATGTGAGTTGCTCTGGAGAATGTTCCATGTGCATGTGAAAAAAATATGTATTCTACTGCTTTAGGGTGAAATGTTCTGAATATATCTCTTAAATCCATCCAGTCTAGTGTGTCATTCATAACCATTGTTCCCATGTTGATTTTCTGCTTGGATGATCTGTTCATTGTTGTAAGTGGGGTATTAAAGTTCCCTACTATTCTATTATTATTAATGAGTTTTTTTCATGTTTGTGATTAATGTTTCTATTTGGTTGTTCCAATTTGGTGGCATAAATATTTGCAATTGTTATGCTTCTTGATGGATAGATGATAAATGCCTTTCTTCATCTCTTGTTACAGTCTTTGTTTTAAAATCTAGTTTGTTTGAGGGGCAACCAAGTGGCTCAGTTGGTTAAGTGTCCGACTTTGGCTCGGGTCATAATCTCACAGTTCAGGAGTTAGAGCCCCAAGCCAGGCTCTGTGCTGACAGCTCAGAGCCTGGAGCCTGCTTCAGATTCTGTGTTTCCCTCTCTGCCCCTCCGTCATTCATGGTCTGTCTCTCTGTCTCTCAAAAATAAATACACATTAAAAAAATTTTAATCTAGTTTGTTTGATATAAGTATGGCTAGTTTGGCTTTCTTCTGACATCCATTAGTGTGAGAGATAGTTCTCCATCCCCTCGCTTTCAATCTGCAGGTGCCTTTATGTCTAAAATGAGTCTCCTGTACCAATACTTTTCATTTCTTGTCTCTTTGATACTAGCCACACTGACAGGTACAAGGTGATATATCATTGTCATTTTGATTTGCATTTCCCTGATGATTAGTGATGATGAACATCTTTTCATGTACCTATTGGCCATTTGTGTATCTTCTTTGGAAAAATGTCTATTTGGGTCCCCTGTTTATTTTTTGATCAGATTATTCATGTTCTTGGTGTTCAGTTGTATGAATTTTTTAAATATATTTTGGATATTAATTCCTTATTAGATCATTTGCTAATATCTTCTCCTATTCAATAGGTTGCCCTTTAATTTGTTGGTTGTTTCTTTTACTTAGCAAAAGCTTTTAGTTTGGGACACCTTCATAGCTCAGTAAGTTGAGCCTCTGACTCTTGATTTCAGTTAGGGTCATGATCTCATGGTTCATGGGATCCAGCTGTGTTCTCAGTACAGAGCCTGCTTGGGATTCTCTCTCCCTGTCGCTCTGCCCCTCTCCTGCTCATGCTATCTTTCTCTCTCTTTATCTCAAAATAAATACTTTTTTTTTTCAATATTTTTAGTTTGGCATAGTCCCAGTTATTTATTTGTGTTTTTGTTTCCCTAGCCTGAGATGACAGGTACAGAAAAATATTGTTAGGTCAGTGTCCAAGAGAATACTGCCTATGTTTTCTTTAAGGAGTTTTATGGTTTTAGGTCTCACATTTATGTTGTAACTCATTTTGAGTTTATTTTATGTATGGTGTAAGAAGGCAGTCCAGTTCATTCTTTTGCATGTAGCTGTTCAGTTTTCCAACACCATTTATTGAAGATGCTGTCTTTCCCATTGTATAATCTTCCCACCTTTGTCATAGATTAATTGAACATATAAATGTGGGTTTATTTCTGGGCTCACTATTCTGTTCCACTTATATATATATATATATCTGATAACTGATATAACTGATAAATTAATATATGTCAGTGGAACAGATAAATATATAAATATATTTATATAAACATATATATATAAGTATATAAAAATATATTAATATAAATATAAATATATATAAATATAAATAAATGAATAAATAAATATTTATGCCAGTACTGTGCCATTTTAATTGCTTTAGCTTTGGAGTATAGTTTGCATCTGGATTGTGATACCTTGAGCTTTGTTCTTGTTTCTCAAAATTTCATTGGCTATTTGTGTGTGTGTGTGTGGTTCTATACAAATTTTAGGATTATTTGTTCCAGTCCTGTGAAGGACATTAGTGGTATTTTGATAGATTTTGCAACATATCAGTAAACTGTTATGAGTAATGTAGACTTTTTAACAATATTTACCTCTCATCCCATAAGCATGGTATATCTTCCCACTTACTTGTATTGTCTTCAAGTTTTTCGTCATAGTTAGTGTTTTCATAGTACACATCTTTCAGCTTCTTGGTTAAATTTATTCCTAGGTATCGTAT
Organism: Puma concolor; assembly: GCF_028749965.1. NCBI lineage: Eukaryota > Metazoa > Chordata > Mammalia > Carnivora > Felidae > Puma > Puma concolor. Next base: position 144,514,789 of record NC_141667.1, read on the forward strand.
TTTTTTGATGCAATTGTAAACGGGATTGTTTTCTTAACTTTTTATTTTCTGCTAGCTCATTATTAATGTATAGAAACACAACAGATTGCTCTTTATTAATTTTGTATCCTATGACTACTGAATTCATATATTACTTCTAACTGATTTTTTTTTTTCAACGTTTATTTATTTTTGGGACAGAGAGAGACAGAGCATGAACGGGGGAGGAGCAGAGAGAGAGGGAGACACAGAATCGGAAACAGGCTCCAGGCTCTGAGCCATCAGCCCAGAGCCTGATGCGGGGCTCGAACTCCCGGACCGCGAGATCGTGACCTGGCTGAAGTCGGACGCTTAACCGACTGCGCCACCCAGGCGCCCCTACTTCTAACTGATTTTAGGTGGAGTGTTTAGGGTATTCTATATATAGAATCATTTCATGAACAAATATTTACAATTTCACCTATTTTTTGCCAATTTAATGCATTTTATATAGTTTTTTATTTAAAAAAATGTTTTATGTTTTATTTATTTTTGAGAGCAAGAGAGAGCACAAGCAGGGGAAGGGCAGAAAGAGAGGGAGACACAGAATCCGAAACAGGATCCAGGCTCTGAGCTGTCAGCACAGAACCTGACGCAGGGCTCGAACTCACAGACCATGAGATCATGACCTGAGCCGAAGTTGGACGCTTAACCCACTGAGCCACCCAGGTGCCCCTCTTTTTTTTTTTTTTTAATTTTAGAGAGAGATGTGCGAGCAGGGAGAGAGACAGAGTGGGGAGGTAGAGGGAATCTTAAGTAGGCTCCACCCTCAGCACAGAGTCTGATATGGGGCTAGATCTCAGAACCCTAAGATCATGATCTAAGCTGATTAAAAGTTGGATGCTCAACCAACTGAGCCACTGAGGCACCCCTCTTTTTCTGGTTTGATTGTGGTGTTATGGACTTCCAGTACTATATTGAATAAAAGTGGTGGGAGTGGAGAGCCTTACATTGTTGCTGATCTTAGAGGAAAAGCTTTCAGGATTTTACCTTTGAGTATGAGGTTAAATGTAGATTTGTCATATACAGCTTTTATTGTGTTGAAATATATTCCCCTAAACCCAATTTGTTGAAAGTTTTTTTTTTTTTTTTTATGAATGGATATTGAATTTTATCCAATGCTTTTTCTGCATCTGTTGAGGTGATCATGTGAATTTTTTCTTTTGTTAATATGGTGTATCACTTTGAACGATTTGTAGATTTTGAACCATTCTTGCTTCCCCCAAATGGGTCCCATCTGATTATAGTGAATGATCTTTTTAATATATTGCTTAATTTGGTCTGCTAATATTTTGTTGAGAATTTTTACATTTGTGTTCATCAGGGCTACTGGTCTGTAATTTTCTTTCTTTTTTGTAGTATTTTTATCTGATTTGGTATCAGGGTAATGCTGGTCTCAAGGAATGAATTTGGAAGCATCCCTTCCTTTTGGTTTTTTTTTTTGTTTGTTTGTTTTGTTTTGTTTTGTTTTTTGTAAGTGTTTGAGAAGTATAGGTATTACCTCTTTAAATATTTGGTGGAATTCACCTGTAAAGCTGTCTGGTTCTGGACTCTTGTTTTTTGGGAGTGTTTTGATGACTGGTTCAATTTTGTTGTTAGTAATCAGTCTTTCCAAATTTTTTGTTGCTTCTTGATGAAATCTTAGAAGATTGTGTGCTTCTAGGAATTTTTCCATTTCTTCTAGGGTCTTTAATTTGTTGGTGTATAATATTTTCTAGCAGTCTCTTACAGCACTTTGTATTTCTTTGATGTCATTTGTAACTCTTCCTTCATTTCTGATTATTTAAGTCCTCTTTTTCTTTTTGAACAGTGCTAAAGGTTTATCAATTTTGTTTATCTTTTCAAAGAAGGAGCTTCGTTTCATTGATCTTTTCAATTGTTTAGTCACTTCAACTGTGACGTTTATTATTTCCTTTTCTCTACCAACCTTTGGCTTTGTTCTTTTTTAATTCCTTCAGATGTGAGATTGGATTGTTTAGTTGAGGTTTTTTTCTTGTGCCTGGAAGTAGGGCTTTATGGCTACACACTTCCTCTTAAAACTGCTTTTTCTGTGTCCTAAAGATTTTGAACTATTGAATTTCCATTTGAATTTGGCCAGGTTTCATTTGTTTTCCACTCTGATTTCTCTAATTTGATTTCCTTTTTGATTTTTTCCATTGATCCGTTGGGTGTTTAGTACCCTGATTAGCCTTTATGTGTTTGCATGTTTTCCAGTTTTTTTCTTATAGTTGATTTCTAGTTTCACACTGGCATGGTCAGAAAAGATGCTTGATAGGATTACAGACTTCCTAAATTCACTGAGAATTGTTTTATGACCTAACATGTGATCTATTCTGGAGATTGTTCCATATGTTTCTGCAAAGAATGTGTATTCTCCCATTTATAGATGGACTATTCTGCTTATATCTGTGAAGTCCATCTGGTCTAATGTGTTGTTCAAAGCCATTGTTTCCTTATTGATTTTCTGTCTGGATGATCTATCCATTGATGTAAGCGTTGTGTTAAAGTCCCCTGCTATTATTGTATTACTGTCAATTTCACTCTGCATGCCTATTAATTGAAGAGTACTTTTTAGATAAAATGTAAATAAAGCTAGGATCTTCTTAATTGTGTAAGATTCCAGCTTTTTCTATTACCTTTTCTGGTGGGCAGCTGCTTAAACTAGCTCCTAAGTGGTCTTGCTTCCTGATGTCCTCTCCCTTGTGTATTCTCCTCCCTTTCACTAACAACTGGATCTTCTGAGTTGCTTCTGGTGAATAGAAGTGATGGGATGTCTTTTCTGACATTAAGCTGTGTCATTACAATAGCTCAAGTCCTGCGTGTGCTTTCTCTCCCTTTCCCTGTGGACGCAGCCAGCTCACCCTGCTGGAAGCCAACTCTGCTGTCATGAGGCCGACCTAAGGAGAGGCTCTTGAGAGCGAGCTTGGTATCAAATCTTTCAGACACAGCCAAGTCTTGAGATGATTGTAGTCCCTGCTGACAACTTGACGGACCCCTTGTCATGAGGACCCTGAGCCAGAGGCACTTTTAGCTCCACTGTGCCTGGTTTCCCGATCCACAGAAATTGTGAGATAGTAAATATATGTTGTCCTAAAGGTACGAAGTAATTGGCTACAACAGTACACAACTAATGCACCTTTAAGGCACAGGACAGTTTGGATTGTTCGTTCACTAGCATGCTTGTGATTCCAGACATTTCTAGTTTTCTTTTCAAACTGTTATTTCCCTAGCTTCTCTTATGTTCTCTTCACTATTCCCATGACCTAGTTTCTTCACCATATAATCTTTGACTCAAATTTGTATTTGCAGTCAAGCCAGTCCCTAGATTAGGCAGTAACCCTGGTCCTTTAACTTTGAGATCCAGGTAGACTGGCAGGGGTTGCTGCTATTCAACTTATTTCTGAACACCATTAGTATTCAGCATCAAATTTCTCCATTTAACTATATCTCAAGGGATGTTAGAAATATGTTAACTTTGGGGGCATCTGGGTGGCTCAGTTAGTTAAGCATCTGAATCTTGATTTCAGCTCAGGTCAGGATTTCACGGTTTGTGAGTTCGAGCCCCACCTCCGGCTCCATGCTGATTTTGCAGAACCTGCTTGGGATTCTCTCTCTCTCTGCCCCTCCCTCTCTGTCTCCTTCCCTCTCTCTCCCCTTCCCTCTCTCTCCACCCCTACCCCATTCAGGTTCATGCAAATTTGCACTCTTCCTCAAAAATAAATAAACTTAAAAAAAAAAAAAGAAAATACGCTAACGTAGTGTTTTCCTTTTGGGATGTTGAGTTGCTCAGGCTAGCTGAGTTTACAGGATTAGAAATTACTTGGTGATTATTTACACAGAGGTGATAGGTGAATGCAAAACAGGAACCCTCTCAATGTGAAAATGTGGAGCCTAAAAATACGTCGATTTAGGGGACGTGTGGGGGCACAATAGTTTCTACGGAGCATAGTCTTATCACTTAACCATCGTGTGACAGTTGATAACACAACATAGCAATGCAAACTTCATGTAGAGAAGCACCATTACCGCTAACCTCTTTACTTTCTTAGGGTGTTGAGGAATTTCTTTGTGTAGCCACACTCCTAAAGTAATGGCCCAAGGGTAAATCTGTTGATAGGACAATAAGATGATGTAGAGGGCCAAGTGCTCGCCTCTAAATTTTCCGTAAACCCGCTGAGCTGTGAAGACTAGATCTAATGTACTCTGTTGTGGCTTGAACCTCTGCTGGGAGTACATGATTAACAGTGTTGTGAAACAATGCTGACGAGGACTGTGGCCAAGAACCTCCCTGTAGTATATGGTAGCTAGACGAAGACTGGGCCTGCCGATGCCAAATCAACTGACGTGCTCTGTCAAAACTGCGAGTCAAGCTGTTTATTTGCCATTGGGGAGAGAAAATGACCTGAAGATTGCCTGGATTTTACTATTTATGACTGCCTCTCCTGGCACCGTGAGGACAGACTTCCTGCTGGAGTCTGTGTTTCAACCTTTTGTTCCCCTAGCTAATCGTTTTTGTTAACAGCGAAGTGATTAAAAACATGGCCTTTGAGGTCAGAATTCAGTCCCCATCACTTAGTTCTGTGCCCTCGCCCAGAGTATTTGAATGCTCAGTCTCAGTTTCCTCCTCTGTAAATGGGTATCATCATAGTACCTCACTCTGAAGAGGAGAAGGTAATGAAGATAAAAGGGGAAAATCTATGGAAAAGTCTTAAAATACTGGCTGGCACATAGCACTTAAAGTGAATATTAGTATTTGTACTATTAATATTACTAATAGATCTTCATTCTATAAAACTACCTATAAACTTCAGTGAAAACTCCTTTTTATGAGCAATCATGTTGGAATTCTGCTTATCTTTACTTTCTTAGGACATTGAGCCCTCTTAAGAGGCTATAGCTCTGACCACAGTTGAGGCTTTAATTTCAAAATTAAAAATATATTATTAAAGTTAAAGTCAAAATTGGAGCACCTGGGTGGCTCAGTCAGTTAAGCATCAGACTTTGGCTCGGGTCATGATCTCGCGGTTCATGGGTTCGAGGCCGGCATCGGGCTCTGTGCTGACAGCTCAGAGCCTGGAGCCTGCTTAGAGTTCTGTGTCTCCCTCTCTCTGCCCCTCCCTCATTTGTGTGCGCTCTCTCTCTCTCTCTCTCTCTCTCTCTTAAAAATAAATAAACCCTAAGAAAATAAAAATGAAAAAGTTAAAGGTAAAGTTAAATAATCCCAAATGTACTGTTAGTACTTAACTCTAAAACTTTGGGGTCTTCAATTATATGTTTCTAGATACGGATTTTAATTTAAAATGTAACAACTTTACATGTGTCAGTATTAAGTACTTTTCCATTTCCCGGAAGCCAATAGATTTGGGCTCTCCTTTAGCTTTGAAAAGAAGGTGTCCCAACTATAAAAATAGATGTTTTATATAATTTGTCTTCAAATAAATTGTTCTTATTGCTTCATTTATTACAAATTAAAAAGTTTTATATCTCCCCTTTACATGTGCATGGATGAGAAATCATGTGTTCATAATGCGGGGACATGCCCCAAACTTATGATGAAGAGTAGGTCGAAATAGCCAGATATTTATTTATCTGCCAGTATGATCAGCATTTAACTGGGGATCCTAAATTAGTTTCCTCTTTTTTCTTTTCTTTTCTTTTCCCCATCAGAGATGGTTAACATTGAACCTCCCTCCTACGTGAGGGTCAGTATAGCCATAATGTCCTTCTGCTGTTATGGTGTATGCACCCTAAATTTAGATGAGGAAATGCAGGTTGGCAAGCAGGTTGGAACCTTAGAGGCCTTCACTAGGTCATTCCATTAGTCACAGAATCTGGCTGATTAAATTTTACTTACGATTCTTGATTTAGTTGCACTTACCATGATGTGGGCAGTAAGGTCTTTGTTTTATTCCAAGAATATCTTTAAAACTATCACATATTTTGAGAAGAAAACCTCATCACAGTCCATCTTCCTTGCAAATGAATATGTGTCAGAATCATTACTGTAGTGACAGAACCTCCTAACCTTTTCTGAAAATAGAATTCTAGTTTTAAAAAGTCGCTTTCATTTCCATATGTACTGACAGCATTTGGAACAGCCCTGGAATTTAGAATGGTTCTCAAACTAAGGAATGCTTGATAGCTCTACCAATCACAGCAGCTTTGGAAAGGCATTTACCCAGGAGGGATATTAAATAAACAGCAAGTGGGGGTGCCCAGGTGGCTCAGTTGTTTAAGCGTCAGACTTTGGCTCTGGTCATGATTTCGCGGTTTGTGGGTTTGAGCCCTGCATCAGGCTCTGTGCTGCTGGCTCAGTGCCTGGAACATGCTTCAGATTCTGTGTCTCTCTATCTCTCTGCTCCTCCCCTTTTCATGTTCTCTATCTCTCTCTCAAAAATAAATAAACATTAAAAAAATTAAAATAAACAGTAAGTGAATGTTCTAAATGTATTCATTTTAGAGGCACCTGGATGGCTCAGTTGGTTAAGTGTCCCATTTCGGCAAAGGTCACGACCTCATGGTTTGTGGGTATGAGCCATATAACAATGTTGTGGATCTCTAGTGTATCGTAAAATATTAGGCTACTATATAGTTCACACCAAAGGTAACTCTATTGTTATTCCCCAGAAAATGTACTCTCAGAAGTTGACTCATTAGTTACATCATTCATTCAATGATGATTTATTTAGTCTGACAAATTTGTTGAATTATTTTGTGTTCTGTAATTATAGTAGTGAACAAATACTGTTTCTTTCATTATGGAAATTCTTAGGGGAGGAGAAGAACCAAAAAAGTCAACACATCTCATGTCAGATGGCAAAAAATGGAACGGGAAAAAAAGCAAAGGTTTCAGGAAATAGGAATATGAGAAGGGAAGGGGAGGATGCTATAATGAACATAGGTATGATCTCCACCAAGTACTATATGTTGGAGCCTAGACAGAAATGAGGAGGCTAGTTCACATTTAGTATATGCCGCTAGACAGGAGCATGATTGGCTTGATGAAGAACCAGTGATAAGGCTAAGTGTGGCTGAAGCAAAATGAGCAAGGGAGAAGCAATAGTGGACGAAGTGAAAGGGTTACAGGTGAAGGTGTTGCCATATTGGACCTTGAGGGAAATTATAAGGACTCTGGCTTCTACTTAGATTGACCTGCCAAACATTGGACGCTGTTGAACAAAGGAAGGAGATGACTTATCTTGTGTTTTAAAGGCATCGCTCTCATTGCTTTGGGAAACTACACTGAGGAAAATAGGGTGTGAAGAGAAGCTCAAGGCCAATTAGTAGTCCAAGTAAGATGAAAACCGAAAATTGCCCATTGGATTTAGCAGTGTGAAGAGCTTTTTGTGACCTTGACAAGAAAACCATCCCCTGGCATTTGATACAAGCACACCCGGAAATGGGTTTTGGCATGCTGTATTAGGGATCAACTCCTGTGGAGGGAAAAAAAAGAAAGCAGGATAGAGGATGAATTTCAACTGTCATGCGTTTGAACTGTGAGGTAGGCTCCAAAAAGCCTTGGGCCATTTTGTGGAGTGCTACGAACATGAAGGGAGTCTGAAAAGTGTTCTGCATTAAATATCTGGGTTTTTATGACCCAGAAAAAATCAGCCATGGGATTTGTGTCCACAAGGAGAGACACGTGCTTGGGTAAGGCAGCTCTCTGCAACTGAGGTAGCTAGGGGCGGGAGTCTATTTGTGCAATGATTCAGTAGCAAAAGAAAATGCCAGCACCAGACATGGGGACGTTGCTGGAGTGATGTTACTTTGGAGGTGAAAAAAAAAAATGGCATCTAGCTGACCTTTGTGCAAAGTAGTGATGATCAAAGTATAATCAAAGTGTGCATATAAGTCAATCTCTTTTTCCGATTTCGTCTCTTTAGTGACATTAAGCTTATGTTTATTGGCGGAAAACTCACAGAGGAAATCTTAAGCCTATTTTTTGATACTCAGTTGAACAAGTCCTCTCTTCAGTGGGTGATTCTAGAAGTGTTTCCTTTCCAGATTCCTCAATGAATTATTCACTTCAACAACATGTAAAAATATCATGCTGCCATTATGCTTAAAACTTGATCGAACAGAAATGCATCAAGATGAACAATGTTTTTCTACTGGGCAAAGTTTGGTTCTTAAAGTTTCCTTAAATGCATAGCAGCAGCATCTTTTCCCCATAATGGGGAGTGAAATGTAGGTGGGCTTTAGGAGTGGAGATGTGCTAATAGAAAAATCCGGAGTGGAACAACACAGTAAAGGTCAGTGACTCCCACTGGGATGGCATTTATTTTCCTCACCAACTCACCTGCCATGGATCATGGTGGATACATGGACACAGCAAACTGAACAGAAACTAAGCACGTAACATACAAATCCTATGTACATTAACTTTGCTATATCCTAGTTCACCGCTTCAAGTCTAAAACAGAGATATTAGTAAAGCCTCCTAACTTTGTAGTGAACATGGCTTTAAAATTTATATTGGAAATAAAGAAAATGAGCAGTACTGTGTGTTTCTGTGCAGGCAACAGAAATTACTAAGAAACTTGTCTGTTGGACTGCTGTGCACTCTGGTTAAGCGGGTTGGTCAGGCAGGAGCAGTTTCTGGTAGAGTTAACTAATGTGGGCTTGTAAACTCTTGATAGGTTAGTGAGAAAGGACATAGAAATTTCTCGTGTGGCGGGCGCTGAGTAATGCATTTGGCAGACAAATGAGAACAGCAATTGATGACCTCTGAATGTTTCTTCCAACCTTAGGATTCTCTTCAACACTGTCCCTGAAGCGCTGTTTGCTTGCTGAGAACTGAACCACTTTATTTCTCTACGCCTCATTTCTCTTCCTGATAAATTTGTGAATGTTCTTCTAACACATCTGGTGAAACGGTTGTAAGAAACCTATGCCTAAAAGACTATTTCCACCTAGTTTCGATTCAGCTAAGTTTTGTCAGCTGACACTAGAACACCCCCATAGTTACTCAAGTCTCTTTCTCAAAATGTGAAAGAGGTTATAAATGTATCAAGAATTCATCAGTATTGCTTATCAGGGCCATAGCCAGAAAAAAAGGAATCATCAAACTCAGGCAGTAACAAAGAAACCACACAGAGTTCACACTGGATTCCAGTATCTTCCCCCTTTTTGTTCAAATCCATACTTACTTCCAATACTCAGCAACCACTCCATTTAGGGTGTTCCATTGCCAGAAACACTCTTTTTGCCATAAGTTGTGCAAATCACTCCCTCCCAATATACATTCTTCAGTTATTTCAGGTTTCATCGATTTTTTTTTTCTCACAAATCCAATAAAGATTTACAGTTTGTGAAAGATTCTTCTAGATGTAATTACGCAAGGACAGGTACCTCTCACAAGTGTTTGAATTGTCTTATTCCATCACCAACACCTAACTCAGTGTCTGCCATTCAAAGACTCTAGGTAAATGCCCTCCACATGCACTGATACAGTCATGAGTTTTCTAAAGGGATACTCTGTGCATCCTTAAAGGGTGCAATCCAGGTCTGGTCAAATATATGGCTTTTAAATCAACATGCACCCTTTTAGACCTTTAATCAATTATATTTCTAAGGATTGACTGCCGTTTGCATTTTTCAAAGAGCTTTGGCCTAAATAATTTGGATCAATTATCCTGAAAGTGAAATTGGCAGCCACTGTTTATTTATCTGGGAAGCTAGTGAAAAGGAATTAAAAAAAAAATTCCTCACAAAGGAATACAGTTTTTCCCTTTAACTTAATCTTAAAAGAGTTCAGAAACAAAATACAGCAAAAATAATTATCTGCTTGTTTAAGAAATACTCTTTGATGCTCCAGGGTTCTAAACAGTAAGCAAAGCCATTCGTTTAAAACTAAAATCTTGAAGAGAATTAACATAGATGATTGTATGCATATATGGACAAGGCACCTCTAAAAGAGTTTTGGGTATAATAGTGCATCTTAAAAACATGATACTACCAAAATTAAAACACAAATGAGAAGACATACCAAATCCAGGACAGTAGCTCTTGAAAGGGAAGGACAGAGGGAAATGGGACTGGGGAAGTTTGTAAAGGGCAGTCCAACTAGATCTGTATGGTTTATTTCAAAAGAAAAGATCTGGAGCAAGTATGGCAAAAGGAGAACATTTATCAGCTTGATGTTAATTACCAGATATGGAAACTTACATTTTTCCATGTATTCCTTGTATATTACTCTTTTTTGTAAAACTTGTTTGAAGTTTTTGTTGAGTAAAACATTTACCATTCTGCTACTTTTCTGTAAGTTTCCTGTTTTGAAAGGTAATGGCTGTCTTTCATTGTAGACTGACACTTTGATAATAGTCACTTAAATCTCCCGAATGTGTATTAAACACCTAATATATACTTAGTTCCATGATAATAACGTAGACCAGTAACTTACAAATTTCTACTTTCAAGAAGCTTATGGACTAGAAGGAGAATAAATCAATGAATTACCTAAATAAGAAGGACTCAAGGATTGTTAGGAATATTACTACCTGGAATAATAGGAACAGTGGAACATGGTAAGGTGGGAATTCTGGAGGGGATGAAGGCTGAAAACAAAAAAAGCAAATAGGAAACTCAGTACAGGTTTGAGAAATACTGAATTACACAATTTCATTTAAATACTGGCACAGGCGTGGAAGCAGAAAGATCTGAAGCTGGCATGGTTGCTTGTGACATTAGGCACACATTTGTTTATCTACAAATTAGCGGAATTAAAAACTGGATTCTAACTTCCAAGTCACAGTAGGAAATAAAGGGAAATGAAAACTTGTTTCTAATTTTTTTCCTTTTTTTTTTTTTTTGCTTTATAACATTGTTCACAGCTAAGGAGGAGCATTTTACTCATAGTGGATTTTTTTTCAATTTTATTTAAAAAATTTTAATGTTTATTTATTTTGGAGAGAGAGAGAGAGACAGAGAGAGAGACAGAGAGACAGTGTGTGAGTTGGGGAGGGCAGACAGGAAGGGAGATACAGAATCCAAAGCAGCCTATAAGCTCAGAGCCGGATGTGGGGCTCAAACTCGTGAGCTACGTGATCATGACCTAAACCAAAGTCTGAAGCTTAACCAAGCTACCCAGGCGCCCCCTGGTTTTTGCTGGCTACAGAGAAATAGGACAAAGATGAGTTTGGTGATCAACAAAAGTCACAAGTCATTCTGAAGCTATTACAGCTTCCCGGTTTTATGCATGAAATAAATTGGCAATATAACATTTAAGGAAAGACTTAAAAATGCAAGTGTGAATTAACAGGAAGCCAATTTATGGCAAATTTTAATATATCCCTTTTAGTTCCTGCCAGGAAAAAAAGCATGCAAAAAGGTTGTATTATAAGGTTTCTCAACGGATAAAAATGAGTATCTGTACCTTATAAAGATAGTTCATGCCTCTGTTCAAACACTGACTTGGTATAGATAAAATTGGAATAAAAGTTAACACATATCAAAGTCAGTCGAACAGAGAAGCTGATACTGGCAGCTGTAGCTCAGGACCAATAAGACATTCTGCAATGATGAATGTTGTGTACTTTCACTCTGCAATGATATAGGTAGTAGACACGTGTGCCTACTGAATACTTCAAACGTGGCTAGTATAACGGAGGAATGGAATTTTTCATTTTATTTCGTTTTAATTGATTTACATGCAGTCACACGTACGGTAGTAGCTTATATACTAGATCACCCACCTCTAGCATTTTCTGTGTTTACGTTTCCAAGTGTTTGAATTTTAAAATATTTTCCGTCTATTGTTAATTTCAGGCTTTGCTGAAAGGCGGATTCAGAAGCCATGTGTGCTATTTCCGACATTAATAATAATGAATAGGGGCATCTGGGTGGCTCATTCGGTTAAGTGTCCCGCTTCAGCTCAGGTCATGATCTCACAGTTCATGAGGTGGAGCCCCATATAGGCTCTTTGCTGACAGCTCGGAGCCTGGAGCCTGCCTCTGATTCTGTGTCTCCCTCTCTCTCTGCCCCTGCTCGGCTCAGGCTCGCTCTCTCTCTCTCTCTCTCTCTCTCTCTCTCTCTCTCTCTTAAAAATAAATATTAAAAAAATTTTTTTAAATATAAAAAAATAATGAAAGATTTATTTGTGGCCCGAAATTCCAGCCTTGTAAACATTCTTTGGAAGCATACAACTCATGTATATAAGGTTTTGTAATGTTAGTCAACAATAATAGACCAATTGCTGAACACAGAGTAGATGGGATTCCAGAAAATTTTCCTATTAACACTGTTGTGTTAAAAAGGATTTCTGGCTAGAGTCTGTAACAGGAACTGTGCATTTAAAAATGTTTGATTGGAAATAGTTTTAGTAGGTCACCAAAAAAAGAATGAAATGGCACTGGGCTAACGAAGCTAATAATAACTAAGATAGAGATCTTTTAACTAAAATGTTAATCTAATAGTAACCTGCGCTAAAGCTTCTTCGTTTTCTCCGAGCTGGTGAAAAATAATTTAAGGCTTTAAACATATTATTTCTTCATTTATTAAATATATCGTACGGATATAAATGCATCTTTTAATCACCTGACTAAACAGAAAAGCAATGCATCATTTCAAATGCCCCGACATGTCTGAAACTGGAAATTCAGCTTAATAGCACTGTTTAGCTCTGATTAGCTTTGGAAAGCAACAGGCAATTTATTATGACAGCAATTTAAAGGAACTCACTCAAGATTAGTATCCTAAACTGAACATGTAACACATTCCTCCTTGTAACACTTTTGGAATCATGTGTTCTTTTTCCAAAGAAACATAAACACGAATCTCAGCCATCAAGGAAATAAATGAACCAAATCATGCCAGTGACCCATACGCGAAGCTACTATGATAACAAATGAGTTTACATCATTGAGAAAAACCATAGACATTCAAATGTGGTCGGGAAAACAGAACAAAAGTGCAAACAGTATCCAAAACCTAGTGTGGGGATACTATTTCAGAACCATCAAAGGCAATTTGAGAAGATTTATTTTCTCAAGATGAAAACTAATTGTAAAAATTAAGAAATTCTGCTACAGGGAATTTGTACTTACTGCAAAAGTACTGTGTCTAGAGTATTTTCTAAAGTGTGAAGCAAGTATAAATTCTAATTTTTCAGCAAGTCTTCTGAGGATAATAAATTGGAAACAACCTAGAGGTACCTTCATACTTATCATAGAGCTATCATATGTTACACTACTGAATGAGCATTAATGGTACCATATAGTATGCTCAATTTCAGTTTTACTGTTTGACTTCTTTGACTAGACTAAGATTACATAGCAAACCAAAAAAGTGGTAACTAACATTCTTTGGTTAGTATACAGGTTGGCATAGTAGTTTAAATTAAACTCCTGGAAAATAGTTTACTTTTAGGAGAATTTAGGGAAGCAATTTGTTGTGTATTACACAATCATTTATTGATGTTATATTTAATATTCAAAATAAATATAATATTTTGTTTAAAGTTAACTAAAACCTGGAAACAAGGCACAGAATGGTTTTCTGTTCCTTCAGTGTCATACTAAAGCACTGAATTATCAATCTAGGTCATCTGAATTTCTAAGAGAATGTGACTTACCGGACTTACTGTTGACTACTAATCAGCACCCAGATTCTGCAAAGTTAGAGATTAACTTGAGGAAAATAGATAACAGGCAAGTTGTTTTTCAGACAGGGTTGATGTCATTGATTTCTGTCTTTACAGAGAAGATAATCCCCAAGGTTATGATTTTAGTAATCATTTTTAAAATCCAAGCTATGTTTTTCCAAAACTTTTTCACTTATTATTTTATATCTTTTTTTTTTGCCCTCTTAAACCTTTATGGTCATTCTGTTGGTTCATTGTTAATGACTCAAACAACACTTGGACACATGCTCACCGGAATTTATATGACCGTTATCCTTTTAACATTTTGTTCCTGATCGCTGTTATATTTTGTTGATAAGATTTTTAAAAGCTAGCAGCATTCTTTGGAAGGCCTGGCAATATTTATCATTCAAAAAAACCCCACAAAAACCATAAGGTTATGTGATATTTGAGGCTGAGGTAAGCTACGAAAGAGTATCATCTCTGTGTGAAATAGCTTATGAATCTCCACACACCATCTGTTCATCACAATCAATGCAATGACCATCAGACGTAAGAGGAGGCAAATCTGGAAACTTCCAATTTTGTAGTGTTTTTAAGCCATCATTATCATTAAGGCAAAATTCATTAAATTATCTGTTGTGTTGAGTCGTAGATGGATCAATTTAACATGGTTCTTGCCTCCTAGGAAAAGACCAATTTAAATAGACACTAGTGATAAATTCAAGGGCAAAATGACATACATGTAAATTTATCACCATTCATCGACTAAATGAACGAGAGGAACGTTCATTTTAAAAACAAGAGAACATGTGCGGTCTCATTCCGAAGTTACAAACAATATGGTTTTTATTCATTCTGGGACTGAATTACAACTCCAAAATCTTGGAATTTGAATAAGAGATTTGACTGTAGACAGTTTTGTGATTTTTTTTTTTTTTTAAGCTCTAATACAGCGGATCAGTGGCTGTGGTCGGGAATCTACTACTAAGCACTTGGTGGAGGAAACACTAAAGACTGTGAGTTGATTTCTGGACTTAACCCAAATAATATGTTACAGTTTGTCTCAGTTATGTTATTCTTTTTCTATGTGACCTGCTTGTGAGTAATGATAAAACTCTGCAACAGCCTTTGAAATACTTGTTTTGAAACCGAGATCTCGGTGCAAGGTGGGCTCATTCATACTGGGCTGTCATTACTTCTAGGCCCTTCCAAAGGCCAAAGCTAAGAGATTTAGCTGTGACTTGGTACTGATACTAAATCAGTGCATCCCCACAGGCTTCTCCCTTACCTTCTCCTGATGCATAGTTTTCTCCCCTTCTTGCATAGTGAGGACCATGACCAGAAAACGTAGTGATGTTATTATTATTTTTTTTCCAAGAGAGAGCAAGTGGGGTTGGGGAAGGCAGAGAGAGAAGGAAAGAGAATCTTACACAAGTTCCACACTCAGCCATGGAGCCCAATGTAGGTACCGATCTAATGACCCTGAGATCATGACCTGAGCCGAAATCAAGAGTTGGATGCTCAATGTACTGAGCCACTCAGGCACCCCTGATGTTACTAATATGTATCTTCTCTTTTATTTCCCATTTAATCTGGCTAGGGATTTCTCTTTTTGCTCTGAAAGGATCCGCTTTTCGTCATTTAAGGCTTGTGGCTCACATGAGGTAGAGAAGTGACATAAAAAGATCATGCTCTGGGCTATACTGTTTTTCCTCTTTTTAATTATTATTATTTTTTTTGATAGTTAGGAATCCTGTGTCTTCAGGTTATTCTGAAAGCACGATCTTCATATTTTTTTCCTTCTTTTCAGGGTATACTTGAGAGATATACAAGGGCCGCTATTTCCTTTGAGTATGTGGAAATCCAGGATGCAAATTTTAACCTATTCATTCAACGTTGGTTTAAGAATTTTTTTTTATTTTTTGTAATGTTTGTTTATTTTTGAGAGAGAGAGAGAGAGAGAGAGAGAGAGAGAGGCAGAGACAGAGGGAGACACAGAATCCGAAGCAGCCTCTGAGCTGTCAGCACAGAGCCCGATGTGGGGCTTGAACTTAGGACTGTAAGTGATGTCATGTCCTGAGCCCGAAGTCAGACACTTAACTGACTGAGCCACCCAGGTGCCCCAAGGATATTTTAATATAAATTTATTACTAGTTACATTACTATAGTCATTTTATTAATAAATGCTTAAAAACACTTGAATTATTGTTGATTATTTTAAGAGTTTTAATGTTGGGGCGCCTGGGTGGCTCAGTCGGTTGAGCGTCCGACTTCAGCTCAGGTCACGATCTCGCGGTCCGTGAGTTCCAGCCCCGCGTCGGGCTCTGGGCTGATGGCTCAGAGCCTGGAGCCTGCTTCCATTCTGTGTCTCCCTGTCTCTCTGCCCCTCCCCCGTTCATGCTCTGTCTCTGTCTCAAAAATAAATAAAACGTTAAAAAAAAATTAAAAAAAAAAAGAGTTTTAATGTTAGGAATAATGGTTATTTCTTTAACATAACAGATGATCTTTATCCCAGTCATCCTCACATACAATGACTCTAAACTCAGCATTTCCATTAATATCAGTAATAAGTTGAGTATACCTGCTAATGATATTACTATTTAATATTGCCTTAGAAGGTGTACAGAAAGCAATAAGCCATGAACAGCTACAGAGGTATAAAAGTGAGGAAAAGTGTATTATTTCAAATATTATTTCAATATAATTGGAGAATCAATACCTTAAAATTTTTAATTGTTTAATGTAGTAGAAACACTATAAATACAGACATTCCATAGGCTTTATTAAAATTGTAACAACCCATTGGACATTTACTGAAAGATTTCTTCACAATAGCAAAACTACATTACACATATTTCAAAGAAAAGGAAAAATAAACGTGATACCAAAAACAAACTAGCAGAAACTGAAAACAAAAAAAAGAAGAAAATGAAACATATATATATCTATATATCTATATATCTCAAAGTTGAAAAACTTAGTATTGTAATGTTATAAATCCTTCCTCATTAAATTTAAAATAATTTTGGTAAGTTAAAAACAAGGGATGCCTGGGTGGCTCAGTTGATTAAGTATCTGACTGTTGATATCAGCTTAGGTCATGATCTCACAGTTCATGGGTTGAAGCCCCGTGTCAGGCTGCGAGCTGACAGTATGGAGCCTACTTGGGATTCTCTTTCTCCCCCTCTCCCCCCCCCCCGCATGCTCTCTCTCTGTCTCTCTCAAAAATAAACATTGAGGGGCGCCTGGGTGGCTCAGTTGGTTGAGCATCCGACCTCGGCTCAGGTCATGATCTCAGAGTCTGTGAGTTCAAGCCCCGCATTGGGCTCTGTGCTGACAGCTCGGAGCCTGGAGCCTACTTCAGATTCTGTGTCTCTCCATCTCTCGGCCCCTCCCCTGCTCATGCTCTGTGTCTCTCTGTCTCTCAATAATAAACGTTAAAAAAAATTAAAAAAAAAACATCAAAACAAATTTAAAATAATTACTGATAGGTATATACTTACTGCCATTTTGTTAATTGTTTTACTGTTATATTTGTAGTTCTTCTTGTCTCTTTCTTCTTGATTTCTCCTTTGTGATTTGATGACTTTCTTTAATATTATGCTTGGATTCCTTTCCTTTATTTTTGTGCCCTACTGAAGTTTTCAGTTTGTTTACCATGAATTTCATATATAACATCCTAATTATACAACAGCCTACATTAAGTTGATAATTGCTTAAGTTTGAACGCATTCTAAAAGCACTTAGTTTTTATTCTTCCCTCCACAGTTTATGTATATGATGTCACACTTTACCTTTTTATTTTTTGTGTCCCTTGACTAATTTTTATAGATATGAGTAATTTTACTACTTTTAACCTTTGTACCAGGTTTATAAGCAAATGATATACCACCTTTATTGTTGGTTTGTTCTCACCAGTGAAAAATTTTCATTTCATAGTTATTTTAGTTCTAGTTATTGCCTTTTCTTTTTGCCATTTAAATGATTATGTGTTTGGGTGTGAAGCTCCTTGGGTTCATCTTTATGAGGGTGTTCTGTGCTTCCTGGACCTGGATGTCTGCTTCCTTTTCCAGGTTAGGAAAGTCTTCAGTTACTAGTTCCTTTCAAATCAGTTTTCTGCCCCCTTCACTCTATCTTCTTTGGGGATCTCCACAGTGTGAATGGTATTATGCTTGATGTGGGTAGGTCGCTTAACCTATCTTCATTTTTATTTTTTTATTTATTTTTAATTTTTTACTTTTCCCTGTCTTCAGTTTTTAAATCTTTTTTTTTTCTTTTCTCTTCACCTTATTTGCTTTCCACTACCCTGTCTTCCAGATTGCTGACTCATTATCTGGCATCCTGTAATCTGCTGTTGATTCCCTCTGCTGTATTTTCCATTTCATTTATTGTATGCTTCTGCTCTGAGTAATTATTGGTTTTTGTTTGTTTTTTTTTTTTCTATCTCTGTTGATATTCTCAGTGAGCTCATCCATTCTTGTCTCAGGACTGGTGAGAATGGTTATGACCATTAGTTGGAAAGCTATATGAAACAGGTTGTTGATCTCCATTTAGCCTGTGTTTCTGTCCTATTCTTTCATTTAGAACTTACTCCTTTATCTCATTGCTTTGTCTGACTCTCTGTGTTTGTGACTGCGTATTAGGTAGGTCAGCTCTGTCTCCTGGTGCCTTATGTAAAAGGCCTCTTGTGATGGCCAATAACAAAAGTGCTCCAGGGGGGTTGTCTGTGTGGGCTCCCGGCACCCGCCTGTTGTGCCTGTGCCCTGACTGGGGCAGGCACACTGGTGGGTGGTGCTTGCTCCTGATTCCGCTTGCTGAGACATCCTCCTGTAGCAACACGTTGGTGTGTTAGTGCATGGGGCTAACTCCTCCCCTGCACAGGGTATCCCTTACTTTGCAGGGCTCTAGCCCCTGCTAGGTGCCTGCTAGGTTTGGCAATATGGTAGTCACTCTCGGGGGACACTAGTGCCAACTGAGGCTCCCCCCTGTGTGTGATAGGGTGGGAACCGCTTTCCAGGAGCACCTTCCAGTGCAAACAAATTGGGTGGTACCGGTCTACAGGGGAGCATCAGAGCTGGATAGGCAGATAGATGGAGAGTGTCAGAATGAACTCTCAGCAGCATGTGGCCAGCTAAGCAGAACGAGGGCAAGAAAACACAGTAACTGCCAATACTTCCATTTGTGAGGAAACTCCTGCACATCCCTGCTTTTCTGGCATGCGTTCTAAAATTAGTCCATAAATTTTCATGTATACCCTCGTTTGAAAACTGCCTCTTCTATTCTGGGTCTCAGACCTAATGATGCAGTGTGCTTGCCCTTTAAGAGTGGGGACTTGGTTTCTTATCGCCTCCTGGCTCTCCAGGAGTGAAGCCCCACTAACGTTCAAAGCTCCTGGAGCAAAGACCCACCAATATTCAAAGCCAGAAAATGTAAGGTCTCATCCTCCTGGTGCGGGTCCCCGTGGTAGTGCCTGAAGCAGGGCTTGATCGCCTGGCCCCTTTAAGCCCGTGTTATCCCTCGTGCTTGTGGGTCATTATACTGGGTGTTTGCTTCCCAAATGTATCTCTGCCCCTTCTTCCCTTCTCCATGAGGGCCTTCTCTTTATGCCTCTAGTTGTGGAAGATCTGTTAGGCCAGCTCTCAGGTCATTTTCAGAATGAGTTGTTTACATGTAGTTGTTACCTTGGTGTGTCTGTGGGAGGTGGTGAGCTCAGGATCCTCCTACTCTGCCAGCTTCCCTTGCTCTCAATAACGTTACCTTTTCTTTGTTAATGTTTATTTACTTTTGAGAGAGAGAGAGAGAGAGAGAGAGAGAATGAATGGGCGAGGGGCAGAGAGAGAGGGAGACAGAATCGAAACTGTCAGCACAGAACCTGATGCGGGGCTTGAAGCCACTGACCGTAAGATCATGACCTGAGCTGAAGTCAGACGCTCAACCCACTGGGCTACCCAGGTGCCCCAGTAATGTTACTTTTGAAAGTAAACTTTCAAAGTCCCCTTAACGATAATTTCAAAACACTGAGTGCAAAGGCAGTGCACATCAGTATATCTATAGATAATTATAGTAATAATAGAACTGAAAGCAAAAAAAAAAAAAAAGAAAGAACATTAATTGTATTAGTCCCACATGGTTGTATTCTAGGTGATTAAGAATAACTTCGTGAATTAACATTCTAAAATAAATTGTATAATGTATGTTATCAGGAATACAACCAATAACTGATGTTTTATTTAAAAGAGTGATAAATGAATAGTGTCACATACTGTAAACACTTTACTAAGACAGGGGTTGAAATGGATCCTTAGAAGTTAATAAAGAGAAACACCGTGAGACCCTGGTCACTGGAGCCTTCTGGCAGACATCACATTTCCGTAAGCAGCCTGTGCAATGAATGAGTGTTAAAGAGGCAATCTACTCTTTCAAGTACCTTAGCAGTAGAGTTAAGCGTATGAAGGCAATGGTGGAAAACATAGGGTAATAATCAAAAAGAGTTTTGAGCTTAGATGAAATGTTAGTGGAAAACCTCATGTAAGAGAAGGGAAAAGATAGGAGAAGGGCAACGTGATTGAGAAAATGAAGTTCTTGAGGAGAAAGAAGAAAGTAATTGGGATGTCGATTATCTGTGAAGGAATTAAATAGGAAGTTGAATATCTCTGTCAAAATACCGAAGAAAGGGGATGAAATATTAAAAAAAACCCACACATACACATATTTCAGTTGGGGCCAAAATATTTTTCTGATATGTGTAACTTTCTTTATGAAATAACAGCAGCTTTGATTAAAAGATAGTCCACTTTCTCCCAGTAGTTGGTAATGCTGTAAGTTTCCAGTCATAAATATTCATACTATAAAAATAAATATCTTTTCACACTCATTAGGATTTCCAGAGCACTTAAAGTAGTATGTTGTATCATAAATGCAAAAATAGGAACCTTCTGCATTCATGGATGATGGCCTAATAATCCTACTTTTTCTTTTTTTTTAATTAAAGCCACAGTTTTGAACTTGGATGTTTAAGCCATGTAGAAGTTCCCCTTCGCATCTTACCCTCCCGCCTTTTTTGTAACTACAAGTTGTAGGACTGTCTCCGATTCAGTGCTATGGAAACACACCATTACCCCATCGTCGTTGAACAACAAAGTGTTTTACAATGCAAAATATTGACAAGGTTTTGAGAAATGAGAACACTCGCATATTGTCATTTCAAGTAAAATTAGTGTAACTTCTCTGGACAATAATTTGAAATTCTTAGTAAAGTTAAAGACTGCACTTCATAGTTTTACTCAGCTTAATTTAAACCTCCAGGAATAACAGTGTTCATTGTAGCATGGATATATTAGCAAAGACATAGAAGCAGCTTGATTTTTACTAATAGGTGAATGGATAACTCTGGTTTATTCACTGGTGAAATGTTACATAGATATAAAAATGGCTTTATTACACAGAAATAACTGCCATAATGTAAAATAAAGAATCAAGTTGTAAAAGGATATGACATTATAGAATGAATATCTTATTTATGAGTATAAACATAAACTCAAAAAATATAAAAATATATATGGAAACTTTAGAGAGCAACTTGAGGGAAGTGAGTACCACCTGGCAAAAAGGGACAAATGGTAAGGAGTGGAGCCTTAGCTACAACTGTAACTTTTATCAACTAGAAAATTCTTAAAATTAAAAATAATAGAAAAGCTACTTGCATAAATCAAATACAGGTATTAATCACACACACAAATGCATTTAGTTGTGTAACTGCCCATGTACCAGACAGCTTAGACTAAAATTGTTGTCCACCAATTGGGGACTTAAGAATTAATGAGCACTATAAAATATTTTTGTAAGTAAGATTATTTATTTTATTTTTTATTTTATTTTATTTTTTTTTTAAATTTTTTTTTTCAACGTTTATTTATTTTTGGGACAGAGAGAGACAGAGCATGAACGGGGGAGGGGCAGAGAGAGAGGGAGACACAGAATCAGAAACAGGCTCCAGGCTCTGAGCCATCAGCCCAGAGCCTGACGTGGGGCTCGAACTCCCAGACCGCGAGATCGTGACCTGGCTGAAGTCGGACGCTTAACCGACTGCGCCACCCAGGCGCCCCAAGATTATTTATTTTAATGTTATTCATTTTTTGAGAGAGAGAGAGAGCACAAGCAGGGGAGGGGCTCAGAGAGAGAGGGAGACACAGAATCTGAAGCAGGCTCCACGCTCCGAGCCAGCAGCACAAAGGCCGAGGCAGGGCTTGAACCCAAGGACTGTGAGATCATGACGCCTAACTAACTGAGCCACCCAGGCACCCCAAGAATAAGTATTTATTAAGTAAAGTATTAGAAAAGATAAATGAGGCAGCCAAGTAGTCAGATATGAAGACAAACTCCACTCAGGGTCTGTCAAAGAACTCAGGAATTGACCCTTATGTAAGAGTTAGGGTCTTGGAATTCACACTGAACTCAAAAGTTCAAACTTCTAGTGGTGCAATGCAAATTAAATATTTTTGTGCTGTTATATAAAGTATTAGTGTTATTTATTGGAAATTATGGAGAGTTAACCACAAGCTACAAGAAAAACTGTCTGATGATTAGGGATACATCTATGTGAACATATTTGGAGATGGAGAATTTTTTATGTCCTAAAACATCAGTTCACTTGCCCAGTACTTGGAACCAGAGGTTAAGATTTGATAGAAAATGTAAACAAATAGTACCTAGGTACTCAAATATTTCAGAATGCTTTTCACTGAGGTTAATGAGTGTAGTGTCTGATTCATTAACTATAAAGATGGTAGTTCCATTTAGATAAAAAATAATGGAAGGCAGAAGAAAAGGCGGGAAAGGAGGAGGAAAAAAAGCCATCTTTTTTTTAATGTTAAAAAAAGTGATGCTCTGAAGTGCTGATGTGTTCTATTTATTGCATTGGTTGGGCTTTCACAGTTGTGCTCAAATTTGTGATGATATATTGAGGTATCTCTTTATGATTTGTGCAGTCTTTGTACTTGTACTGTACTTGAACAAAAAAAGGACCTTTGTGGAATTTAAATTTTTGAAGTTCAGAGATCACATTGCCAGTCAAAGTCAAGTCGATAAAGTAGATGTTCTGGATAATACTGTACATGTGAAAAGTCCCATGACCTCAAAAGTTATTAAATCTAATTTTTAGTCTTTGAGATTCATAGATGAAAAGCCCGACGTGAATAAGATAATGAGTCTATAAAGCTTCTCTGGTGGCTTAATGAATTCAAGGAGAGAAAGGACATTTCATAGTTACTATTACTAAAATATTAATGCTAATATTTAATCAAGAACAGCAACTTTTTCCCCATAGTTTCCAATTTCTGTTGATCATGGTGATGAGATGCTGTCTTTCCATTATTATCTGGACACAACTTGTCCATATGTTGCCCAAAAGCACTCACTTCTTGGCTCTGAGTAAACAGGAAATGATATTCAAATGAGGACTACAATATGGAAATGAAGCCTATTATACTTGCAGATGGGCAGACAGTAGAGAGCTACAAAAGTCCACCTAGAAGATTTGGATGTGAACTAATAACTATAATTATCAACGTGATACCTTTTGTGAAAGGCTTTATGAATTTTCATTTTATCTCCTTTCAGAACCACTTACCTTAAATATAACTTAGATTCCAGCCAGCTATGATGTATCATAGCCATTTTCAGGGGCATATCCCTAGCACACTTTTAATGGAGGGCAGAAGAGAAATTATTTTCTTGATAATTTACAGTGACTTGTACCAGGAATCTGCTTGGATAATCCTGTAGGCTACTTGTGCTGTGAACGTATGTGACTGATACCTGGGCTTCTTTCTAAAGCTCTTGGTTTTTTTTGAGTGTCATAATCTTATAAGGCAATTAGGATCACTTAACCTTTTTTTTTTTAAGGAGCTGTTAATTGAGAATTCTGGAAGGTAAGTAATATTCCAGCCCCCAAAACAAAACTGTTTCTACCATGAGCTACTCCTTGGCACCTCTTCCTGTACTTTTTTCTTTTAAGTAATGGCATGTTTAGTTTCTTAATCTGTAGGTTTAAATCCTAGGGACATCTTTGAGTCATTCTTCCTCAGACTCCATATTCTAGTTGTATAAAAATTACAGAGAACAAAAAATAAAGACAAATCACAGATATTCTAGTAAAAACCCCCACAGATCTCACAATGGGAACAGCCTTTCTAAGTATAACATGAGATATTTAATCATAAATGAAAAGACTATTAAATTTTTTTACTGGAGGGGCGCCTGGGTGGCTTATCGGGCTAAGCATCCTACTCTTGATTTTGGCTCAGGTCATGATCTCATGGTTGTGAGAATGAGCCCTGCGTCAGGCTCTGCACTGGTCATAGATCCTGCTGAAGATTCTCTCTCTCTCTCTCTCTCTCTCTCTCTCTCTCTCTCTCTCTCTCTCTCCCTTCTTCCCTCCCTCCCTCAAAAAAAATTTGACCATAAAAATTATAAATGTAAAAAAACAAGAATACATCTTTGTATAGCAACAACATCATATAAAAGTCAAGACAGAGATAAACCAGAAAAATATTATTATAAGGTGAAAAACTAATTATACCAATAAGAATAAACTCTCAAAATCAAGTAAAGAAAAAAAATTCTAATAAAAATAAGCAAAAGGCATGTACTAATCTGGTAGGGGAAGAGGAAATAGATATAGCCAAGTTTAAGTGAAAAAGAAATGCTCAGTATCACAAGTAAAGAAATAAAATGAGACCTCAAGATTCATCTATCATAAAGAATTTAAAAATGGTCATACAAAGTTTTGGGAAAAGCAGAGGGGAAGAGGCTTTACTAATTAAAGATTGTTTTAAAATTAGATTAAAATATTCATGTTGTTTTTCTTCCCACTGAACAATTCTAGAGAGAGCATCCAAAGGGAAAGATTCGGACACAGTCATTGTTGGGGTGCCCGGAAGGCTCAGTCGGTTGAGCGTCTGACTTCAGTTCAGGTCATGATCTCGGGTTTGTGAGTTCGAGCCCCGCGTCGGGCTCTGTGCTGACATCTCAGAGCCTGGAGCCTGCTTCAGATTCTATGTGTGTGTCTCTCTCTGCCCCTCCCGCACTCACACTCTGTCTCTCTCTCCTTCAAAAATAAATAAACATTAAAAAAAAATTTAAGACACAGTCATTGTCATAAACAACAAACAGGTCATGCATAATAGCAAAAAAGTGGCAACTATACAACTGTCTAGTAGTTACAAAATGAAAGGAAACAAAAATCTTGTACCAAGATGTACAAGGCTGTGTGTTCTGCATTTGCTCATTGCTTCGGCTTTATGCCACTGTCCAGTCACCATCCACTGTCGTCTCAAGCTTTATGTCCTTTTAGTTCTCCAGAGGTGCTGTTTATTTTCTCATTCAATCCAACACTTTTATCTCTGCCTAGTAATTCAGCTTCATTCGCTTCTCACCACCCTCTATCCCATGCCCACTGCTCCTGAGCACTTGATAGTAATTTAGGATTGCTCATTCCCTTTCTCATCCTGTATATTTCCCTGTTGTATTTCCAGTTCAATCAAGGCAAAATCCATAGTGGAATTTCTGGGCTGCCTCCCTAGCATTTGCGACTGGCACCTTGTAGGCATTTAATAGTGCTTATTGAGTTAACTTTGTGAATTATTTTGTGTCTATACAATAGAATACACTTCATCCATTACAGTGAGGTCATAGCATATTTGATGACTTCAGTAATGGCTCTTGACATAGAGCTAACCAAAAGCAATTATCCCCTCACCCACTACACTTAATTTTTTCACTGAATTGTACTTGATACAATGTTACCTTGGTTTCAGGTGATCCAATGTAGTGTTTCAACAATTTTATGTTATGTTGTGTTCAACACAAGTGTAGCTACTGTGTGTCGCCATACACTGCTATTACAATACCTTTGACTCTGTCCCCTGTGTTGTACCATTCATACCTATGACTTATACATTTCATAGCTAGAAGCCTGTAATTCCCACTCCCATTCACCCATTTGGCTCCTACCCACACCCCCGTTCCATCTGGTAACCACCACTTTGTTCCCTTAAGTTATAGCTCTGTTTTTGCCTTGTTTGGTTTTTTCAATTCCAGATATAAGTGCAATCATAGGGTATTTGTTTTTTTCTGCACAACTCACTTAGTATAAGGTCCATCCATGTTGTTGCAAGATCTCATTCTTTTTTATGGCTGAATAATATTCCATGGTGTGTGTGTGTGTGTGTGTGTGTGTGTGTGTGTGTGTGTGTGTAGTACCTCTTCTTTATCCATTCATTTATTGCCGGAGTCTTGGGTTGCTTCCATATCTTGGTTATTATAAGTAATGTTGCATATATCTCTCTGAATTAGTGTTTTGTTTGTTTGTTTTTTTTTACCCATATCCTTGCCAACACTGGTTATCTCTCCATGTCTGTTACTAGCCATTCTGACATGTATAAGGTGACAGCTCATTGTAGTTTTCATATACATTTCCCTGATGATTAATGATGTTGAGCATCTTTTCATGTGTTGGTTGCCCGTCTTTATGTCTTCATTGGACAAATGCCTAGTCAGGCGCTCAGCTCATTTTTCAATTGGATTACTTGTGGGTTTTATTTTGTTCTGTTCTGTTTCGGTGTTGAGTTGTATGAATTCCTTCTATGCTTTGGTTCAGGAGGTTGACTTTTTGTTTGTTGATGGTTTCCTTCACTGTTGAAAAGCTTTTTATTGGGGCACCTGGGTGGCGCAGTCGGTTAAGCGTCCGACTTCAGCCAGGTCACGATCTCACGGTTCGTGGGTTTGAGACCCGCATCGGGCTCTGTGCTGACAGCTCGGAGCCCGGAGCCTGTTTCAGATTCTGTGTCTCCCTCTCTCTCAGACCCTCCCCTGTTCATGCTCTGTCTCTCTCTGTCTCAAAAATAAACAAACATTAAAAAAAAATTTAAAAAAAAAAGAAAAGCTTTTTATTTTGGTGTAGTCCTAATAGTTTATGTTTGTTTGTTTTTTCCTTTGCTTGAGGAGCCATACCTAGAAAAATGTTCCTCAGGCCAATGTCAAAGAGATCGCTGCCCTCATTACCTTTAATTCTTAACTGGCAAGACAACACTGCCTTGAGACCAGTAGGACTAACGGTAATGGTACCATCAGGATAATGGTTATGTCAGTGATTGCCAGAAGCTCAAGACTTCCAGTTATTTCATTATGCTCTGGATTCTAACATATTTCAGGCTTTTAATACCACCCTTTTTATTTTTTTGAATCCCATCTCCCTCCATTCTCTAACTTCTTTAATCCTTCCACTGTGCTCTTTAAAAGCCAAAATCAATAATTAGTGAACTCCTCCATATTTTACCATTCTTCTCTCTTCTGACTCTAATAAAAACCTGCCCTTTTCCTAAATGAACTGTTTTCTTCGAAGCTTCTCAAATGCTGGCTCTTTTTTTTTTTTTTTCCACATCTCTCATACTGTCGGATCCAAAGTAAAAGAGAGATCCTCCCTGTTTGCTCATTACCATATCCATATTATCCTTCCTCCCTTCTCCCAAAAACCTTCAGCTCTGAATGTCTTATTATGTGGCCCACTATGTCTCAGTCATCTACTAACCCCAAGCTATACCCCCTCAGACCTTGAAGATTTTATCTCCCGACTCTCTCCAAAGCTACTTCTTTCCTGTGGTCATAGTTCTGTGGTCATAATTTAGGTCATCATATAATCTGTGATACAATTTTAAAATAATTTTTAATTGAAGTGTAGTTGACATTATTTGTAGGTGTACAACATAGTGATTCTACAATTCCTACATTATAAAATGCTCCCTACGCTAAGTGTAATTACAAACTGTTACAACCAAAGTTGTTACAGTATTCTTGACTATATTCTCTATTATGTACTTTCATCCCGATGACTTACTTATTTTAAAACTGGAAGTTTATACCTCCTAATCTCCTTCACCTACTTCACCTATCCCCTCAGGGGGCAGCTGCCTATTTTTGTCCTCTGTATTTATGGGTTTATTTCTGTTTGTTGGTTTGTTTGTTTTTCCCTGTGTGTGCGTGTGTACGTGCGTGTGTGTTTTGTTTGATAGTTTGTTTTATTTGTTTTTAGATAAAACATATAAGTGAAATCATGTGGTATTAGTCTTTCTCTATCTGATGTATTTCATTTGCCATAATACCTTCCATGTCCATCCATGCTGTCACAGATGACAAGATAGCATTCTTTTTTATGGCAGAGTAATTTTCCATTGTATAAATACTACATCTTCTTTATCTTTTAGTCTATTAATGAACACTTAGATTGCTCTGTTTGTTGGCTATTGTAAATAATGCTACAATAAACCTAGAGGTGCTTATGTCCTTTCAAGTGAGTGATTTCATTTTCTTTGGGTAAATACACATAAAAATATTTACTAGATCATATAGTATTTTTAATTTTTGAGAAACTTTCTTACTATTTTCTATAGTGGCTGCTCCAATTTATATTTTTACCACTAAGACATGAGGGTCCCTTTTATCTACATCCTTGGAAACTCTTATTATTTCATACGTATTTGATACTAGCCATTGTGACTAGTATGAAGTGATATCTCACTGTGGTTTCAGTTTGCATTTCCATGGTGATTAGTGATGAAGAACAAATTTTCATGTGATTGTTGGCCATCTGTAGGTCTTCTTTAGCAAAATGTCCATTCAGGTTATTTGCCCCTTTCCAATCAGATTATTTGTTTTGTTTCCTGTTGAGTTGTATAACTTTTTATATTTATTGCGTATTAACTTTTTTTATCGGACATACCATTTTCAAATACCTTCCATTCACTTGGTTGCCTTGACATTTTGTTGATGATTTTGTTACTTGTGCATAAGCTTTTTAGTTTGATGTGATCCCATCTGTTTGTTAAAGCTTTGTTTTCCTTGACTGAGGAGACAGATCTGGAAATATATCACTAAGGGTGATGTCCATAAGTTTGTCTCTATTTTCTTTTAGGACTTTGATGGCTTCATGTCATACATTTAGTTCCTTAACTATTTTAAGTGTATTTTTGAATCTGGTGTAAGAAAAATGGTCCACATTCATTCTTTGCATGAATTGGTATAGTTTTCCCAATTGGAGAGACTTTTTTCTATTGTATATTATTGTCTTTTCTGTCATAGTGTAATTGCTCCTATATGCATGGGTTTATTACTGGGCTCCCTGTTGTGTTTTATTGATCTGTGTATCTGTTTTTATGGCAGTGCCACAGTTTTGATTACTATAGCTTTATAGTATAGGTTGGAAACTGGGATCATGATACCTCCAGGTTATTCTTCTTTTTCAATATTCTGTTGGTTATTTGGGGTCTTTTATGGCTCCATACAAATTTTAGCATTATTCATTTTAGTTCTGTGAAAAATATTCTTGATATTTTGATTGAGATAGCACTGATTCTGAACATTGCTGTGGGTGATACAGGTATTTTAACAATATTAATTTTTCCAATCCATGAACGTTGAATATCTTTTCATTTATTTGTGTCCTCTCCAATTTCTTTCTTCTACATTAAATTTATTCCTAGGTATTTTCTTCTTCTAAATAAAATTGTATGTGGGATTGTTTTCTTAATTTTTCTTTCTGCTACTTTGTTATTGGTGTATAGAAATACAACACATTTTTGTTTACTGATTTTGCATCCTGGGATTTTACTGAATTCATTCATTAGTTCTAAGGGTTATTTGTTGGGGTCTATAGGTTTTTCTATGTATAGTGTCATGTCAACTGCAAACATTGACAGTTTTATTTCTTCATTTTCAATTTGGATGACATTTCTTTCTCTTGTTTGATTGTCGTAGCTAGGAATTCGAGTACTGTGTTGAATAAAAGTGATAAAGGTGGACCTACTGCTTTTGTTCTAAGCTTAGAGAAAAAGCTTTCAGCTTTCTACCATTGAGTAGGATGTCATCTAGATTCATCATATAAGGCCTTTATTATGTTGAGGTATACTACCTCCATACCGTCTTTGTTGAGAGTTTTTTTTTTTTTTATCATGAATGGGTGTTGAATTTTGTCAAAAGTTTTTTCTTTTTTTATTGAGATGAACATATGGTTGTTACCTTTCATTTTGTTAATTTTCTATATCATGATTATTTTTCAAATATTGAACTATCCCCTCATAATCATTTACACCCTACTTGATTGTGGTGATGGATTCCTTTAATGTATTTGAGTTGGTTTACTAATATTTTGTTGAGAATTTTTACATCTTGTTCATCAGGGCTATTGACCTATAAATTGCTTTTCTATAGTAGTATATTTGGTATTAGTATCTGGGTAATGCCTTATAGAATTAATTTGGAAACGTCCAAATTATATCCTTCCTCTTCTATTTTGGAATAGTTTGAGAACGATAGGTATTAACTTTTTAAATGCTTGGTATGAATCACTTGTGAATCATTCTGATAATGGATTTTAGTTTATTAGATTTTTTTAAATAATGATTTAATTTCATTACTAGTAAGCAGTCTGTTCAGATTTTCTATTTTTTCCTGATACAGTATTAGATTGTATGTTCTAGGAATTTATTAATTTTTCATTGTAATATTTATTGCAGTTTTTAAAATATTTTTTGTCCGTAATTTTTCACTGTAGTCTTTAAAATATTTTTATTTCTGTATGCCATTTGGAATTTTCTTTTCTGAATTTGATTTTAGCCCTTTTTTTCTTCCTGTGATGAGCTGTAGACAAAAGTTTATCAATTTTGTTTATGTCTTCAAAAAACCAGCTCTTAGTTTCATTGATTTTTTTCCATGAAAAAAAATTTTTTTTGGTCTCTATTTCAACTCTGATCTTTATTAATGTGTGTTCTAATAACTTTAAACTTTGTCATTGTTTTCATTTCTCTAGGTTTCAGGTTAGATTGTTGGAGATTTTTCTAGTTTGCTAAGGGAGGACTTATTCAGTACGAAGTTTCCTTTTAGAACTACTTTTGCTGCATCACTTTTTAAAAAAATGTTTATTTATTTTTGAGAGACCAAGATGGAGACAGAGAGTGAGTGGGGAAGGGGCAGAGAGAGGGCGGGACATAGAATCCAAAGGAGGCTCAGGCTCTGAGCTGTCAGGACAGAGTCCAATGCTGGGCTCAAACTCACAAACCTTGAGATCATGACCTGAGCTGAAGTCCAATGCTTAACTGATTGAGCCACCCAGGCACCCCTGCTGCATCACTTTTTGAACCATTTTTTTCCATTTGTATTTTTCTCCAGGTAATTTTCGTTTTCTTCTTGATTTCTTGTATGAAGCATTGGTTGTTTAGTGGCACATAGTTTAGGTTCCACATGTTTCTATTTTGTTTTGTCCTGGTTTGTTTTTTTTTTTTCCATTTTTATTTTCATGTAATGATTTTGAGTTTATATTGTTGTGGTTAGAAAAGATGCCTGATATGATTTCAGTCTTCTTAAATTTTTTGAAACTTATTTTGTGGCCTAATACATGATGTATCTTGGAAAATGACCCATGTGTACTTGCAAAGGAGTATATTAAGCTGTTTTTGGATGGAATGTTTTGTGCATATATGTTAAATCCCTCTGTTCTAATGTGTCATTCTAACCCTTTTTCATACTGCTTTTGTATCTGGATGAAATATCCATTGGTATAGGTGGAGTGGTAAAGTCCCTTACTGTTACTATTGTACTGTTAATTTTTCCCTTTATATATGTTAGTATTTGCTTTTTATATTTAGGTGCTTCTCTGTTAAGTGCATAGGTATTTACAATTATTATATTCTCTTGTTGAATTGATCTTTTTATCATTATGTAATATCCTTCCTTGTATTTTTTCGGTCTGTGTTTTTTTTTAAAATTTTTAACATTTATTTATTTTTGAGAGAGACAGAGCATGGAGCCTGATGTGGGGCTTGAACCCACAAACAGTGAGATCATGAGCTGAGCCAAGTCGGACGCTTAACCAACTGAGCCACCCAAGTGCTCCTTTCAGTCTTTGTTTTAAAGTGTATTTTGCCTGATATATATATTGTTCTCCCAGATTATTTTTCTCTTCATTTGCTTGGAATATCTTTTTCCATCTCTTCGCTTTCAGTCTGTATGTGTCTTTAAATCTAAAGTGAGTTTCTTGTAGGCAGCATATTGATGGGTCTTTTCTTTTTTTTTTTTTTTTTCCAACGTTTATTCATTTTTGGGACAGAGAGAGACAGAGCATGAACGGGGGAGGGTCAGAGAGAGAGGGAGACACAGAATCGGAAACAGGCTCCAGGCTCCGAGCCATCAGCCCAGAGCCCGACGCGGGGCTCAAACTCACGGACCGCGAGATCGTGACCTGGCTGAAGTCGGACGCTTAACCGACTGCGCCACCCAGGCGCCCCGGGTCTTTTCTTTTTTAATCCCTTCAGTCACCTTATGTCTTTTGAATGGAGTATTTATTCAATTTATATTTAAAGTAATTGCTCATAGGTATGTACCTATTGTCATTTTGTCATTCTTTTCTGGTTGTATTTGTAGTTCTCTCTTTTTTTATTTGCTCTTTTCCTTTGTAATTTGATGATTTTCTTTAGTGTTATACTTGGATTCCTTTCTTTTTATCTTTTTTATACTGCAATAGGTTTTTGGTTTGTGGTTACCATGATGTTCATATATAACATCCTATGCATATAGCAGTCTATAATAAGTCAATGGTAGCCTAAGTTTAAACACATTCTAAAAGCACTATATTTTTCCTCCTCCCTCCCCACTTCATATATATGATGTCATATTTTCCATCTTTTCACTTTGTGTATCCCTTCACTAGTTTTCATCAATATAATTGATTTAACTACCATTGTCTTTTAATCTTCCTAGTAACTTCATAAGTGATTGATCTACTACCTGTAACGTATGTTTGTTTTTGCTAGTGAATTTCCACCACAATAGATTGTGGGAAAATGCCTAAGAAGAGCAAGAAAGCCAGGATGGCAGAAACAGAATAAGTAAGAAAGGCAAGAGCAGCAACCCTTACCTTATCACACTTAACTTCATTGCCATGCTTGGCATTCACTTGCTTCCAGGAATGTTCTGTTCCAAAATTTGCCCATAATTGTCTCCCTTACCTTTTTAAAGCCTGTTCAAATAATCCCTTAATACAAGTGATGCTTTCCTAACTGACTTATTTTAAATGACACCATTTTCCCACCATCTATTGTTGCCTCCTTGTTCTTTTACGTTGCTTTACATTCTTCATAGCACTTAACACTTCATAGCACATAGCACTTACTGTACTACTTACCTGTCTCTTTATCTCACACACACACACACACACACACACACACACACACACACACACACCCTAGCATATCTGCTTCCACTGGAATGTAAATTCCAAAAGAATAAGGATTGTTACCTGCTTTTTCTATTGCTTTTTCCTCATCTCCAGGAATAGTGCCTAAAGCATAGTAGATAGTCAAATGATACGTTGGATGAATATATGAACACACACTATCTAGTGGCCTAAATGTATCTATACACTATCTAACACACTATCAAGTGGCCTAAATGTAGCTATAACACACTATCTAACACAGTATCAAGTGGCCTAACTGTAGCTATAACAACAATGATGAGTATTGACACTGCTGGTCACTTTTCAAGTGATTCTTATATTTCATATATATGTACATTATATTTTACATATATATGTATATATGTAATGTTTATTTGAGAAAGAGAGAGTGAGAGAGGGGCAGAGAGAGGAGAGAGAGAATCCCCAAGCAGGCTCCACAAGGTCAGCACACAGCTTGATGTGGGGATTGAAGTCATGAACCATGAGATCATGACCTCAGCTGAAATCAAGAGTGGTACACTGACTGAGCCACCCAAGAACCCCATATAGTCTTATATTTTTAATCTCATATGTGTAGAGAAGAGTCAGTGAGGGTGTGCATAAAACTGTTAAAATTTATCTTTGAGTGTTGAGAGTATAGAAGATTGTTTTATGTTGTGTTGACCTCTCTTTTCTAAATGTTCATCTGTAAACCTCTCTTATCATTATAATAAAAAAGATATATAGGAGATAGTTCCTCTTTTAGCTCTCTTATTTTGTCTTGTAATCAGGCTCTTAAAGACACCATGTGATTTAGGAAAAAGACATTTCAAAATAACATTTCACAAACAATGGATATCTCTAATCATGGTTTTAAGTGTATATAATGTTTGCTTACTGTATTCTAAATACTTGTTAGTCTTAAAGAGAAAAGAAGTAAATGAAAAAAATCTCTCCATAGAGTTTCTGGACAGCAAGTAAAAACCTACTTAAGGCATTTCTAGCTTACACAAGGCAAGAAAAACTGAATCATAGTTTCCCTGATTTCAGCACTGAAAGGAAGTCATTAAAGAGTGCAAAAACTGAAAAGGATCAAACAAAAAGCCTTCAGTCCCCCAAATATCCAATAGTGCAATACTCATGATAAAAAAATGGACTAATCTATTCCCGGAAATGAAGTAACAATTTAAGAAATAAAGCAAAAATATAATCTCACACACCAAAATATACTTAGGCTACTTTAAAATAGGCTTATAGACTCAAGTTTTGCTTATAATGTGACTTTGCAAGAATCGAAACTAATTGAATTTGGGAAGTGTCAAGCACTATTTATAAGCAAAACCAAATGCTATGAGCTTTTGAAACTCAAATCCAGTTTAAGCTTGAATGAACTCAATTTACAAATTCAGGCTTTTAACTTGCTGTATAAAATTCATATGGGGGGTAACATGCTTTCATCAGCAATTAATTGGGAGTTCATACCTATACATTCTATTCTTTTTATTTTCTTTTTTGCAAATTATAGAGATACTCTGTAACCTTGAAATAAAGATGGGAAAGTGAAGGCATTTAGAGTAAGTCACCCCAAAATCTGCCACTTTGGCATGTGGACTATTTTGAACTGAAGGCAATTCAAACCCAGAAGACTCAAGAAAAAACACTTTCACCCTTAAACTACTTAAAATAATTTAGATAGACAGCCTCATCCAGAAAGAGAGCTAGTACCAAGAGATAACTTTTTTTTTTTTTCATCTGAATGGCATATCTGTATGGAAAGAGAAACATTTAATTGCCAAACATCTGCTCTTGTTATTGTATGTGAATTACCCTCTTCCCATTTGAAGGCTGGGCTCTATCCCATTCCTTACCTCAAAATGGCATATAAGCCTCACTTGGCTTCTTCTTGGGTATTATATAGCTTCTTCTATATAGAATATAGCTTCTTCTTGGGTCTGACTTTCTTTTGGGGCCCCTGCATGTGTCATTAAATTTGTTTTTCTCCTGTGAATCTGTGTTAGGTTAGTTTGATTATTGGACCACCCAAAGAACCTAGAAGGGTAGAAGGAAATTTTTTTCCTCCCCATGAAGGTAAAGGATGGAAAAAAAAAGGGTATCTAGTTGGGTCAGTTTGTCTCCTATCCTTCAAAAGATGTGTCTAGAATGTAAATGGGGACTGAAACATTCTTACACATTTCTCCTGAGAATTGATTTAGGCTGGGACTTCCAGAATGGGTAATGCAACCTGATTGTTCATCTATCATAACTGTACAATAAAGTGTCACTATCAGGAGTCACAATGGTTTAAGCACATTTAAAGGAGTCTTATTCCCAGTTCCAAGAGATTCACCTTGATATAATGAGAAGCCAGGATCCGGATATGTGGCTGCAAAGAGCGAAGGCTTAGTACACAAACCAAGATAGGCAAGCAAGGTAATAGTATTAGCCGGAGCCTGTGTGCTGACAGTGTGAAACAAGATGAGTGACTATTAGATGTAAAGTCATGGATGCCAATAGAAGTAATACAAAACGATGACAGAAATCAACTAGAAGGACTGAGCTGACATGGCTGTTTGATGACAATACACCAAGAAAGTATACTCTGTGAATCTAGTAGTACTGTTGCTATAAACTTCAGCACTAGTTCGTGCAATTGTCAGCTAAGATTGCTTGGTTTTATGAAGGGTTGCTGCCATGGTGCTACAAGAGTATGATAATTAGAAGGCCAGTCTTTTATTAGAAGGCTGATGCGCAACAACAAATACCCCCACAGGGACAAGAAGTGGTGAGAATTCCACAAGAGAAGAGTTACTTTCTTTTCAGAAGACTTTATGGGTTCAGTCACCTGTTCCTATATATTCACCTTTCCTCAAGGACACTTTGTCCTACTTGTTAATGGTTTACTTGATGTATTTCTTCTAATACGTGTCCTACTCTGTTCACATTTAGTTCTCTGACACAGTCAGAAAGATATCTTAGTACCTCTCTTCTCTTTATGGACTCCTCTCTGTTGTTCCATCAATGATTTCAGTATCCAGCCCCAGGCCAGTGTCCATTTTTGCTGACCCACTGCAGCGTGATCTGTCTTGACTTCTGCTTCACATATTCCGGGCCAACATCTTGCCAAAGCTGCATGGTGTGCAGAACCCACGTGGATCTAGGCATCCATTCTAACTCAGGCATGAACTTGCAAGTATGAGCTAATTAATGACTTATCAGAAAATTCTTAATTAATAGGGAACTACAGTCTCCCAGCTGGACAATTCAGCATTTTTTTTTTCTCCATGGTTCATGGAAGAATGCCAAGAAGCATAAATTCCAAGTTGCCCATGGCAGTGAGCAACTCACTGCATCCTTGAATTGATTATTTCAAATGCCTTACCAGTTTCATAATAACTAGTTTTTCATTCATATTCCCTGGGATAAGTTCCCATAATATATTTACCTATTTAAAGAAGATTGTCTCAGGCTCTGGTTTACAGAGGGACTCAAACTTTAATAGTCTTCATTTTATATTCCCTGGTCTGGGGGAAAAATTGCAAGCAGCTTTTCTCAGGATGTTAGGTAGAACACATCTTTCTCAAGATAATTTTTTAAAGTTTTATTCCAGACTAAATTAGGAAAGCACTAATATTGTGCTATATTTAAGGATTTGAAAAGCTTCGCACATAAATTTGCCTGTTTGGTTTAACTCTTAATGTCCTCAGCTTTTTGGACCAACAGAAAACTTTAAAAAACCATAACTGTTTTTTATATTTATTTAACTTCAAGTTAGTTACCATACCATGTAGTATTGGTTTCAAGAGTGGCAATAGCTATTAGTGACCAATGGCAAAAAGGACATTGATAGCCACAGGAAAAACAAAAATAAAAACCAAAGAAAAAACAGAATTCCATGAAATTTGTCATAAGAAATACTGTGATGAATTTTTTTTTTAACATGTAATTTATTGTCACATTGGTTTCCTTACAACAAACAGTGCTCATCCCAACAGGTGCCTTCTTCAATGCCCATCACCCACACTTTCCCCTCTCTCCCAACCCCCATCTACCCTTAGTTTGTTCTCAGCCCTTAAGAGTCTCTTATGTTTTGGCTCCCTCCCTCTCTAACTTTACTTTTTCCCCTTCCCTTCCTCCATGGTCTTCTGTCAAGTTTCTCAGGATCCACATAAGAGTGAAAACATATGGTATCTGTCTTTCTCTGTATGACTTATTTCACTTAGCATAACACTCTCCAGTTCCATCCACCTTGCTACAAAAGGCCAGATTTCATTCCTTCTCATTGCCATGTAGTATTCCATGGTGTATATAAACCACAATTTCTTTATCCATTCATGTGATGAATTTCTTAATACTGATATATCACTGGGTTATCTCTGAAATTGCAGATAATGCTCAAAAAATGCATGCCATTCATAAGAGATGCCTGCCTTTAGGAGTCACTTTCTATGTTTTCCTATAACCCCTCAAGCAAGGACCTTGTGGGAAATTTTAACTGATGAGAAAGTTTAGTTGCATCCAATCGAGTGTAATCCAGCTTGCCAGCCTGTCTGCCTGCCTTCCTTTTTTCATTCTCTCCTTCCTTCTTTTATTTCTTCCCTCCATTTCTCCTTTCTTTCTTCCTTTTTTTCATCTTTCTTAGAAGACATTATTGAAGAGGAAGGTATTGAATGCACAAAGGAAATAAAAATGCTATTATAGAATGTATCAAATCAAACCTGAAATTAATGTATCAAAGGGATAGAATTCTTAGAAAGTTTTTATTCCCCAAATAAGGAATTTTGAGACTTGTATTAAATAAAAATGTCAATTCATATATTGATGTAGATTGGGGAAAAAGTCTTTGCTACTCCACCAATAATTCTTTTTTTCTTTTATAACTTTATTTTTTATTATAATATTTTCAAACATATGAAAATAATTATATAATGAGTAACAATATACCCAACACTGGCTTAGCAGCTGTTAACATTTGGCATATTTGTTTCATCTACTTGCTAGAATAATTTTATAGTGAGGTACAAAAATCATAGCATTCACCTTATGTACTTCAGTATGGGATCAATAGGAAATAACGACATTGTGTTAAGTACCACTTAATACCTTTATCATACTTACCAGTAATTCCCTGACACCATCTAACATTTACATCATCTTCAGTTTCATGCAAAACCTCTTGATCAGAACATATTAATGTTATAATTAATTTGTGTTTCTTTTAATTTTAAAAATACCTTTTTATGACTTTCATGGAGTTTTGAAGAAACCCCACCAGTTGTCTAATAAAATGTCTTACATTCTAGATTTCTCACATTGTTTCTTTTGATGCCATTGAAAGTGTTCCTCTATCCTTTGCATTGTAAGTCAGAAATTGAATGTAAAGGATTTATAGAATTCTGGTTAAATATTTTCAAAAGGGAAGTTCCATAGTAGATGTAACATGATAAGATTTTATTTGAAATATATATTTATTGAGAGTCTATTCTATAGTAAACATTGTGTACACCAGTGTAAATGTATTGGGAATGAAAACATTAAATCTTTGCTCATAAAGATCTCATGATCTTCTATCAAGTTCTCTGAATAGATAGCACTTTTCCAGCTGAAAAGATAAGTTTTAGGGTTATCCTTTCTCTTTAATATAAAGACTGCTTCTCCTTTTCTATTTGTATTTTTAAATTTTTAATTCAAATATAGTTGTACAATATTTCAAAAACATAGTGATTCAACAATTGTATCCATTATAAAATGATCACTGTAAATCTAGTTACCATCTGTCACCATATAAAATTATTATAATATTGTTGACTGCATTTCCCATGCTATACTTTAGATGCTCATGAATTATTTATTTCATAACTGCAAGTTTGTACCTTTTAATCTCTTCTATGTATTTCACCTATCCCCCCCCCCCCCCCCCCGGACTCCCCTTCTGGAAACCACTGCTTTGTTGTCTATAATTATCAGCCTATTTCTATTTCTGTTGTGGGTTTTGCTTTTTTTTTTTTTTTTTTCCCAACGTTTTTTTATTTATTTATGGGACAGACAGAGACAGAGCATGAACGAGGGAGGGGCAGAGAGAGCGGGAGACACAGAATCGGAAACAGGCTCCAGGCTCTGAGCCATCAGCCCAGAGCCTGACGCGGGGCTCGAACTCACGGACCGTGAGATCGTGACCTGGCTGAAGTCGGACGCTTAACCGACTGCGCCACCCAGGCGCCCCATGGGTTTTGCTTTTTAAGTGTACAAATAAGTGAAATCCTACTGTCTCTGACTTTTTCTGTCTCATTTATTTCACTTAGCATAATATCCTCTAAGTCAGTCTGTGATGCTGGAACGGGCAAAATTATATCTATTTCTATGAATAAGTGATATTTCATTTGGTATACCACATCTTCTTTATCCATTTGGACACTTAGGTTGCTTTCATATTGTGGCTATTGCAAATAGTAAGTAATGTTGTAGTAAACATAGGACTGCATAGATCCATATATATTTTGAATTAGTATTTTCATTTTTTTTATTGGCATTTCCATTTTCTTATGGCAGATAACCAGGAGTGAAATTACTGGGTCGTATGGTATTTCTATTTGTACTTTTTTGAGGATCCTCCATACAGTTTTCCATACTGGCTGCCCTAGTTTTATATTCCTGCCAACAGTGCGTGAGGGTCCCCTTTTCTCCACATCCTTGCCAACACTTGTCATTTATTGTGTTTTTGACACTAGCCAAAAGAGTGATATTCAATTGTAGTTTTGATTTGCATTTCTCTGATGATTAGCGATGTTGAGCATCTTTTCACGTGTCTGTTGCCCATCTGTAAGTCTTTGGAAATATATATATATTCTCGTCCTCTGCCCATTTTTTAATCTTTTTTTTTTTTTTTTTGAATTGTAGGAGGACTTTATATATTTTGGAAATTAACATCCTATCAGCTAAATCATCTTCAGACATCTTCCATTCAGTAGGCTGCCTTTTCATTTTGTTGATGGTTAC
Source organism: Puma concolor (assembly GCF_028749965.1). NCBI lineage: Eukaryota > Metazoa > Chordata > Mammalia > Carnivora > Felidae > Puma > Puma concolor. The sequence continues at coordinate 144,554,646 of NC_141667.1, forward strand.
CTTTGCTTTGCAAAACTTTTTGGTTTGATGTAGCCCTAATAGTTTATTTTGCTTTTGTTTCCCTTGCCTGAAGAGACAGATTCAGATCAATGTTCAAGAGATTACTGTTTATATTTTCTTCTAGGAGTTTTGTGGTTTTAGGTCTTAATACAGGTCTTTAATACATTTGGGTTTATTTTTGTCTGTAGTGTAAGAAAATGGTCCAGTTTCATTCTTTTGTATGTAGCTGTCCAGTTTTCCCATAACCATTTATTAAAGACTGCCTTTTCCCGTAGTGGATTCCTGCCTCCTTTATTGAAGATTAAGTGACCATATAAGCATGGGATTATTTCTGTGTTCTCTATTCTGTTCCACTCATCTACATGTCTACTTTGTATAGTACCATACTGTTTTGATTGCTATACCTTTATAAAATAGCTTGAGTTCTGAGATTGTGATAGCTCTCTAGTTGTTTTGTTTTGTTTTGTTTTGTTGTTGTTGTTGTTGTTGTTTTATCTCAAGATTGCTTTAGCTGTTCAGGGTGTTTTGTCCTTCCCTATAAATTTTAGGATTTTTTTGTTTAGGTCTGCGAAAAATACTATTGGTATCATGTTAGGGACTGCACTGAATGGTTTCGGTGGAATAGGTTTTTTAATAATATTCTTATTAGTGGTATATATTTTTTCATTTATTTATGCCATCTCTGATTTGATTTATCCAGGTTTTATAATTTTCAGAGTACAGGACTTTCATCTCCTTTGTTAAATTTATTCCTAGGTATTTTATTTTTTTATGATGCAATTGTAAATGGAACTGTTTTCTTATTTTCTCTTTTTGCTACTTTGTTTTTAGTGTGTAAAAACGTACCAGATGCTGTATATTGATTATTGATTCCTATACCTTAACTGAAATTATTTATATGTTTAGTTTTCTGATGGAGTCTTCAGGATTTTCTATATGGAATGTGTCACTACAAAGAGTAACAGTATAACTTCTTCCTTATCAATTTGGACACTTTTATTTCATTTCTGGTCTTACTGCTGTGTCCAGGACTTCTAGTACTATGCAGAATAAAAGTAGTAAGAGTGGACAACTTTGCCTTGTTCCTAATCTTAAAGAAAAATCTTTAGCTTTTCACCATTGAATACAATGTTAGCTGTGGGTTTTTCATGTATGGCCTTTATTATGTTGAGCTATGTTCCCTCTAATCCCACTCTGTTGAGATTTTTTTTTTTTTTTATCACAAATCGATGTTTAATTTTGTCATATGCCTTTTTTCCATTTGTTGAGATAATCATGTGATTTTTGTTTTTTTTTATTAATGTGATATATATGTTAATTGATTTACAGATATTGAACCATCCTTGCATCCCCTGAATAAAACCCAGGTGATGGTGGTGAATGATCCTCTTAATTTGGCTTGCTAATATCTTGTGGAGGATTTTTGTAACTATGTTCATCAGGGATATTAGTCTGTAATTTTAATTTTTTTTAATGTTTTATTTATTTTTGAGAGATAGAGACAAACTGTGAGCAGGGGAGGAGCAGTGAGAGGGGGAGACACAGAACCTGAAGCAGACTCCAGGCTCTAAGCTGTCAGCACAGAGCCCAGTACAGGGCTCAAACTCACAAACCATGAGATCATGACCTGAGCCAAAGCTGGACACTTAAATGACTGAGCCACCCAGGTGCCCCTGATTTGTAATTTTTACAGAGTCTCTTTTAATATTTGTATTTGTGTTTCTGGGTGTCAGTTTTAACTTTGAGTCTTCCTTTTTTTGTTTGTTTTTGTTTTTTGTTTTGATAATTCCTGATAAACATTTATCAATTTTGTTTATGTTTTCAAAGAACCTGAGCCAAACTCTGGAACTTAACGAACTGAGTCACCCAGGGGCTCCTGTAATTTTAACTTTTTTTTTTTTTTTAATGTTTATTTATTTTTGAGAGAGAGACAGAATGCAAGTGGGTCAGGGTCAGAGAGAGAGGGAGGCACAGAATCTGAAGAGGCTCCAGGCTCTGAGCTGTCAGCACAGAGCCTGATGTGGGGCTCGAACCCACGAGCCCTGAGATCATGACCTGAGCCGTAGTCAGACGCTGAACCGACTGCCACCCAGGCGCCCCTAATTTTAACTTTTTTTATAGTGTCTTTGTCTGGTTATGGTTTCAGGGTAATGCAGGCTCATAATAGAAATTGGGAAAAGTTTCTTCCTCAAATTTTTGGAATATTCTGGCAAGGATATATATTAGCTCTTCTTTAAATTTTGATAAAATTAATATGTGAAGCCATCTGGTCCTGGACTTGTGTTCATTGGGAGCTTTTGATCACTGATTTTATTTCATTACTAGTAATTGGTCTTTTTAGGTTTTCTATTTTCTCCTGATTCAGTTTTTAAAGATATGTTTCTAGGAATTTATCAATTTCTGCTAGGTTTTCCAATTTGTTGATTTAAAATTTTTAATGATTATTTGATTTTGAGAGACGGAGAGAGGACGAGCAGGGGAGGGGCAGAGAAAGAAGGAGACACAGAATGTGAAGCAAGCTCTAGGCTGTGAGCTGTCAGCACAGAGCCCAATGTGGGGATCAGACTCACAAACCCTGAGATCATGACCTGAGCTAAAGTTGGACACTTACTGAGCCACCCAGGTGCCCCTGATTTATAATTTTTACCGAGTCTCTTTTACTATTTGTATTTCTGTTTCTGGGTGTCAGTTTTAACTTTTATTTCTACTTTTATTTGAGTCCTCCTTTTTTTTTTTTTTTTTTTTTGATAACTCTGGATAAACATTTATCAATTTTGTTTTTGTTTTCAAGGAACCAACCCTCAGTTTTGATTTTTTCCTATTTTCTTTTTTTTTTTTTAATGTTTGTTTATTTTGAGAGGAAGAGAAAAGGAGGCAGAGAGAGAGGGAGAGAGAGAATCCCAAGCAGGCTCCATGTTCACCATGGAGCCCTATGCAGGGCTCAATCTCATGACTGTTGCTATGACCTGAGCCCAAATCAAGAGTTGGGCAGTCAACTGACTGAGCCACACAGGTGCTCCCCTATTGTTTTCTTAATAGTTTACATGATCATAATGATTTCCTTCCTTCTCCTAACTTTGGACTTTGTTCGTGTTATTAATTCCTCTAGGCAAAGTTTAGATTGTGTTATTTTTGAGATTTTTCCTTATTTTTGAGGTAGGCTTATTTTGCTATAAATTTCCCATTTAGAATAGCTTTTGCTGCATTCCCCCAAATTTTAAACATTCTGTTTCTTTCTTTTTTTGTCAGTCTCTAGATATTTTTAAATTTTCTCTCTGATTTTGCTCCTTAGCCTCTAGGTTTTGAGTAACATTTTTTTTTTATTTGCCTCTGTTTGTATTTTGTTGATTTTTTTCTTCTTGAAATTTATTTCTAGTTTCATAACCTTGTGGCCAGAGAATAAGCTTTATTAGTTCAACCATTTAAAAATGTTTGAAACTTTTTTTGTGGCCTAATGTGATACATCCTGGAGAATGTTCCATATGTACCTGAAAAGAATGTTTATGATGTTGATTTTGGATAGAATGTTCTGCATTTATCTTTTTAGTCCATCTGGTCTAAGGTGTCATTTAAAGCCATTGTTTCCCTGTTGATTTTCTATCTGGATGATTTATCCATTGATACAAGTGGGGTGTTAAAATCCCTACTGTTATTATATTATTATCAGTTTCTTCCTTTATTATCTGTTAATATTTACTTTCTATATTTAGATCCTCCTGTGTTGGAAGCACAGATATTTACAATTGTTACTTCCTCTTGTTGGACTCAGCCTTTTATCATTCTGTAATACCCTTCTCTGTCTCTTGTTACAGTTTTGATTTTAAAGTCTATTGCTGGGGTGCTTGGGTGGCTCAGTCAGTTGACTTCAGCTCGGTTCATGATCTCAGGGTTTGTGGGTTCGAGCGCCACTTCTGGCTCTGTGCTGGCAGCTCAGATCCTGGAGCCTGCTTTGGATTCTGTGTCTCCCTCTCTCTGCCCCTCCTCTGCTCACGCTCTCTCTCTCTCAAATGAGCAAACATGAAATAAATAAGTACATATATACATACATACATACATACATACATACATAATGTCTATTGCTAATCCAGCCTTATTTTCCTTCTTTCTTTTAGGTGGAGTATATTTTTCCACACCTTTACTTTCAGAGTGTATGTGTCTTTAGTTCTGAAGTGAATCTATTGTGGGAAGAATGTACTTCGTTTTTGTTTTTGTTTGTTTTGGTTTTGTCTTATCCACTTAGATACTCTTTTGATTGGATCATTTATTTCATTTACATTAAAGTGGTTATTGATAGATAGGTACTTACTGCCATTTTCTTAATTGTTTTCTGGGTTGTTTTTTTGTAGTTCTCTGTTCCTTCTTTTTTCTCTTCCCTTGGGATAGATATGATGATTTTCTTTAGTGTCATGTTTGGAATCCTTTCTCTTTACCTTTGTGAATGAATCATAGGTTTTCGTTTTGTGAACTGTGAGGTCCATATATAAAATCCTATGTATATAGCAGTATGAACACCTTCTAAAAGAGCTACGTTTTTATTATCCCCCCCTCCGTATTTTTAAATATAACTGTCACATTTTATGTCATTTTGTGTACCCTTTATTTTTTTAGATAGACTTGATTTTACTATTAGTGTCTTTTAATGTTATACTACCTTTGTAAGTGATTAATCTAATACTTTTATTGTATGTTTGCTTTTACCAATGAAATTTTTTTATTTTCATAATTTTCTTCTACTGATGACCTTTTCTTTTCCATATAGAGAAGTCCCTTTAATGTTTCTGGTAAGGCTGGTTTAATGGTGATGAACTCCTTTAAATCATGTTTTTCTTTAAAATTCTTTATTCCTTCTTCAATTCTAAATGATAATCTTGCTGTGCACAATATTTTTGGTTATATTTTTGTTTTTGTTTTTTCTTTCAGCCCTTTGAATATATCATGTCCTTCTGGTCAGCAACGTTTCTACTGAACAATCAGTGATAGCCTTATTGGGTTTCTCTGGTATGTAACTTTTGGTTTTTTGTCTTTCCGCTTTTAGATTCTCTTTTATTTTTGCCATTTTAATTATTATATGTCTTGTGTACCTCTTTGGTGTTAATCTTGGAAAAGGCTTTCTGTATTTCATAGGCCTGGATATTTGCTTATTTTCCCATGTTGGGGATACTTTAAGCTATCATTTTTTCAAATAAGTGTTTTACCTCCTCTGTCTCTTCTTCTTCTGGGAGGGCCATAATGTGAAAGTTACTGTTCTTGACTTCATCCCAGAATTTCCTTAAGCCATCCTAATTTTTAAATTCTTCTTTGCTGTTCAGCTTGGGTGCTTTCCACCACCCTGTCTTATAAATCACTGATCAGTTCTTCTGCATGGTCCAATCTGCTGTTGATTCTTTCCAATTTTCATTTTATTCAAATTTGATATTTTTTTTCATATTTTCTGTCCCTTTGTTGACATTGTCCCTGAGTACATCCACCTTTCTCTCAAGTCCCTGGAGCACCTTTGTGATCATTACTTTGTACTTTTTACCAAGTAGATGGCTTATCTCCATTTCAGGTGGTTCTTTCTAAGGTTTTGTTCTTTCATTTGGAACACAGTTTTATGCTTTCTCACTCTGTGTTCTTTTCTATATTTGTTCCTATGAATTAGGTGGAACAGCTACTTTTCCTGTCTTAAACGAGGTGCCTTGTGTAGGAACGTACTGTGTAGAAATTGTACATACCTTGTGGCTTTGGCTGGCTGGTTAGAGCAGGTGTAGGATCTGGTTCCTGGGTTGCTCTGCACTATGGCCACCCCAAAAGGATAGCTGGAGCTGTAAGAGCCCCAAACCAGGCATCTCCAGGATGCTTTGCACCAGAGCCACAATGGCAGAAAGTCTAAAGCTGAAGCGGGCAATGCCTGCAGTGTTCTTTACACAGGAATAGCTACAGCTGGAGCTGGCATGTGCTGGAAGTCCTGGCACACTCCATATGGGGGCCAGCCTAGAGGGCCAACTGGAACAGATGCCTGATGGGGTGTTGCATTCACCTTGGCAGGGTGACTGGAGTGGGTATGGACAAGGGTACTCCATGCCTGGACCATGCTGGCAAGATAACTGGAGGTAGGGCAGGCATAGGCTGAGGTACTCCATACAGTGGGTGCTGTGGTGAGACGGATGGCATTTGAGTGGGCACTGGCCACATGCTTCTCAGGTGTGTGCAGGCCACCTGCTAAGGTGGCTGGAGTTAGACTGGAAACAGGTTTGGGTTCTCCTCATGAAGGTCACACTATAGTTCCCTTGGTGGGCCAGCTGGAGCTAGTATGGGCTGGGAGCCCAGGGATCCACTGTGGCTGCCCTAGAAGGCTGGCTAGAGCACCTAGACTGTTCTGTCTGTGCTATCATGTTGGAGGGGGAACATAAACTACGGCACTTGGCAGTGCCTGTGATGCTGGGAGAAAGATCCAGTAATTCTCCCACATGTGGGGAAGTTCTAGGGTTAGTAAATGGATTCCCTTCACTTAAAGTGTAGCTGTCCTTCAAATCACTTTTTTTTTTTCAAGGGCAAGAAATCTACACATGGGCCCCTCACTGATCTCCCTCTGTTCAGCATTTTGCAGCAACAGTGATGGGTTACTGTTTCTCTGTCACCCTGCCTTTCTATGTATCTTCCCTCTACTTTCTGTTGTGCAGAAGCATTCAATCACCCCTTAGTTCTTCCTCAAGAGGCATTCCTCCATATGTAGTTGTAGGTTGTGTGGCTGCCATCTTGGACCTCTAAGGCCCATTTGAATTTTTAATACAAGGTTGTTTTGTACCTTTTGTGTTGTGAGGGTTCAGAATTAGTACACATTTGCTTCTGTTTCCTGAATACATTCATAAAGATTTTACCTTTACCTTTCCTCTCAGTGAGGAAGCAATTATATGGGGTCTGGCATTTTGGAGCCTAAAGTATATGGTTGTAGTCAGATGTAACAGTTTACTGCACAATCATTTAATTATAGTAAGGACCTTAGGCTGGTTGACGGTTGGATTATCAGGCAAGGCATTTGTTACTGTGTTGACCAACTCATTAAAGAATCCCACATATTCTTCATTCTTATCAGTAGGGTTCCTCTGATTTAATCTTGTCTCTATCACTTTTTTCCTTTTTGGAACAGTCCCACTTACTTTTAACTATGAAATTTATCTTCGAATACTTTTCCCTGTGTATTTGTCTCTTTAGTAAGGTAGTATACTTTCCTCACAGATATTCAATTAAAAAACTCAGACCTGGGGCGCCTGCGTGGCGCAGTCGGTTAAGCGTCCGACTTCAGCCAGGTCACGATCTCGCGGTCCGTGAGTTCGAGCCCCGCGTCAGGCTCTGGGTTGATGGCTCAGAGCCTGGAGCCTGTTTCCGATTCTGTGTCTCCCTCTCTCTCTGCCCCTCCCCCGTTCATGCTCTGTCTCTCTCTGTCCCCAAAATAAATAAACGTTGAAAAAAAAAAAAAAAAACTCAGACCTGGTTTTATGGATTTAGCATACGGTTGCTAAATCCTGACCCTCCAGCTACTTTCTAAGCATCATATCCATGCCAAAGCAGTGTAGACATTGTCTTCTTACTTTTCACTTACTAATATTATGTTAAGTTAATAAGTTAATAATTAACTTATTAAGTTAATATATTAACTAATAATATTGTTTTAATCAAAGTTGACTTAAATTTTGATACAAATTTTGATATAATGTTAAAAGTGGGAGTAAACATAATGACTTTATTTTCCTCAAAATCCTAGGAAATGGATCTAGGTACTTAGTCAACATTAAGGCATGTTTTTAGGTTTTTTTTTTCCAAAATAATATTATCCAATCTATTTCCTCCTCTAAACAAGATTATTTCTTCCAGTGTACTTTCTCATGTTTTGTTGAGCCTAATTTATTCAACTGGTTAACATATGTGGTTTTCCATAGAAGTTTTCTATTTTCATTACATTTGGATTGAAAGTATCCCATTCTGAAACATGTTTAAGCATTTTATCTGATGTGGTTAGAGGGATCTTTGACTTCTTATTTTTCATTTACAGCTTTATTCAGACCCTACCCCAGTGCTCTTTTTAAAATAAGTTTGTGAAGCTAGGCTTCTTCATTTTCTCCTCAGTATTTTTTTTTAAACTATCTAGCTGAAGCAAAACATGCAATTAGAGGGTTGAGGGCAATATAAAATATGTCAGAGTATTTCCAGTATTGAGATGAAACTAAAGCACAACAAAACAAAATTCACTTTTTAATGGAATTGAACAGAACCTCGAATTGCTCTGAAAAATTTTAGGCCGATCCGAAATAGTTTGAATGATATTCTTTGAGTACTGGGGGTGACAAATGTGCAGTTCAATTAAACATGCCTCAGACTTTCTTTCTGTGGTCATTATCCCTCTATTTTACACATATTTATTGAATACACTTCATGAAACAAAGGTCTTTACTTATAGCTATGTACACTTACGTTGTATTCAACATCGCTGTACTGCAGCTTTGTCTGCTGTAAAATAGTAGCAACCCCATAGAACTAGTGAGAGAAGTTGATATACGGCATGTGAAAATGCTTACAACAGCTTCAGCACACGGTAAGTAAGATTTAGATAGTAGCAGCATCACTATCATGTCTGTGAAACAGCTGGACCGAAAGTTTAATCACCATCGAGAACATCCTTGTGTAATAAGGACGATGGTATTCCTAATGACGATGTAATTAATAGTGCCAACTGTCCTGTGTCTCCAACTTGGTATGTCTTCTGACATCCATAAACAGTGAGTAGTATGCAAATGCTTGTATGTACATATGCATGGATGCTGGGTTGTGTGTTCTGGGAAGACTTGGACTATTCCGCTGATGAACATAGCTCCGGGGAATGTCGTATTGAAGCTAGTTAAGTGGCAAACCAAGCATTTCTAAAAGCCTTGGAAACAGCGGACTCATTGCACAAAGAAGACTTCCACATCAGATTAGCAGCTGGTCAGTTTAGAAAGTCAGGCCTGCAATTTAATACGCAAAAAGAATTTTAAAATATATTTTCCTATTTCCTCCATTTTACGAATGGCTATTAGAAGCGGACAAGTATATATGTGATTTCATCACCTCAAAGTTTGGTTTTTCATGTTTGATATATTGGAAATAACACGATCATAGTATGAATCTTTCTAATCTATTTTTTAAACCCAAATATTGTAACATTTTCAAGACGTCTGCCTTGAAATGGGAGCTATAGAATGTTTGCTTCTAGTACTTTGTACTATAGACCATGTCTAATTCCATTTCTAACTACCAGTCTTATTTGGTACATCATTGATCCCTGCCACAGAAATTATAATGTGATCAGACTTGGAAACAGAATGACCCAGTTACTTTGAAGAGTAACACAAAGCCCCCACTTGTAGGAGTTTTCACATAATCACTTGATTTGCAGAAGCTAGATGATCAGTTACTGCTAGATTAATGACCCCCAAAATTATAGCACTATTTTTTCTGCTGTTGTCACCGACTGGTTCACTGTAGTTCCATCCAAATTAATTCTTTTTTTAATTTGATTTTTAAATTTTTTTGAGAGGCAGAGACAGAGGGACACAGAATGCAAAGCATGCTCCAGGCTCTGAGCTGTCAGCACAGAGCCTGACACGGGGCTCAAACTCACGGATGAGATCATGACTTGAGCTGAAGTCAGACTCAACCGACTGAGCCACCCAGGTGTCCCTAAATTTTATTTTTGATTGAAGTGTAGTTGATGTATATTGGCTTCCATGTACAACATAGTAAGTCTACAATTATATACATTATAAAATGTGTACCACAGTAAGTGTAGTTACTGTCACTATACAAAGTTATTAAAATATTTTTGAGTATATTCCCTGTTTTGTACTTTTCATCCCCATGACTTATTTATTTTATAACTGGAAGTTTGTACCTCTTAATTCCCTTCCCCTACTTCATCTGTTTCCCCACAAACCTCCCCTTTGGCAAGTTTGTTCTGTGTATTTATGATCTCATTCATTTTTATTGTTCATAAAATAGCTGTGTTTCTCTTTCTGATTTCTTTCTCTTAGTAAAATGCCTTCTTGGTCCAACTATGTTGTAAGTGGCAAGATAACCATTCTTTTTTTATGGCTCAATATTATTCCATTGTGTTTATATACCACATTTTCTTTATCCATTCACCTGTCAGTACACACTTAGGTTGCTTCAATATCTTGGCTGTTGTAAATAATGCTACAAAGAGCATAGGGTACACATATTGGAGTTTTTGTTTTCTTTGAGCAGGTACCTGCCAGTAGAATTCCTTGGTCACAAGGTATGTTTTTCACAGTGGCTACACCAATTTACATTCCTACCATCAGTACATGAGAGATTTATTACTCAGGTACCTGAGTAATACTCAGTATTACTCAGTAATACTCGGTATTTCTCATAAATACTCAATAAATACTGAGTTATTTACTTCTCTCTCCTCTCTTGCCCACCAACACTTGCTATGCCTGATCTTCCCTTAGCAAATCTGGCTGGTGTGAAATTTTACATATCTTTGCAGGTGTTTGTTGACCATCTGTATGTTGTCTTTAGAAAAAAAGTCCATCCAGGTCCTTTGTATGCATTTTAGAATCAGATTCTATGTGTTTTTGTTTTGTTCTGGCATTGAGATGTGTCAATTCCTTATATATTTTGGATATTAACCCCTTATTGAATGTATCATTTGCAAATATCACATCCCATTCAGTAGGTTGTCTTTTTGTTTGGGTTATGGTTTCCTTCACTGTGCAAAAGATTTTTAGTGTGTGTCCTGATTGCTTATTTTTGCTTAGGTTTCTGTTGGTTGGGGAGTTATATCCAAAAAGATATGCAAAAGCCAATGTTCAAGACTTAGCTGCCTACACTTTCCTTTAGGAGTTTCACAGTTTAGGGTCTTACATTTAGGTCTTTAGTATAATTTGAATTAATTTTTGTGTAGGGTGCAGGAAAGTGACCCAATTTCATTCTTTGGAATGTAGCTATTCCATTTTCCCAGCACCATTTATTGAAGTGACTATTTCTCATTGTATATTCTTGCCTCCTTTGTCATAGATTAATTTACCATATAAACATGGGTTTATTTCTGGGCTCTCTTTTCTGTTTCATTAATCTTTGTGTTTATTTTTGTGCCAATACCATACTGTTTTTATTAATGTAGCTTTGTAATAGAGTTTGAAATCTGGGATTGTGAGACTCTCCAGGGCTATTGTTCTTTCTCAAGATTGCTTTGACTATTTGGCATCTGTTGTGGTTCACTACAAGTTGTAGAATTATTTGTTACAGTTCTGTGAAAAATGCTATTAGTATTTTGGTAGGGACAGCATTGAATATGTCAATTGCTTTTGATAGTATGGACATTGTAACATCATTCTTAAAATCCAGGCGCATGGTTTATCTTTCCATTTATTTGTGTTGTCTTCAAAGTCTTACTGTTTTCAGAGTACCAGTTTTTTTACCTCTTTGATTAAATTTATTCCCAGGTATTGACTTCTTTTTGATGCAATTTTAAATGTGGTTGGTTTTGTAAATTCTCTTTCTGCTACTTTGCTCTTAGTGTATACATACTAAAAAATTCTTCCCTCTAAATTTGTTAATATTTGCTTTATGTATTTAGGTGCTCCAATGTTGGATGCATAGATATTTACCGTTGTTATATCCTATTGTTGGATTGAACCTTTTATCATTATGTCATGCCCTCTTTGTCTCTTTTGACAGTCTTTATTTTGAAGTAGATTTTGTCTGGTATGAATATTGCTACCCCAACCTCCCCCCGCCCCACAACACTGGCATGAAATATGTTGTCCCATACCTTCACTTTCAGTCTGTATGTGTTTTTAGGTCTGAATTAAGTCCCTTATAGGCAGCATCATTGGTTTTGTTTTTTTAATATATTCAGTCATTGTATATCTTTTAGAGCATGTAATCCATGTACATTTAAAATAATTGTTGATATTTATGTATTTGTTGCCATTTTTACATGGGGATTTTTCTATTGTTTTTATGGGTCTGCTCCCTTTTTTCTTCTCGTGTTGTTTTCCCTTGTGATATGATTTACACGATTGCTGTGTATCTACTGTAGGTGTTTGGTTTGTGCTTGCCATGAGTTTCATATAAAATCCTATGTATTTAGCAGTCTGTCTATATTAACTTGATGGTTGCTGAAGTTCAAATACATTCTAAAACACTGTACTTTCACTTCCTCATCCATGTTTTCTGTACATGTCATACTTCACCTCTTTGTGTATTGTTTCATTTGACTACTTTTGTAGATATAAGTGACTGATATACAATTACTCCATGTTTGCTTTACCCAGTGAAATTTACTTCTAGCTATGGCATTTTCTTCTCCACTCAACATCTCATAAACTTTTGTCTGGGAAACTGTTTCTCCTTCAATTCTGAATGAATTGAAGTTAGAGTGTTCTTGGTAGTAAGTTTTTTGTTTTTCTTTCAGCACTTTGAATATGCCATGCTATTCCCAGTGGCCTATAAAGTTTTAGCTGAAATGAATGTAACTGTTTCCTTTTCTCTTGCTGCTTTTAAGATTATGTCTTGACATTTTCAACATTGTAATTACTATGTGTTGTTGCGTGCCACTTAGGTTCATCTTCTTTTGGGCTCTTTGTGCTTCCTGGATGTCTGATTTTTCCCCAGGTGGGGAAGTATTCAGGTATCCTTCCTTCACATGTGTCTTCTGCCCCTTTCCCTTCTAGGACCCTTAATATGTGAATTTTAATATGCTTGAATTTGTCCCTTAACCCATTTCTTTTATTTTTAATTTGGCTTTCTTTTTGTTCAGGGTAGTTGCTTTCTAGGACCCTGTCTTCCAGCTGTATTCTTCTGTGTCCTCTTATCTGCTGTTGATTCCTTGTAGTATATTGTATATTTCAGTTATGGTGTCTTTCAGATCTGATTCTTTTTCTATTTTCTCTTTGTTGAAGTTCTCATTCAGTCTTCTCTCACGTTTTAGTAGCTTTATGGCCATTACTTTGAACTCTTTATCAGGTAGATTGCTTATATCTATTTCTGTAAGCTCTTTTTCTGAAGTTTTGTTCTTTCATTTGCAACATATTCTTCTACTCCTCATTGGGTCTCTGTCTGTGTGGCCTTAGGTAGGTGTCTTGTGGTGCCTGGTTAGCAATCCCCTCGGGTCACCAGAACCAAATGCTCTAGATGTCCCCAGTGGCTGTGTGCATGCTGGTAGGCAGGCTCATCCTGGCTGTCAGCAGTGACTCACCAGACCACCCTGTGTGCACTGGCAGGCAAGACTTGCACCTGGTACAGCTGCCTGAGAGGCATGAATTTCACTACTGGGGCCATGTTGGTGGATAGGACTAGCTTCCCCATCCCTGGAGCAGGAATGATTCTCTAGGGGCTCTGGTGCTGGCCACTGAGTGAAGCATTGGGCTGGTCACCCCGAGAGGACAATAGTCCTGAGACATATGGGATGTGTGGTAAGTTGGCAGTTGTTTTGCAGGGGCCCCTGCCTGAATGGGGCAAAGAGTGCTAGCAAGGTAAATGGAGAATGTCAGAACAGGCCCTAGTAAGTTTCCAGGTAGCTACGCTGAAAAAGGGCAATGCAAATAGTACCTGCCAGCTCTTCCATCCTCAGGGTAAACTGCTGATACATGTCTCTCCGGCACACATTCTAAAATTAGTCAATAAATCTCTGTCTTGTGTAACTCAGGTGTGTTACAAACTGCTGCATTGGAGCTGAGTCTTGGACCGAATGATAAAGCACTGGCTCCTTATGAGCAGCTAGTCAGTGTTCTATACCCCTCTGATGTTCCTGGAGGTAAGCCCAGCTGATCTTGAAAGCCACACATCACGTGGGGGGGGGGGCAGGGGGAGAGGCTCATCTTCTTTGTGTGGGTTCCCAGGTGTGAGGCTTGATCCCTCTTATTCCTCCACACCTGTGATCTCTCTCCTGTGAGTACATTCCTGCTCCAGGAGTGTGGTTCCCAACTGTGTCTCAGCCCATCCTATGCTTCTCTCTGTGTTCTTTCCCTTATATCTGTAGCTGTGGAAGAGGTCAATTTCAGAATGAGTTGCAATACATGTAGTTGTTGCTTTGGTGTTTCCGTGGGAGGAGGTGAGGTCAGGATCCTCCTATTCGGCCATCTTTCTCCACTCTCTCCAACTAGATTAATTCTTAATGAAACACTGGACAGTTAACACTATCGCCAGATGGTCCAAGATCTCACCTTCCTATCCAAGGTTCCCCCTGCCTTTGCTTTTTCCTCCCTAGGAAATAAAATATTTCCTTCCAGTACTCTAACTAGGCTTGAGGAGCATATGGCTAAAACTTTTTTTTTTTTTTTTAGCTTAGCAATATGAGGAGTTAGGATTTGAAAATAGCTGTATGAAGAAGAGTGGTATTCAATGAATGAACTTACCAATTGATTGGTGAGCTAAACAGAATCTTTAAAACTGGAAACATTCTTAAGGTATACTCCTTTTGTAAATACATTTCAGTAGTACCAAAATGTGACACTATGGTCTAGTGGTGCCCACGCTGAAGACACTGTGCACTACAGAACTGAATGGCCCATGTTATGTACTTTGCTATCTTACACAGTCACACTGTTATTTGTTAAAGCATGGCCAGGAAAAATAAACACACACACACATAATTATATCATGAAGGAATCCCTGTCAGTAATGTACTCCCCACTATACAGTTTGAATATCCATTGTGACTTATTTGCAAACTGATAACCATATATTATGATTCCAAAGGATAATGAAGAGAATGGGGAAGATGGCCGAGTAGGAGGATGCTGAGCTCATGTCCTCCTAGGACCCAAGAAGGCTACAACTACATGTAATAAACTCACTCCCAAATAACCCTTAAGTCGAAGGACTAGGGACATAAAGAGAAGACCACATCAAAAGGATAGGAAGGGGAGACACATGATTAGGAACCAGAATGGGTATAGTGTGGCCAGTCCAAATATGGAAAGGATATCACAGGCAGGGACGTCATCCCTGACAAGCAAGCTGGTCAAATCCCACATTGAGTACCCCCAGCCATGGGACCCTGCAGTAGGAAGATGACCCCTAAAATGTTTTTTTTTTTTTTTTAATTAGTAGTTATCATCTCTAGGACTTTTGAAAATTAGAAAGGTTTGAGTCCAAGAGAACCAGAATGTTATAGTAAAATGATTCTTGGCTCATAAAGAACGAGTATGCTATGTCACTTAGTCTGTGACCCAGCACCAAAGAAAAGGTTTGAAAGATCATGGAGATTTGTTATGTGCTGGAGGGAGAGGGATCTTTTCTCTCTCCAATTGCTCTTGCCCTCCAGCCTAGGTGGTTGGACACTTGTAGGAACTAATTGTGACACTCTTCATTTATTTTGCTAACAGGCATGCCCTGCCCTAGTACTCCCCCCTGAACCTGCCCCACCTAACACACCTGCCAGGCAGACATAGTTGAGTCTTGAAACCCCCCAGTTATTGCTGCCTTTCTCAAGCAACTTCTGCTTTGAGAAAGTGTGTGTGTGGGGGGGAGGATATTCCGATCAACACACCTAAAGTCTTTGCACCGAGTCACTGCAAACAGCCAGGCTGAGGTCTTTCCTCAGCCACAAGTGCTCCCAAAGCCCCTGTAGCCAGGCCTCTCAGGCACTTAACTGGGGGGCAAGCCCTGCTGGCCAGTGCACTTGCAAACAGTCACAGCCCAGCCATAATAGGAGGGTGCATACACCTCACAGGAGGGGATGCCCCTAGAACACCTGATTCTGATAACCATGGGGGATTGCACTGCTGGGCACTACATTATACTTCCACCTAACGTCAATACTTCCAAGACTAGGAGACTTAGTACACAGGAACAAGAACAAGACAAAACTCTGGTTATTTCTGTTTCTTTTGGTTCTTTCCTAATCTATCTGTTAAAAAGCTTAAAAATGGTCGTGTACATACTCACGAGACTTGAGAGAAGACTGGATGAACAGTCGACTAGAGGATGCAGAAGAACGGATCAGCAATCTAAAAGAATAGTGGAGAGTAACCAGAGTGAACAGCAAGAAGAAAAAAAAAGGATAGGTTAAAAGACCTCTGTACCCAACATCAAGCATCCTAACGTTTGTTGGCGCTATATAGGGGTTCCCAGAAGAAGAGAGAGAGAAAGAAGCATAAAGCTTATTTGAATAAATAATGGCTGAAAAATCTCCCTAATCTGGGCAAATGAACAGACATCCAGGAAGCAGATCCAAACAATACGAAGCTAAATAATTCTGTAATTATAACAGCAAAAATTAAAGAGAGAATGTTACAAGTAGCAAGAGAAAAGGAAAGAATTACATAGAAGGAAAATCCATAAGACTATCAGCAGGATTTTCAGGAGAAACATTGAATATATCATGCCTCTCCTTTCTGGCTTGCAAGTAGCTAAGGGGGAGAAAATCCCTACAACCCAGAATACCCTATGGCTCAAGGTTATCATTCAAGATTAAAGGAGAAATAAAGAGTGTCCCAGACAAACAAAAGTTAAAGGAGTCAATTACCACTAAATTGATGTTACAAAAAATATTAAAGGGGATCTTTTAAGCAGAAAAGAAAAAGCCATAATTAGAAGAAAAATTATGAAAGGAAAAAAATTAACTTGTAAAAGCATACACACAGTAAAGGTAGTAGATCAATCATTTTTAAAGCTACTATGAAGTTTAAAAGACGACAGTAGTAAAATCAATTACATCTATAAAAATTAGTCAAGGGATACACAATTTAAAAGATGTAAAAAAATAACATCACATCATAAAACATTGATTTGCAAATAAAAATGTGCTTTTAAAATGTGTTCTTACTTAAGCTACCATCCACTTAATAAACACTACTATATACATAGGATGTTACCTATGAATGTCATGGATACCACAAACCAAAAATCTAAAATAGATACACAAAAAATAAAGGAATCTAAACATGATGCCAAAGAGACTATCTCAAGGGAAGTAGATCAGTAGAAGAAGAAAGGAAAAGAGAACTATGAAAACAGTCGATCAACAAAATGGGAATAAGTACTACCTATCAATAATTATTTTAAATGTAAGTGGACTATGTGCTCCAATGAAAAGACATAAGATTAATGAATGGATGAAAGAACAAGGCTCATCTATGTGCTGTCTACAAGAGATTTGCTACAGACCTAAAGACATACAGACTAAAAGTAAAGTAATGGAAGAAGTATTCCATGCAAATGGAAGGAAAACAAAACAAAAGATTGGCTAGCATTACTTATATCAGACTAGATTTTAAGTAGACTCTAATAGGACATAAAGAAGGGCATTCCATAATGATAAAGTTATCGATGCAACCAGAACATACAATGGTAAATACCTGTGAACCCACTATAATAGCTTCTAAATATATAAATCACATATTAACAGTTATAAAGGGAAACATTGCAATAATACAATAGTAAAGGACTTTAACACCTCACATCAATGCATGGACCATCGAGAAAGAAAATCAGTAAGGAAAAAAAAAAGTAGCTTTGAGCCACGCATTAGGACAGATGTACTTTAACACCTATATACCGAATGTTCCATCCCAAAACAGCAAACCACAGGAAACATTTCCCTGTGATGTAGACACAATCCAGGCCACAAAAGAAGTCTCAGTAAACTTCAGAAGTTTGAAATCATATCTGTATAATTTCAAACTATAATAGTATGAAACTAGAAATCAATTTTAAGAAAAAAAAAGATACTAATACGTGGAAGCTAAACAACATGCATCAAGAAACCAATGTATCAATGAAAGAATCAAAGAGGAACTCAATACCTGAACACAAATGAAAATGGAAACATCAGTTCCAACCCTTTGACATTATCAGAGTTCTAAGAGGGAAGTTTATGGGGATTTGGGCTTGCCTCAGGAAATAAGAAAATTTTCAAATACACAATCTAACATTACACCTAAAAGAATTGGAAAAAAGAAGAACAAATAATATCCAAAGTTAGTAGAATAAAGGAAATAAGAAATATCCTAGTAGAAATAAAGCCTATAGAAATTTCAGAAGATCAATAAAACTAATAGCTGAGACTTTAAAATACTTACACAACTAATAAAATATTGCAAAATGTTTACAAAATTGATTAGGAAAAAAAGAGAAAAGATTAAAATAATATCAGAAATGATGAAGCCCTTACTCTTAGGAGCAGGAAACATAACAGGCTTTTCTAACACAGAAAAGAAGACAGAGACTTAGTCAAAGTGCTAATACTGTGGCATTCATGGTGCATGAAACAAGATAAGGTTACAGCCAGAGATCTAATTGAAAGAGAGATAAGTAATATGCCTGATGGAGAGTTAAAGCCATAATTGTAAGGATACTCATTGGGTTTGAGAAGAGAATGGAAGTCTTAAGGGAGGCCCTTATGGCATAGGTAAAAAATTTTAAAAATTCAGAAGTGAAAAATAAAGTGAGATTTGAAACAGACTGAATGCAGTGTACATAAGTATGGTTAAAACAGAGGAATGCATAAATGAAACAGAAGATTACATAGGTGAACAAAAGAGACAAAGAAGAATTATGGAACACAAAAATAGCCTTCGGGAACTCAATGACTTCACCAAACATAATAACATTTGTATTATAGGAGTCCCAGAAGAAGAAGAAGAAGAGAGAGAAGGGGGCAGAAAATTTATTTGAAGAAATCAAAGTTAAAAGCTTTCCTAATCTAGAGAAGGAAACAGACACAAATCCAGGGGAAACAGAGAACTCCCATCAAAATCAACAAAAGCAGGACAACACCAAGACTTATTGTAATTAGATTTGCAAAATGTAGTGAGAAAGAAAAAAATCTTAAAAGCAGTCTTTAACTTAAAAGGGAAGAACAATAAGGCTAGCTATAGATCCCTCCACAGAAACTTGGCAAGTCAGAAGGTAGTGGCATGATATATTCAACATGCTGAATGGTACAAAATCTGCAGCCAAGAATACACTATCCAGCAAGGCTAGTAATCAGAAAAGAAGTAGAGATTAAGAGTTTCCCAAACAAAAACTAAAGGAGTACATGACCACTAAACCAACCCTGCAAGAAATAATATTAAAAGGAACTCTTTGAATGAAAAGGAAAGACCAAAGGGACAAAGACAAGAAAGGATCAGGGAAAATCTCCAGAAATTGTGACAAAACAAGTAACACAATGGCACTTTTGTTACACACATACATACACACACACACACACACATAATTACTCAGAATGTAAGTGGACTAAACCCTCTCATGAAGACTTAGGATGTCAGAATCGATTAAAAAAAAAAAAAAAAACCAAAACTCAAACAAAACAAAAACCCAAAGACCTACTGATATGCTGCCTTTAAGAGAATGATTTTAGACTTCAGGGCACTTTCAGATAGAAAGTGAGGGGATAAGAAACATTTATCCTGCAAACGGAAATCAAAACAAAGCCAGAGTCATAATACTTATATCAGATAAAATAGATTCTATTCTACTCTATTTGAGAGAGAAAAAGAACACAAGCTATAGAGGGAGAGAAAGGGAGGGACAGAGGGAGAAAGAAAGAAAGAATCTTAAGCAGGCTCTATACCCAGCACAGAGCCCGACACAGGGCTTGATCTCATGGACCTGAGATCATGTCCTGGGTCAAAACCAAGAGTCATACAATCAACTGAGCTACCCAGGGGCCACAGACAACCTAGATTTTAAACCAAAATCTGTAACAAGAGATGATGATGGACAATATATAATAATAAAGGGAACCATCCAACAAGAAGTTCTAACAGTTGTAAATATTTATGAATCCAACATGTGGGCAGCCAAATATATAAAACAATAACAAACACAAAGAAACTTTTTGATAATAATATTCTAGGGGAATTTAACACAGATGATGTGTCCATTAATGTAAGCACTAAGCAGAAAATCAACAAGGAAACAATAGTTTTGAATGACTTCCTGGACCAGATGGACATGA
This sequence comes from Puma concolor, assembly GCF_028749965.1. Classification (NCBI taxonomy): domain Eukaryota; kingdom Metazoa; phylum Chordata; class Mammalia; order Carnivora; family Felidae; genus Puma; species Puma concolor. The sequence goes on from NC_141667.1 coordinate 144,574,600, forward strand.
CAGACATATTCAGAACTTTCATCATGAAGCAGAATACACATTCTTTTAAAATGTACATGGGACATTCTCCAGAATCGATCACATACTAGGTCACAAATCATCAAAACGTTCAAAAAGATTGAAATCATACCATGCATGAGATCAAAATGCTATGAAACTGAAGCCAACCACAAGAAGAAATCTGGAAGGACTATAAATACATGGCAGTCAAACAATGTACTACTAAACAATGAATGGGTCAACCAGGAAATCAAAAAAGAAGTAAAAATATATATGGAAGCAAATGAAAACACCACAGTCCCAAACCTTTGGGTTGCAGCAAAAGTAGTTTTAAGAGGAAAGTATATAGCAATACAGAACTACCTCAAGAAGTATAAAAAAAAAAAAAAAAAAAAAAAAAAAATCTCTAACAACCTGTCCTAAACACCTAAAGGAACTATAAAAGAAACAACAAATGAAGCCTAAAGCCAGCAAGAAGGGAAATAATAAAGATTAGAGCGAAAATAAATGATAGAGAAACTAAAAAAACAATAGAACAGATCAATGAAACCAGGAGTTGTTTCTTGGAAAAAATTAATAAAACTGATAACCTCCTAGGCAGAATTTGAAAAAGAAAAGATAGGGGCGCCTGGGTGGCGCAGTCGGTTGAGCATCCGACTTCAGCCAGGTCACGATCTCGCGGTCCATGAGTTCGAGCCCCGCGTCGGGCTCTGGGCTGATGGCTCAGAGCCTGGAGCCTGTTTCCGATTCTGTGTCTCCCTCTCTCTCTGCCCCTCCCCCGTTCATGCTCTGTCTCTCTCTGTCCCAAAAATAAATAAACGTTGAAAAAAAAATTTAAAGAAAAAAAAAAAAAAAAAGAAAAGATAAAGGACCCAAATAGATAAAAACATGAAGGAGAGATGAGAAATAACCAACACCACAAAAATATAAACAATTCTAAAAGAATGTTATGAAAAACTATATGACAACAAATTGGACAACCTGGGAGAAATGGATAAATATCCAGAAACATAAATGATCACAACTGAAGCAGTAAGAGAAAATTTGAACATATTGATAACCAGCAAAGAAATTGAATAAATAATCAGAACTTTCTCAACAAACCAAAGTGCAGGGCCAGATGGCTTCAATGATGAATTCTACCAAACACTTAAATCAGTTAATACTTACTCTTCTTGAATTATTCCAAAAAAATAGAAATGGAAGGAAATGTTCCAAACACATTCTATGAGGCCTGAATTATCATGATATGAAAGCCAGACAAAAACTCCACCAAAAAGGAGAATTACAGGTCAATATCCCTCATGAAAATGGATGCAGATATCCTCAAAAAGATAGTACCAAACCGAATGCAACAGTACATTAAAAGAATCATTCACCATGATCCAGTGAGATTTATTCCTGGGCTGGAATAAATCCAAGGGCATTTCATTATTACCAAATCAATCATTGTGATACACCACATGAATAAAAGAAAGGATAGAAACCATATGATCCTGTCAATAGATGCAGAAAAAGTATTAGACAAAATACAGCATCCTTTCTTGCTAAAAAAAAAAAAAAAAAAATCCTCAACATCATAAAAGCCATATACAAAAAACCCACAGCAAATATCATCATAAATGGGGCAACCCTGAGAGGTTCTCCTGTATGGTCAGGAACAAGACAGGGATGTCCATTTTCACTGTTTTTATTTAACTTTGTATTGGAAGTCCTAGCCATAGCCATCAGACAATACAAAGTAATAAAAGGAATCTAAACTGGCAAGGAAGAAGTGAAACTTTGAGTATTTGTAAATGACGTGATACCCTATATGGAAAACCAAAAGACATCACCAGAAAAAGTTATACAACTGATACATGAATTCAGTAAAATCACAGGATGCCAAATCAACCTACAGAACTCTTTTGCATTTCTATACACAAATAATGGAGCAGCAGACAGAAAAATAAAGGAATTGATCCCGTTAACAGTTGCACCAAAAATCTTAAAATACCCAGGAATAAACCTAACCAAAGAAGTAAATGTCTATACTTTTTAAAACGCTGATAAAAGAAATTGAAGACAACACAAAGAAATGGAAAATATTCCATGGTCACAAATTGGAAGAACAAATATTGTTAAAATGTTTAAAATACCCAAAGCAGTCTACACAGTTAGTGCAATTCCTGTCAAAAACCACCAGCATTTTGTACAGAGACCATACAATCCTAAAATTTGTATAGAATCACAAAAGACCACAAATAACCAAAGCAATCTTGGAGAAGAAAAGCAAAGCTGGAGGCATCATAATTCCAGACATCAAGTTACGTTACAAAGCTGTAGTCATCAAGACAGTATGGTACTGGCACAAAAACAGACACAGAATTCCACAGAAACTGTCATCTCAGGAACCATAATTGTAGTAACAAGCTCTCACTAATAATCTGAATTGGCTTTGAAATAAATATACTAGCCATTATCCCCATTCTTATAAAAAAATTAATAAGCCATAGAAGTATCCACAAAATACTTCTCAACATAAGCAACCACATCCATACTCCTAGTGATAGGAATTATCGTTAACCTATATTCAGGACAATGAAGGATATCAAAAAAGTCTCAACCCCATAGCATCGATTATAATAACCGCTGCTTTAGCAATAAAACTGGGCTTGGCCCCATTTCACTTCTGAATTCCTGAAGTTGAACAAGGAATCTCCCTATCCTCAGGCCTAATTGTATTAACATGACAAAAAATCGCATCATCATCTGTCCTCTACCAAATTTCGCCCACCATCAATCCCAATCTACTCCAAACAATAGCTATCATGTCAGTCAATCAGGGGGATGAAGGGGACTCAACCCAACATAACTGTGAAAAATCCTAGGTTATATAACAGCAACATTAGCCACCTTCATACTACTCATACACAGCTCTGCTACAACAACATTATCCCTATCACAAACATGGAGTAAAACACCCCTAATCACCTCACTCATCCTGATACTAACACTATCTCTAGGGGGGGCGCCTTCCAGCACTCTCAGGATTCATCCCCAAACGAATAATCATCCAAAAATTAACAAAAAAAAATGAGATAAAAATGATGTGGATGGAGCTACAGAGTTATTACGCTAAGTGAAATAAGTCAAAAAAAGATAAATACCCCATGATTCCATGCATATGTGGAATTTAAAAATAGAACAAGTGTACATAGGGTTGGTAAAAGAAGAGAAAGGAAGACCAGTAAACAGATTCTTAACCCTAGGGAACAAACTCATGGTTACCAGAGGGAGGTGGGCAGGGAGGATGGGTGAAACAGGTGATGGTTAGTAAGGAGGGTACTTGTGATGAGAACCAGGTGTTGTATATAAGTGATAAGTCACTAAATTCTAAACCTGAAACTAATATTACACCGAATGTTAACTAAGTGGAATTTAAATTAAAACTTGGGTAGGAAAACAAAATAAACTTAGGAATGAAAGAGAAGTTAATCAAAAGGATTACAAGAGTACCATGAAAAAAAAAATGCAAACAATTTAGACACGTGAGAAGAAATGCATCAATTTATAGAAAACTAGAATGCTCCAAAAGAGAATCAGGAAGAAATAGGAAATCTTAAAAATTTGATTGCTAGTAATAAAATTGACCTGGTAATGAAAACATTTCCAACAAACAAATGTCTAGAATCAAATGGCTTCACAGGTGATTTACCAAATATTTAATGAAGAGTTAATACCTATACTTCTCAGGCTCAAAGTAATGCTTACAGGTTGATCCTCGAAGGCTAGCATGACCCTGATACCAAAACTAGACAACTCTACCACAAAAATATCACAGGCTAATCTCCTTGACGATTAAGATGCAAAAATCCTCAACACAGTATCAGCAAGTCAAGTTTAACAATACATTAAAAGGATCGTTTACCACAATCACATGGGACTTATTCCAAGGTTGCAAGAATGGTTCATTATTTGCAAATCAATGTGTACACCACGTTAACAAAATGCACAATAAACATAATATGAACTTGTCAATAGAAAAAAAGCATTTGACAAAATTCACTGTCTGCTCATGATAAAAACTTTCCATAGAGTGGCTTTAGAGGGAACATCCCTTAACATAATAAAGACCATATATGACAAACCCACAGGGGACATCATACTCAATGGTGAAATGCTAAAGATTTCTCCTCCAAGATCAGGAACAAAACAAAGATGTCCACTTTCACCACTTTTATTCATTTAAGGACTGGAAGTCCGAGACACAGCAATCAGACAAGAAAAAAAAATGTTTTCACAGTGGTAAGAAACAAGTGAAATTGTCACTATCTTCAGATGATAATATATATAGAAAATAAACAGACCTGCCAAAAAACTATTAGGACAAATGAACTAATTCAGAAAAGCTATACAAATCCGTATACAGAAAACAATCCCATTTATAGTTGTATCAAAAGGAATAAAATACCTAAGAATAAATTTGACCAAAGAACTGTACTCTGAAATCTATAAAATGCTGAAGAAAGGGATTGAAGATGACACAAATAAATGGAAAGATACTCATGCTCAAGGAATGGAAGAATTAATAATGTTAAGCTGTCCAGGCTACCCAAAGCAATCTGAGAAGAACAAAGCTGGAGGTGTCACAATCCCAGACTTGGAACTATAATAGTAGGCTCTAGGTATCAAAATAGGATGGTACTGGAACAAAAATACACATAGATCATTGGAAAATAGCCCCAAAATAATCTCACATCTCTGGTCATTCTATCCACAGCACAGGGGATAAAGGTAGAAAATCAGGAAAAGACATTCTCTTCAATAAATGGTACCCAGAAAACTGGACCGTTTTCTTAATCATACTCAAAATGGCTCAAAGTCCTAAATGTTACATGTGAACACATAAAATACCTAAAAGAAAATATAAGTAGTAAACTTCTACATCTTTTTCACAGTACTTCTCTGGATCTTTCCTTACAGGCAAAAGAAACAAAGCAAAAATTAATAATTGGGACTACCTCAAACTGAAAAGCTTTTGCACAAAGTAAACTATCAACAAAATGAAAAGGCAGTCCACTGAATGGAAGAAGGTATATAAAGAACTGCTACAACTCTACAGCAAAAAAAATCCCCAAATAATCCAGTAAAAAATGGACAGAGTACCTGAATATTTGTTTTTCAAAGGAAACCTAGAAATGGCCACAAACACCTGAAAAGATAGTCAACATCAGTAATCATTAGGGAAATGCAAATCAAAGCCCCAGTGAGATGTCACTTGACACCTGTCTGAATGGCCTGTGTCAAAAAGAGAAGAAATAAAAACAAGCATTGTTGAGGATGTGGTAAAAATGGAAGGAACCCATTTGTGTTATGGTGGGTATGTAAATTGGTGCAGCCACTATGGCATACAGTATGGAGGGTGCTCAAAAAATTAAAAATAGAGGGGCGCCTGGGTGGCGCAGTCGGTTGGCGTCCGACTTCAGCCAGGTCACGATCTCGCGGTCCGTGAGTTCGAGCCCCGCGTCGGGCTCTGGGCTGATGGCTCAGAGCCTGGAGCCTGTTTCCGATTCTGTGTCTCCCTCTCTCTCTGCCCCTCCCCCGTTCATGCTCTGTCTCTCTCTGTCCCAAAAATAAATAAAAACGTTGAAAAAAAATTAAAAAAAAAAAAATTAAAAATAGAAATTCCACATGACCCAGTAATTATGCTTGTGGGCATTTGCCCATAGAAAACATACACAGCTAATTTAGAAGAATATTCACACTCCTATGTTTACTACAGCATTGTTTACAATTTCCAAGATATGAAGGCAATCAAAATGTCTATCAGCAGATGAATGGATAGAAAAGATAAGGAATATATACACAATGGAATATTAGTCTCCTATAAAAAAAGAATGAAATTTGCCATTGTGGACAACATAGATGGACCCAGAGGGTATCATGCTACGTGAAATAAGCCAGATTAAAGAAAATACCAAATAATTTTGCTTATGTGTGGAATCTAAAAAACAAAAGAAACAAATCAACCAACCAGCCCTCAAACAATACGAAACAGAGACAGGCTGATACATACAAAGAACAAACTGGTGGTTGGCAGCAGGGAGGGCTTGGGGGAGATAGGTGATAGAAGGGATGGGTTTAAGAGGTACAAACTGTCAGTTACAATATAAATAAGTCAAAGTGATGCAAAGTACAGCATAGAGAAAATTGTCAACAATACTGTAATAACTTTGGTGACAGATTGTAACTATACTTATTGGGGTGAGCATTTCATAATGTATATAAAAGGCAAATAACTACCTGGAACACCTGAAACAAATATAATACTACATATAAACTAGATTTCAATTACAAATAAAAAGATTAAATAGAAGTAGAAATAAAGACGGTTAAGATATGGAAATTATATATATTAAATATGTGTATATATATATGTATATGTACCTATATTACACACACACACACACACACACACACACTCAGATACAAAAGCTATGCAGAATACAAATATACATCTTTATGCTTCTATGTTTTCTGTGTAATTTAAGAATAGGGGCTCCATGGTGAATTTCCCTCTGAATGAGATGGCTTCTGCCTTTGGCTAACCTGCCACTTTCCTTAGAAAGTGAATTGACTTTTTTGAGCAACAACGATATAGTAAATTCAGTATATATTTTCCTGTGTGAAAGATTAACAAATATTCCTGCCATATAATGCAGTGATTGGTAAATAGGGTTCATTAAAATGTGTTCTTCAGGGGGGAAGAAAAAGATCTACAGATGGCAAATAAACATATGAAAAGTTGTGCAACGTTGTGTGTCATGAAGGAATTACAAATTAAAACAACAATCAGATACTATTACACATATAGTAGAGTGGTTAAAATTCAAAACACCAACAATACCAAATGCTGACAAGGATGTAGAGCAAGAGGAATTCTTACTCACTGCTCGTGGAAATGGAAAATGGTACAGCCATTTTGGAAAACAGTTTGGTAGGCTTTCTTAGTTTCTAAACTAAATATACTCTTAATGTACCATCCATCTATGACACTCCTTGGTGTTTGCCCAAATGAGGTTAAAAACGGATGTCTGCCCAAAAACTTGCACATAAATGTTTTTTTTTCTCACCAATAGCAAAATTTGGAAGCAACCAAGGTGTCCTTCAGTAGGTAAATGGATCAACTATTGTACATCCAGAGAATGGAATATTACATAGCAATAAAAATGAATGAGGTATCGAGCAACCAAAAGACATGGAGAAACTTTAAAAATATATTCATAAACCAAAGGAGCCAATCTTAAAAGACTGCACACTGTATGGTTCCAATAATATGGCATTCTAAAAAAATTCAGTAAAGGGTTCAGTGGTTGCCAGGAAAGGAGGGGCCATGAATAGGTAGAAAACGAGATTTTTTGAGACACCAAAACTATTTTGTACGATATGATAATGACGGACACATTATATACTTGTTCAAGTCTATAGAACAGCACAAGTCTATAGAACTAATAGAACTAATGTAAACGATGGACTTTAATAATAATGTAGATATATTCATTGATTTTAATAAATGTACCACACTAATACAAAATGTAAATAATATAGTAAACTGTAGAGGGTCAAGAGAGGTGTATATGAAAATCTTTGCATTTTCAAATCAATTTTTCTGTAAATATAAAATAGCTATAAATAATAAGATTAATTTAAAAATATGTATTGATGAATGCCTCAACACATTTTTCTCAACTCCTTGTCCTGTCCATTCAACTGGAATATCAAATCCTGAGTTATCCTGGAATACTACATCCTAGGAATACTACATCCTGAGTCAAGAAGTGACCTTTTTAATCTTTATGTACAGAATTCTGTTTGTCAATTATCCTAATAATCCTCTTTTAATTGAATAAAGTTTTAAGTTATTTCAAATATAAGACAAAAAAGTAGTAAATCTCTTTGGGCAACTATGATTAGGGATTTCAAAGAAAAATTTCTTACAATGTTTGAGTGAATGATTATCACATAAAGCTTAATCTTTTTAAAGCCCATTTACATGGCAAATGAATCATAATAAGATGTCAAGCCCTGAGGAATCTAATAAATTGCTACCTTCTCGACATTTTTTGGGTGTTTTGTCATGCTTCACTGCTTCCCACCTAGAAACCCTATTGGAAATATTCCTCATATTTTAGAGAAAGCGTATTTAAAAACTGAACTCCAAAATCTACTAGAATGTCAAAAAGGTATACCTTGTTGAATATTTTGTAACTATACATACTTCTAGGCCCCAAGTATATATTTGAATAAAAACTAGAATTAATAAATGGAAAGAGGAAATCTCCATAATCTATATTTTAGTGTATTTTGTTGTATACCTTTTCCTGCTTACATTCTACAAAAAACTTGAAAATTTCCATACCATCCTATTGATCTATAGGTCAAAAACACAAGTGGCCTTTTAACCACGTAATTTCAGAAAAAGAGCACATAGTAGTAAAAATCAAACAGATTTGGATTCGTGAAAATAATGGTGAGATGGAATGGAATTTTTTTCTTTGTGGCATTTTGCTATAAGGTCCTTAGAAATGCGGCTATTGAGGGGCACCTGGGTAGCTCGGTTGGGCATCTGACTTTGGCTCAGGTCATGATCTCACGGCTCGTAGGTTCGAGCCCTGTGTCGGGCTCTGTGCCTACAGCTCAGAGCCTAGTCCTGCTTCAGATTCTGTGTCTCCCTCGCTCTCTGCCCCTCCCCTGCTCATACTCTTTCTTTCTCTCAAAAATAAACAAACATTAAAAAAATTAAAAAAAAACAGGGCTATTGAAGGATTATATAAGGTCTAAAGAAGACTGTTTTAAGATGGTATAATTTATGACATGTTAAATATGCTCCTGGAAATAATACAGAGGAAATGGAAAAATGTTTAATCTGAGGAAAGGGAGACATGCTGGAGAGATACCCTTGAGTGGGTGAAGGGCATGAAATCCAGTATGTGAGTAGCAAGACTGGCATTACATGTGAGTGTAGACAATTCATTAGGAGTAACAGGAAGGGAGATGGAACACAGGTGCATTTGCAGGAAGATGAGTAAAGCAAGTATTGGGAAACAATGGATATCCTTTTTTTTTCTGGCTTTTTAAAGAGTTTATTTATTTTTGAGAGAGTGTATGTGCATGAGCAGGAAAGGGACAGAGGGAGAGAGGGAGTCTAAAGCAGGTTCCATGCATGGAACCTGACACAGGGCTGGATCTCACGATCATGAGATCTTGGCCTAAGCTGAAATCAAGAGCTCAGACACTCAACGAACTGAGCTACCCAGGTGCCCCATGGGTATCCTTTGCTAAATGTGCCTTTTACTTTTTCTCTGCAAATGAGTCAGTGTGCTCAGTACATGAGTGATGACGTAAGAGAACTACAGGTGGGAACTTTGCTAAGAGAGGAGAGTTTAGACAGTTTGCCGTAAGTAGGTGAGTGTAAACAGGTAGGGAAAATATAGGAAGCCATGAATTCTGTTGTGCATACTTTCAGATTTATACAGTCTAATCATAGCATTAAATACCTTGAATTCTAAGAAATACTTTCATGTCATTAATATTGAGGCTAGATATACAAATCAATAGCCAGACCACATATGACAACAGATCTCTGACCTACAGCTTCTGCAGCTATTGGCCCAAAAAGTCAAAACACCCCCTCTGTAGAACAGTCATAGCTTGGTCAATGCATGCCACCCTCTCTATAGATTACTCCTCATTCCAACTCAGAACCAAGGAGACAAAGCCAAATATGCTCCCCAAACCAAACACAAGGGGTGTCCCACTCTGGTTAGCTTGCCTCCAGCTACCTCATGTCAATGACCCTTCAACTGGAGTGTACTTGGAGACTTCCATCTTTTTTCCTATAAAACTCTTCTTCCAACGCTGTCTGCCTTGGAATCTCTGCCAAATGCAAGTGATAGTGGATGATTACATTGCTCTAACAAGCTCTGAATAAATAGCCTCTGTTTTCATTTGGGTGGTCTTCATTTATTGCCTCAGTAACTTTGAAGCCATGTTGTTTAACAATCGCATTTCAAGGAAACCTTAAGTAATCAATTTAGCATTTCAAAAGAAAAAAATTCAAACTGCTTACTATCCTATTAGTAACAAAACCAGTGGGCTTGTTGAATGATTCTTTACATTTTTTCTATTACTTGGAGAAGAGAACATGGTGTAGAGGCAAGAGGGTGGACTGTGGAAGAGGCCCACATAGGTTCAAATCTTTGTCCATATAGTAGCTGAATGACTTTCATTAAATTTGTCAATCTCTAAATGTTATGAGTTTCTTATCAGGAATTGGGTAATAACTGCTATCTCAGAAGACCTGTTAAGAAAAATACATGAAGTAAACATAATTCATGGAATGTAATGGGTATACAAACAATGCTATTTTCCTCTTGTTGACCGTCCCCCTCCCCCTTCCTCTAATTTGTTATATTGACAATTGTGCTTAAGTATCAACACCCTAAAAATAACACACACTTTAGAAAAAATGTTCTCTGTCCCAGTAATTGGAAAACCATTAATTGTCACTGGAACAAATCTGATAAGTAAAGACGATAGTGTGTCTGACTCTACCAATCCACAGTTACTTTTCTGGCAAAGGTTTATATGCTAGAAAAAGTTTAAACACTTAATTTATTTTTCATTTTATTTATTTGAGAGAGAGAGACAGAGAGAGAGAGAGACAGAGAGAGAGAGAGAGAGAGTGAGTGCAGGGGAGAGGGGCAGAGGGAAAGAGAGAATCTCAAGCAGGCTCCACGCTCAGTGCAGAGCCTGACACGGGGCTCAATCCCACGACCCTGGAATCATGACCTGAGCCAAAACCAACAGGTGGATGCTCAACCAAGGGAGTCACCCAGGCGCCCTTAACATTTGCTTTTAAAAGGAGCTAAATTTCTGTCTTTAATTACCATGTCCAGGGAAGAATTTCTTGTCTTAATTTTTTTATAGCACCAGTGTAAGCACAACGCCTAAAATAAGGTTGGCATCCAGTGTGTTTTGCTTGGAAGTATATATAGGGAAATGAATACTCATTCTTTTCTCATTGTCTATTGAGAAACTCAGAGCCCATTCTCAAACCTCCTTTACAATTTGAGAAAGGGTTCTATGTAATTCATCGAAACACAAGTGATACCAGTATGTCTAATTCTCAGAATTGAATACCTAACAGAAAAGAGGCTTTGATAAGCAACTGATTATTATGAAAAAGTTTGTATATTAGCTTCACCTATGTCTTTAATTATTAGAATATAAAAGTCCCTTTCTAGGACTTATAGAAATTCATTAATTTATATGTAGCTCGTACCATTGAACTAGCTCTGTGTATGCAGCAGCTATGTTTTCAGCATCTAAAATTTCCATTTCAGGACTCTCAGGGAGGATGGCAGAGGGGGAGGACCCTCAGCTCACCTCCTCCCACAGACACATTAAAGCAACAACTACATGCACCGCAATTTGCTCTGAAAATGACCTAAAAACTAGCAGAGCAAATATTTCACACCTAAGGACATAAAAAAAGAGGCCACCTCAAGAAGGGTAGGAGCAACAGGAGTACAGTTAGGAACCAGACCCTCAGCACTGTGACCCTCAAGTGGGACAGATATCATAGGCATGGGGGAGAGAGGAAATCAAGCCCCACATCGAACAACCCAGCCCTGCACTAGATCATGATCCCTCATAACGCATGGCTTTGAAAACCGGGGGCTCACCCCTGGGAGCTTTAAAAATCAGTGGGGCTGAACTCCAGTAGAACCAGAGGGTTAAGGAAAAATGAGCCTCCTCTCTTAAAGGGCCAGCTTGCTATATTACTCTGTCCAAAGTACAGCAGAGAAGCAGCAGTTTGAAAAGAACCTGGGTTATACAAGAAGGAGATTTATTGACCAATTTTAGGAGAGCTGCTAGAAAGGCAGTAATATGCTGGAGATCCCTCTGGAAATGGAAGTGCTTGTGGGCATCATTTTTTTTTGTTTGCCCCTCTTCTGCCCTAGCTGTCTGAATGCTTGCGTGGGCCAGTTATGATGCTTTCCATCTACCTTGCTAGCACTAGTTGCCTTGCCCTGGCATTCCCCAGTGGATCTGCCCCATCCAATAAGCTCACGTTGGTGGGTAGCCCTCTAAACTGCCTCACACACTGCCACACCTGGCAGGCAGACTGAGTAGGGACTGGCATCCCCAAAGAGTGACTACCATCTTGCCACATTCACCAGGCAGCATCAATTGGGACTGGTGTCCATCCAGAGCGATTCCTGCCTCGAGGAGGGGGGAACCTACCCCTGACCACAGTACATTCACAGTAATCCCAGACATTCATTGCTCAAATTCAGGCTGAGGGTCCACCCCACCCAGTAATGCACCTGAAATAGCCACAACTGTGCGCCACAGCCATTTGGGCTAGGGGCTGGCCTCACCAACAAGGTCACCCACAGCAGATGAGTCCAGCCATAATAACAATGCACAGGCAGTCCAGACAAGGGACATGCCTTGGAGTGTGTGGTTCTTGTGACAAGGGGTGGGGGTGTTGTACTGTTTGGCACCAAAGGATACGTTCTACATAAGGCATACATACTTTTAAGATCAAGAGATATAGCTGATGTAATACGCAGAAATAAACACAGAAAGGCAAGATGTGGGGACATAGAAATATGCTGCAAATCACAGAATACGACAAGCCCTCAGAAAAAGAGTTAAACAACATGGAGTTAAAAACCTGATAAAAAGTTCAAAGTAATGGTCATAAACATGCTCAGCAGGCCTGAGGGAAGAGTGGATGAACTCAGAACTTCAACAAAGATAGAAAATAGAAAAAAGAATGAGTCATAGCAGAGGAGTACACTATCTGAAATGAAAAATATAGTAGAGGTAAGCAACACCAGATTATAGGAGGCAGAAGACAAGATCCCAGTCTAGAAGAGAGAGTCATGGAAAGCACCCAAGCTGAACAACAACAACAAAAGGATTAAAAAAATGACAACAGGTTAAGGGACCTCTGGGACAACACTAAACACACAAATTTGCATCACAGGGATCCTAGGAGGAGAAGGGAGAGAAGAGAACCTCTACTGAAGAAACAATAGTTGGAAACATCTCTAACCTGGGGAAGGAGAGAGACATCCAGGTTCAGGAAGCAAAGCAAACCCCAAACCAGATGAGCCCAAGGAGGACCCCAACAGGACATATAATCATTAAAATGGCAAAAATTAAAGATAATCCTAAAAGCAGCGAAAGAAAAGCAAACAGTTACATGCAAGGGAAATCCCAAAAAGCTAACAGCTGATTTTCCAGGAGAAAATTTACAGGCCAGTAAGGAGTGATATTAGAAAAGCAAGCAAGCAAACAAACAAAAAGAACAACAACAAAAAAGAAGTAAATGATAAAATCAAATTGATAAAAAGAAAAAAAAACATATCCAGGAATAACCAAGATATCATTAAGAATTGAAGGAGAGCTAAAGAGAGGAAGAATTTCCTGGACAAACAAAAATTAAAGGACTTTATCACCACTAAAATGACCTGACAAGAAATGATAAAAGGACTTCTTGAAGTGGAAGAGAAAAGTCCATAACTAGAAGGAATAAAATTATAAATATAAAAAAAAAATCAGGGCACCTGGGTTGCTCAGTCAATTAAGTGTCTGATTCTTGATTTTGGCTCAGATCTTGATCTTGCACTTAGGAGATGGAGCCCTGCGTGTGGATCCACACTAGGTGTGGGGCCTGCTTGAGATTCTGTCTCTCTCCCTCTGCTCCTCTTCCCCACGCACACTCTCTGAAATTAAAAAAAAAAAAAAATCACTGATAAAATCAAACATACAGTACAGGTGGTGAGTCAATTACTTATAAAGCTAGTATGAAGGTTAAAATAGTAGTAAAATCAATATATCTATAAATATTTGTCAAGGAATACACGAAGTAAAAAGATATAGCACATATAGCAAAACATAAGTGTTCAAACTTGAGCAACCATCAATTTAATGCACAGAGCTATATACATAGGATGTTATATATAAGCCTCATGATAATCACAAACTAAAAACTTTTAAAAGATTCACAAAAAATAGAAAGGAACCTAAGCATAACACTAAAGAAAGTCATCAAATAACAGGAAAAGAGATCAAAAGAAGTAGAAAGGAACAAGGAACTACAAAAATAACCTGAAAACAGCAATCAGTACATACCTATCAATAATTACCTTGAATGTAAATAGACTAAATGTTCCAATCAAAAAATACAGAGTGACTGAATTAAAAACCAAACAAAAAGAGAAACAACAAAAACAAAAAAAACAAGAACGATGTATTTGTTGCCTGCCAAAGACAGACTTGAGACATAAAGACATATATAGACTGAAAGTGAAAGATTGGAAAAAGGTAATTCATGTGAATACAAGTGAAAAAATTTTAGGTAGCACTACTCAGACAAAGTAGACTTTAAAACAAAGACTATAATAAGAGACCAAGAAGGGTATTACATAATGACAAAAGGATCAATCCAGCAATAGGATATAGCAATTGTAAATATCGATGCACCCAACACAGCAGTACCTAAATACAAAAGGCAAATACTAACAGATAGAAAGGGAGAAATTGACAATAATACAATAATAGTAGGAGACTTTAACACCCCACTTACATCAGTGGACAGATCATCCAGACAAAAAATCACTAAGGAAAAACACTTTAAATGACACACTAGATGAAATGGACTTAAAAGATACATACAGAATATTCCATGCCCTAACAGCAGAATTAATATTCTTTTCAAGTACATGTGGACTATTTTCCAGGATACTTCACACATTGTATCACAGAAAAAGTCTCACAAATTTCAAGGACACTGAAATAATATCAAACTTATTTTCCAACCACAGTGGTTATGAAACTAGGAATCAATTACAATAAGAAATGTGGAAAAAACATAAACCAACTATGGGTAAATAACATGCTCCTAAATAACCAATGGGCCACAAAATACCTTGAGGCTAATGTCAATGGAAACACAACAGTTCAAAATCTTTGTACAAAGCAAAAGCAGTTCTAAGAGGGAAGTTGCTAGTGATACAGGTCTATTTGAAGAAACAAGAAAAATTTCAATTAAACAGTCCAAACTTATACCCAAAGAACTAGAAAAAGAAGAAAAAAAAAAAAAAAACAAAGCCCAAATTTAGTAGAAGGAAGGAAATAATAAAGATTAGAGCAGAAAAAAAAAAGAAATATAGAATAAAAAAACAATGACAACAAAAAATAAAACTAAGACTTTGCTTTTTGAAAATAAACAAAATTGATAAACCTTTAGCTGGATTCATCAAGAAATGAGAGAGGACCAGAAATGAAACAGAAGTTAAAATTAATACCACAGAAATACAAAAGATTGTAAGACACTACAGTGAAAAATTGGACACCCTAGAAGAAAATTGGACAACTTAGAATGGATAAATTCCAAGAAATCTAAAATGCCCAAAACTGAATCAAGAAGAAATAAAAAATCTGAATAGATCAATTATTAATAATGAAATAGTGTTGGCAATAAAAAAGCTGCCAACAAAAAACTCCAAGACCAGATGGCCTCACAGATGAAATCTACTAAGCATCTAAAGAAGGGTTAATACTTATCCTTCTCAAACTATTCTGGAAAACAGAAGAGGAATGAATGCTTCCAAACTCATTCTGTAGAGCCAGCATTATCTTGATTCCAAAACCACACAATGACAGTAGGAAAAAAAAAAATTACAGACCAATATCCCTGATTAACTTAGATGCAAAGATCCTCAATAAAATATTAACATACAGAATTTAAAAATGAATAGAAAGGATCATACACAAAGACTAAGTGGGATTTTGTTCAGGGATGCAAGGATGATTCAATTATGCAAATTAATCAGCACAGTACACATTATGAAAATGAAATATAAAATTGTATTATCACCTCAATAGATGCGGAAAGAGCATTTGACAAAATACGACACCAATTCATGATAGAAATTCTCAACAAAGTACGAAAAGAAGAAACCTACCTCACCATAATAAAGGCCATATATTACAAAACCATGGCTAACTTCATACTTAGCAGGGAAAAGCTGAAAGCTTTTCTTCTAAGATCAGACAAGACTAAGAGATCTACTTTCACCACGTGTTTTCAACGTAGTTTATGAAGTCATAATCAGGCCAATCAGACAAGAAAAAGAAATAACAGGCATCCAAATTGGTAAGGAAGATTCGACTATCACCATTTGCAGATGAAATGATTCCATATATGTAAAGCTGTAAAGACTGAAGAAAAATAAAAGTAGATGTAATAAATAAATAGGTTCAATAAAGTTTCAGGATACAAATGACTATTTAGAAATCTGTTGTGTTTCTCTCCACTAGTAATGAAATGACAGAAAGAGAAATTAAGAAAACAAGGATGTTTACAGTTGCATTAAAAAGAGTAAAATACTGGGGCGCCTGGGTGGTTCAGTTGGTTAAGTGGCTGACTTCGGCTCAGGTCATGATCTCGTGGTCTGTGAGTTTGAGCCCCGCGTCGGGCTCTGTGCTGACAGCTCAGAGCCTTGAGCCTGTTTCAGATTCTGTGTCTCCCTCTCTCTGACCCTCCCCTGTTCATGCTCTGTCTCTCCCTGTCTCAAAAATAAATAAAACGTTAAAAAAAAATTTAAAAAAAGAGTAAAATACCTAGGAATACATTTAAAAAAGGAGGTGAAATATTTGTACTCTAAAAACTTTAAGACACTGATGAAAGATATTGAAGACAACAGAAACAAATGGAAAGATATTCCATGTGCGTGGATTATAAGAATTAATATTCTTAAATGCCCATACTACCCCAAGTAATCTATTGATTTAATGCAGTGTAGATCAAAATACCATGAGTATTTTTCACAGAACTAAAATGAACATCCTAAAATACATATGGAAGTACAAAAGACCCTGACTAGCCAAGGAAAACTTGATAAAGAACAAAGCTGGAGGTATCATAATCCCAAAGCTCAAGATATACTAAAAAGCTATACTAATTAAAACAGTATGGCACTGGCACAAAAGTAGATACATAGCTCATTGGAGAATAGAAAGTCCAGAAATAAATCCGTATTTATATAGTAAACTAAACTATGACAAAGGAAGCAAGAATATTCAATGGGGAAAACACCTTCTCTTCAATAAATGATGCTGGCAATGTGACAGCTATGAGCCAAAGAATGAAACTGGACTACTTTTTTGACTGTACTCAAAAATAAACTCAAAATGGACTGAAAAAACTCCTAAAAGAAAGCACATGCAATAAACTTTTGGACAGCGGCCTTAGCATTATTTTTCTTCATGTCTCCCCAGACAAGGGAAACAAAAGCAAAAATAAATAGTTGCGACAACATCAAACTAAAAAGCTCTTCCAGAGTGAAGGAAACCGACAACAAAATGAAAAGTCAGCCTTCTGAATGGGAAAATATATTTATAAATGATATATTTGCTAAGAGATTAATATCCAAAACATAAAATATACCGTTATAACTCGACAACAACAAAAACATCTGTTTAAAAAATGGGTAGAGGACCTGAATAGATACTTTTCCAAAGACAGAAAGGTGGCCACAAGGCACATTAAAAGATGCTCAACATCACTAATTATTAGGGAAATGCAAATCAAAACCACAAGGAGACAGCAAGTCACACTAGTCAGAATGGCTGGTATCAAACTGACAAGAAATAACACGTGTCAGAGAGAATGTGTGGACATGAACCCTCATGCACTGTTAGTAGGAATGAAAAATGGTGCAGCTACCGTGGAAAACAGTATGGAGATTCCTCAGATTAAAATAGAAATACACGATGATCTAATTCTACTTCTGAATTTTTACTTGACTTAAAATACTGATTCAAAAAGATATATGCACCCCTCTGTTTATTGCATCAGTATTTACAGTTGCAAAGATGTGCAAACACTCTATGCACTGATAGATGCACGGAGAAAGAAGATGTGGCATATCTGATGAACTATTACTCAGCCATAAAAAGAGTGAGATCTTGCTATTCAGGAGAACGTGAACGGACATAGAAGGTTTCTTGCAAAGTAAGTCAGAGAAAGACCAATACCATGTGATTTCACTTATACGTGCAATCTAAAAAACAAAACAAACTGGCAAAAAAACAGAAACAGACTCATGAGCAGAGAGAACAAACTGGTGGTAGTTAGAGGGGTGGGTAGGGGGCACATGCGGAATGGGTAAAGGGGATTAAAAGGTCCAAACTTCCAGTTATAAAATAAGCAAGTGAGGGGAATGAAAAGTACACCATAGGGACTATAATAAAAATATTGTGCCAGCTTTGCATTGTGGCAGATGGTAGCTACATTTATCGCGGTAAGCATTTTGTAATGCACGTAATTGTCAACTCACTATGTTGTACAACTAAAGCTAATATAATATTTTATGCTGGCATTTCAAATAAAAATAAAAATAAACCTTCCCCAAATCTTTGATTTCACATACTTAGATTCATAAAAAGAAAATATTAAATTGTCGTTTGTGTCAAAATGTAAACTAAATTCTTATTCATTATACATAACTTTCTAAAGTTTAGTTAAAAATACTCCTGGTATTATATACTGTTATAGTTACAGAGCTGGTACTTTAAAAAATAATACTGTGATATAATTTATATAGTATCCTTTTTTTTTTCCTCGAGTGGTAAAGGATATGGAATGATAGAAGCTTTTATTGACACAGTAAAAGGCAAACTTTCTAAATGGAGAGAAAGTGATTCATTCAACTTTCTTATTTGTGTTTTTTTTTTTTTTTTCAAAACAATTTTTATGGCCTGGTTTATGGGAATAATGCAGAAGTAAACTTTCAAGAAGGCTGACAATTAAGTGAAGCTACAAATGATGAATATACAAAAGTGTATTATCTCATATAATCTAGTGAATAAAGAAGGCAGATCTTAAAATCCTTCAACATTTTAAAGGCATTGTTATAGTTAACTAGCTAGTAAGTGAAGTTTGTTTCTCAGAAAACTTTTAAGTAGAGGTGACAGGAAAAGAAGGGTAACATCAAAAAATATATATTTCAGTAGAAAGGGCTCACTTATGCCAATGAAAGGGCCAGAGTGAGCATTATTTTAACTGGGGAAAATGGCAGGTAATGCCTTGACTAGTCTTGGTGAGTTTCCAAAGGGGAATAGTAGGGAAAAGACCTGGAAAGTTGATTCTGTAGTCCCTGTATGCTTGGCTGTCAATGTCTAACACGATTCCTTGATATTGCACTGGAAATGATAAGGAAAAAAATGTATCTTGTACATATGAAAAACAACGTTGATAACAGGCATCACTGCCTTGTTATGACTTCGTAGTTGACACTGTGAAAGCCACAAATAAACAGTGGGAATCATCCCTGCCTTCCAGGAGTCTGCCATACAACACCAAGCAACCATAAGAAACCCCTAACTATGCTATAATTATTACTTATTCTACATTTACACATTTTGGTAGTGACAGAACATGGCAAATGCTTAGGTGAATCAGAATTAGCTGAATTCCATCTTATGAAGAATTTTGGGAGGAGAAGAGTTTTAAAAACAGGAGTTGAAACCTAGGCATTTCAGGGGTGCGTGGGTGGCTCAGTCGTTTGGGCATCCTATTTTGGCTCAGGTCATGATCTCACGGTCAGTGAGTTCGAGCCCTCTGTTGGGCTCTGTGCTGACAGCTCGGAGCCTGGAGCCTGCTTCAGATTCTGTGTCTCCCTCTGTCTCTGACCCTCCCCTGTTCATGCTCTGTCTCTCTGTGTCTCAAAAATAAATAAACATTAAAAAATTAAAAAAAAAAAAAGAAACTCAGACATTTCTTTCCCTTTGTCTTGGGGGGTTGGCTGGGGATGGAGGTCACTTTTATTTCCCTCCTTTTAATATAGGAATAGCTTATTCTGATCTCACTCCTTGGATGACTAAAAATTAAATACTTTTTTAATTCAGTGAGAAATAATTTATTAGACTGGTGAAAAAGAATGGGATCTTCCAAAGGATGATGTGTTCAGGAAACTAGCAGCTACAAACAAATGTACAAAAAACTACATTACTATTTAGTCTGGTAATACTAAGGAAGGAGGCTGCTGGTAACTCCATATGGGATCGGCTACAACAATGACATCAACTCCTGATGGACTCAATGCAAACATAGGGAAATGTGAAACTTCCCCTCATTAATCAACCAAGCCCAGAAAATAACTTTTCCATAGATCTTGAAGATAACTAAATGTACACTGAGTGAATATTGGTAAATTTGATGATCTGGGTAAATATCACCTGTGTCTTAAAAAGAAAATAAGTACCTGAAATAGATACGTTACTGAAAAAGTGGGAAAAGTTTAGGGACACAGCATAAAATGTAGTTGTATCTTTATGTAAAGAACCTTAGAACACTTTTCCCCCCTTTTTCTCCCATGAAGGCTGGACACTGTTCGGTAATGGACAAGCAGTGATAGTAGAATTTAATGAGCCACTCTGAAGGGATGTAATCTAACCTCCACTGCAAACTTCAATCTTATTAAAACAACTAGACTGCACATTTATCAAAAGTCTGGTTCTTTGGAATGAAAGCCTGGTGCGATAAAGGTGCTGTAGCCTCTTTACCATAACTTTTATTTATACCCTCCTTAGAACAAATTTTCTGATTCAATAACCATTACCACGTATTCACTGATACCTTATTTAAAAAAATAATACAGTGTCATTTCTGTCTCAGTGAAGCACTGATGAAATATTCAGAAGTTAAGGGTAAGTAATAAAAGGCTCATTTGGCTAGAAATAAGCTCATTATTGTTTGCTATCCTTGCCTTCTGAGACTGAAGATCAGGGCCTTGCTGTGATGATTTCTTTTGCCTCATGCGTTTACGGGGTGCTCTCCTGTGATGTAACAGGAGTTAGAACCTACTGAACACAACCTGAGGGGGGGGGCAGAATATGCCTCCTCAAAAAATACCACTTTGACATACTGATTATTTTGAATTAAAGTTATTTAAGAAAAAGCAGGTGCAAGGACATTCTGACCCTCCAGTGTCTCTCTGAGAGCAGGAAATGAATTTCCTATGGGAGGGCACCCTCCCTATACCAGGAGGGAAGAAAGCATCCTTATCACCAGAGATAGGAAATTCAGGGCTAAGAAAACTGCATAAAAAAGATGGTTACTTCGTCACTTATTTACTACCCCAAGTCCAAAATCCTTTGTTTTGTCAATTCTACACAAATGTATCGTTTCTTTATCTAAAGGGTATAAAGGCTGTCCGGTCACTTCTTTGAGCCTCCTATCTTTGGGACTTCATATAATTAGAGAATAGACAGAGAACCGAGAAGAGAAGAAGGAAAAGTTTTCTTCCCCTACATTCAGTAACATGTGGAAATTTCTTTATTTTTCCAATTAATTTGAATCACTCCATATACATGTTTTTAAAGACTTTTATCAAGCCGCGTTTTACGTGTGTGATGTTGAACACTATACACTGAGGAAGGATGAATGGAGATAAAAGCCTAAGGATACAGTGTGATTATCAGGTTCTATCAGGAAAGTAAAGGTCCACTGATATATTTGTAAGATGATACTGGAGTAGAGTGGCTTCTAATGCAATATGACTGTGTCCTTGTAAGAAGAGAAAAGACACAGAGATGATAATCACAGAGAAGGAATGTGAGGAAATGGAGAGAGAGAATGCCGCGTGTTGACAAGAGTGGGGATTGGAGTGAAGCATTTGTAAGTCAAGGATTGCCAGCAACACCAAAGCTAAGGGAAAGACATTGTAGTGATCATCCCCCAGAACCTTCAGACAGAGCAAACGGTGCTCTGTCTGTTTGGAGCTCACTCAGCCTCCAGAACTGTGAGAGAGTATCTGTTTTTTAAAGCCACCCAGTTTGTGGTACTTTATTATGGTAGCTCTGGGAAACTAATACGCTCCCCCAGAATGCTACTGGAAGGCATATCAAATTCCCAGCTAGTGTGGAGAAACCCAGCTCAAGCCTGGGCGTGGGAGCAGTTAGGAAAACCAGAGGCAATGGTCTTTATAAATAAGTGTTAGCACTTTGGGAAGACATTACAGATAGTGAATGAGACCTAAAATTTTAAAAATGGAACATTTGCACTTAGGAGCAGATAAGGACCTCAATGAGCCATCCGTAGATGTTGAGGGAGGTTGAGTGGTGTCAATATTGGCTATTACGCAGACGGGGCACAGGCACAGTTCTCCTATGACCTGGGCTCCTGACAGAATCCAACTCTTGGCAGTATACTAAGTTTTAAAGTAAATTTGCTTAGGGGTGCCTGGGTGGCTCAGTCGGTTGAGTGTCCGACTTCGGCTCAGGTCATGATCTCTCAGTCCGTGGTTTCGAGCCCCGTGTCGGGCTCTGTGCTGACAGCTCAGAGCCTGGAGCCTGTTTTGGATTCTGTGTCCCCCTCTCTTTCTGACCGTCCCCGACTCATGCTCTGTCTCTCTCCCTGTCAAAAATAATCATTAAACAAAAATTTAGAGTAAATTTGTTTATACTGATCAATTAAGTAACAAATGCAGGGGGGCAGTAAAATTGTTCTCCTCAATTTATCACTTGAAAAACATATTGGTGGACCTTTCTTCCACAATACAGCCTGTGAATCATGCTGTTATTTCCAAATACGGTTACATTCAGAGGTACTGGGGTTAGGATGTCAACATGTTGTTTTGGGAGAACATAATTCAAGAGTGTTCAAACTTGACTAAGAGCTTCCCAGGCACCAAAACAAAAGGGATTCTATGAATCAATAAGGAATCATCGCATTCAGATAAGGGAAAACCCAATGGTTCCTTGGATGAAGTCACACTTTTATAATTTGCCAGAGAGATTTTTCACGTGAGACCTTCTAGAGATCATTCTGAAGTATGTAATTCCTCAGATTCACCAACCACAACATACACAAGATACACAGGCTGTGACAGGATGGCCTGGAAGCAATGGCAACATCACGGTATGTTCACTGTTGCCACGTATTCACAGACTTTTCAGAACACTTGAATCATTTTTTTTTTTAGGTTGTGAGTAGAGCTTTTATTAAGGGAAGATTATTAAGGTAAATCTTCCATTTGTCTAAGGCAAATACATTTGTGGAGTCACAAAAATGAAGGAGCAATTTCAGCCAGAATGAAGTGAGTTGTTGTATCATATGACACAATTTTGGAAAGGCAGTGCTGTCCTCCCAACCAAGTGTCTCCATTACTTGCTTCCCAGTGCTAGAAATTTATTGACGAGGAAGCTAAGACTTTTATTTTATTACATACTAAATACTAAAACGTAGAAGGCAAGTGTGTACTCCAAGAATTAAAAAAGGAAAGAAAATAGACTGAAAGTCATATTGATGTGTTAATGATCTGTTCTTTCTTGCTAGTAGAGGGCATGGAAGTCAAACATATAGCATGTATGCTATCATTTACTAATCCATGCCCTTACCAGGCATTACTAATGAATCATGGTTTTATTTTTTTTTATTTTTATTTTTTATGAACATTTCTTTAATTTGAAATTTGTAAGGAAAGATCACACTAAAAACCAAACTATCTCCCACTATTTTTCTGGCCCTCTACCTGATGCCCAGTTTTTGTTTCCCAGAAGCCCATGCTCGCAAAATGAGATGCATGCCCAGCCATGGGCAGAGCCTGTTCCTCTGTCCTTCATCTATTCTTTTGTGTCCAGCAGCCCAGTCAGGCCAGTGTGTCATTCCAGAGCTCCTTAAGTATTTCATGGCAACTTTCTTCCATTTCATTAAAAATCAAATCTGCAGATTTTATTGTACCCATAATGTGATGAAAATAAATAAAGTTTAGGAAATGGCCATTGCATTGCCATTAGGTAGAACTTTTATGGATACTAAAGTTGAGACAATAACCTTTTCTTCTTACACCCAAGCTGAATTTTTCGTGGAACAGGCTGGTACCCTACTCCAAACTACCCCCAAGTACATTTATCTCTTCACCGGTAAAGTGGGGACAATAAATATTAAGGAGTTTTGAGATCTGTATGTGTATGCCTAATGTGTGACTATTCTAGCAAGGTTTTTGGAGGTTTAAATAAGTGACAGTGACAATGTTGAACTTTTGAGCCTGTACTGTCAGAAAAAAAATAGTTAATAAATTCCTCCATCATTTTCTCTCTAACCCCCATACCCCCACATACATTGTTTGCATTCTGAGACGCTGTTATCCGCAAAGGCCAACTTGGAACCTTGTGTGTTTCAAGATACCACGCACTTCTGCCCTTCCTAATGAATGTCCCCTTTTATCAAACCCAGTTGTCCTTCCTGTGAGATGTTTCTCATTAATGAAAATTCTCCATATTTCACTGAACTGAATAAAACCATCTCCTTAATGATCTTGTGCATTATGTCTTGACAGCAACTATCATTTATTTTTATTTTTATTTTTCAAACTAAACACAAACTTTAGGCCATATAGTTTAATTATGACATGGAATAAATCTGTTTTTAATGAGTCAATCCTATGGAAATATTGCCTCATTAAGAGTTAAAGAATCCATGCTATTTTTTCTTTTAAAAACCACTGGCTACTTTACAGAATTGACATCTCTTTTATTAGAAAACACACAGAAAAGAGAAGAGGTTTGCTCTTTGTGATTATTATTTTTTTTTACATTTGCTCCTGTAAGACATATGTTTTGGCCTGTGGTAAAATTTTATTTATTATGTAGTTAACCAACCAATGTACAAGTCTATTAAGTTTTATAAGAATGTGTTTAGGTTTTAAGATGAAACAATTGAACTGGGGAGTTCTTTTAACCCACAGGGCAGCTCATCTTTACCTAGTCCTGTGTCTATGCATAAATATTCTTACCTTACTATAACGTGGGTAAAGTTAGAAAACCAGAGTCATAATCCTTTAAAGAAATAGCAGCATTTGTTTCCATTTAATGACAGAGTTCCTTTTGCATGCATTCTTAAAGAATTCTACCCAATTTTACTACTGGGATATTCTGACGGTTGCCGTTTACAGATATGGATCATTCATTTTGAGTCAAATTCTTAGTTTTTGGAGGATCAAAACCTACACACCCGAAGACTGATGGGGATTCTATTTGAAAGTATTCAGTTAGGGCTGGAAAGTACATGTCCATAATGGATAGCTTAAAGTTGCCTTTTTTTCTCAGCAGTTCTGGCTGCTTCATTCAGAGCCTGAGGCTGTTCTGGATTTATAGTGCACCTTATTCACTTAGAATAATATAAATAGCTTTTCTTTTTATCAGAAAGCAGATAACTAAAGTGAACAAAATTACAAGACACGTATGTATGTATTTAAGAACGTGAATTGTTGAACAGACTCTCGGGGATGATGGCAGTGTAGGAGGAGGATCCTGAGCTCACCTCCTCCCCTGGACACACCAAGACAACTACATGTAATGCTTCTCACTCTGAAAACAACCTGAAAACGGGCAAAACAGACCTTCCATAGTTGAAGATATAAAGAGAAGGCCACACAGCAAAGGGGAAAAGCAGCAGAGACACGGTTGGGAACCAAATGCCCCGTGTGGTTGCCCACAAAAGGGAGGGATATTACAAGCACAGAGGAGTAAGGAGATCAAGCCCCACACTGGGCACACTTGGCCTTCAGGACCTTCACCAGGAACAAGAGATACATAATATCTGGCTTTGAAAATCAACAGGGCTTAACTCTGAAAGAGTCAGAGGGCTATAGGAAATGGTCTCCAAATGTAAAGGGACAGCATGCTGTATCAATCAGTGTGATACTTAGATCAGAGGTAGAAGTATGAAAAAAGCCTGGGTTATATATGGAAATGTGCCGAATAATTTTAGGACATATGCTGGAGGAAGAAGAATCTGAAGGACCTTTCTCCAAGGATAGAAGAATTAGTGGATGCCATTTTTCTTGCTTTCTTTCAACTTATCAGACATTTTCAGGAGTCAGTTCTAACATTCTCTATCTACCCTGCTTACACATATTGCCCCACTCTGGTGTCCCCCTGCAGACCTGCCCCACCCAACACAACCACCTGGGAAAGTGCCCCTCCATGTGGTTCCAGCCCTGCCACACCCAGCAGGCAGCCTCAGTTGGACCGGCATCCCCGCAGAGCGACTATGGCTTGGCCACTGGGTGTTAAATGGCACTACTCCAGACTAACCCCAACCCCAGGGAGAGGGGAATTAGCCCTAAACACCAGGGTGCCCACAGTAGCTACAGGTGACCTGTCAGTCAGCCAAGCTGGGGCATCCCTTGCCCACCAGTGCAACCATGGCAAAGACCAGGAGAACAGAATGGCAAACACAGGCCACACAGGGGACATCCCTGGGGCATCTGGTTCTGGTGATGGCAGGGTGGGGGGTGGGGGGGGGATTGTGCCACAGGGCACCAATGGATTACTTTTATATGAAGCCATTACTTTCAAGACCAGGAAAGAGCTGACTTACTTCAGACAAAGTAATGAACACCAACAATATGACAAAATGAAACAGAGTAATATGTTCCAAATGAAAGAATGAGACAGAAAAACAGAAACAGAGCTAAGGAATCTACCTAATAAATAGTTCCAATGGTCATAAAGATGTTCATCAGTGTGAGAGAAGATGAATAAACTCAGTGAGAACTTCAAGAGATAGAAAACATAAAAACTGTAAGAGATAGAACTTCAAGAGATAGAAAATACAAAAAGAACAAGTTGATGTGCTGCTTACCATAGATACACTTCAGACCTAAAGATACATGCACACTCCAAGTGAAGGGATGGAAAAAGATTTTCCATTTGAATGGAAGTAAAAACAAAACAAAACTTGGGGAGCAATATTTAGATTAGACAAAACACTCTTTAAAACAAAGTATGACAAGAGATGAGAGCATTACATAATGATAAAGTCATCGATGCAACAAGGGGACGTAGCAATTATTAATATCTATGTAGCCAACAGAAGATCACCTAAATATAAAATGTAAATATTAATAGACACAGAGGGATAAGTTGACAGTAATACAATAATAGTTGAGGACTGTAACACCCCACTTGTATCAATGAATATATCATCCAGACAGAAAATCAATAAGGAAATGGTAGCTTTGAATGATACATTAGACCAGGTGGATTTAACAGATATAGACAGAATATTCCACGCCAAAACAGCAAAATGCACATTCTCTTCAAGTACACATGGAATATTCTCCAGGATATATCACAGGTTAAATCAGAGAACAAGTCTCAATCAACTTAAGAAGATTGAACTCCTAGTTGGCATTTTTTTCTGACCATAACAGTATGAAACTAGGAATCAACTACCAGTAAAAAAAAAAAAAAAAAAAAAAAAAAAAAAAAAAAAAAAAAAGTAGGAAAACCCCCACAAATACATGGATACATGGAGGCTAAACATGGATACATGGAGGCTAAACAACATGCTACTAAACAGAAAATGGGTGAACAAAGAAATCAAAGAGGGATACTTAGAAAAACAATGAAAACAGAAACACAATTGTTCAAAATCTTTGAGAAGCAGCAAAAGCAGTTCTAAGAGGGAAGTTTACAGTGATATAGGCCAACCTCAAGAAACAAAATTTTATACAAGCAATCTAACCTTATACCTCAAGGAATTAAAAAAAAAAAGAAAAACAAAGCTCAAAGTTAGTCCGGGGAGGGAGGATAATAGAGTTCAGAACAGAAAGCAAGAAAATGAGACTAAGAAATAATTGTAAGAGATCAATGAAACTAAGAACTGTTTCTTTAAAAAGATAAACAAAAGTGTTAAACCTTTAGCCAGATTCATCAAGGAAACAGAGAGAACATTTAAATAAATAAAATCAAAAATGAAAGAGAAAAAATTACGACCAACACCACAGAAATACAAAGGATTATAAGAGACTGCTGCAAAACATAATATTCTGACAAATCAGACAACCTAGAAGAACTGGATAAATTCCTAAAAGCACAATCTTCTGAGACTGAATCTGGAAGAAATAGAAAATATGAACATTGACTACTAATAAAGTTGAACTCGTAACAACAACAACAACAACAACAACAACAACAACAACTCCAGACAAAATAAAGTCCATGACCATATGGCTTCACAGGTAAATTCTACGAAACATTTAAAGAAGAATTTATACCTATAGTTTTCAGACCGTTGTGAAAAATGGAAAAGGAACAAATGCTTCCAAATTCATTTTATGAGGCTAGCGTTACTCTGATACCAAAACTGGACAAAGATACTACAAAAAAAAAAATCACACATCAATATCTCTGATGAGCATAAATACAAAAATCCTCAACAAAATATTAGCAAATGGAATTCAAAAATACATTAAAAGGATCATTCACAATGACCAACTGGGATTTATATCAAGGATACAAGGACGGTTCACCATCTGCATTTAGTCAGTGTGATACACCACATTAACCAAATGAAGAATAAGAAAAAAAAAACCCACAATAATCTCAATAGATGCAGAAAAAGCATTTAAGAAAATGTAACAGTCATTCATGGTAAATACATTCAACAAAGTGGGCACCGAATGAGCATGCCTCAACATAATAAAGGCCATATATGAAAAACCCATAGCTAATATCATAGTCAATGGTAAAAGGCTTAAAACTCTCCTCGAACATCAGGAATAAGACAAGAATATCCCCTATAGCCACCTGTATTCAACAAAGTGCTGAAAGCCCTAGCCATAGCAGTCAGACATGGAAAAGATATAAAAGAAATCCAAATTGGTGAAGAACTAGAACTGTCACTATTGGCAGATGACCAGATACTGTATATGGAAAATCCTACAAAGGCTCCGCCAAAAACTATTATAAGTAATAAATGAATTCAGAACATGTGAAGGATACAAAGCGAGCACACAGAAATCTGTTTCATTTCTACACACTAATAACAAAGTAGCAGAAAAAGGAAAGTATGAAAACATTCTCAGTTATGATTGCATCAAAAAGATTAAATACCTAAGAATAAATTTCACCAAGGATCTACACTCTAAAAACTATAAAAACACTCTAAAAACTATAAAAATGTTTTCACTGATGAAAGAAATTAAAGATGACACAAATAAATGGAAGCTACATCATGCTCATATACTGGAAGAATATTATTAAACCGTCCATGCTACTGAAAGGAATCGGAAAATTTAATTCAATCCCTATCAAAATACCAGAAGTATTTTTCCCAGTAGTAAGACAAGTAATTCTAAAATTTGTATGAAATCACAAGATTCTAAATAACCAGAGCAATTTTGATAAAGAAGAACAAAGCTTTGGGTATCACAATCCTAGATTTGAAACTATTCTCCAAAGCTAGATTGCAGGGAATAACCAAAATAAGTTAAGGGAATTAAGAGATAAAGACTTCAGATTATAAAACAAGTCATGGGATGTAAAGTACAGCATAGGGAACGTGGTCAAATAGATTGTAATAACTCTGTATAGTGACAGATGGTAATTACACTTACCATGATGAAGCGTTTCATAATGTATGTAATTGCCATATCACTATGTTTTGCTTCTGAAAGTATTATTATATCTAAACTATACTTCAATTAAAAATTTAAAAATATTAAAATTAAAGAAAATAAACAGTAAGCATTCAGAAACAATTTTTATACAATTGCATTGTAAAGATTAGGTATATATTATGTGTATATACACACACGCCAATATATACATACTCTCACACATATATACATATATATACTAGTATTTTGACATATTTATAAGGGCCACTCATAACTATTTGTTAAGTATAATAAAATAAAGAATATTTAGCCAATCAATTGTCTACCACTGGTTGCCACCTTTACCTGGGGGGGAAACAAAAACAAAACAAACAAAAAACCAACCCTGTACTTATTTAAGCACATTGTATAGCACAAACATTTTGACTTCAAGCTTCACATTTGTTTTAGATAAGTATATTCATTGATCAACTCCCATAACAGGTAAGCTATGGGATGATTCATATAATCAATTAATTACTCCAAATGAGGACATTGTCTTCAAATAAAGTACACTTACCCAAAGGAGGAAAATCCAAAGGAAGTTTGTGATTTAGAGGAGGATTTTTCTGGCACTCTTTCAATTAGCTTCCTTGACCATAAATGAGAAAACTAGAACTCCCTATGGTTTATCTGGTTTCACTCTTATTACACAGTGTAGCAGTGGGGATGTTCAAGTGGCGCACCTCCTAAAATGTGAAACACCAGAAATGAGTATGGCACTAGGCTACACAGAAGGACTCTACAGTCACGTAAATTGTGACACACCACATGCTGTGTCCACCTAATGGAAACCCACTGTAGAGATAAACTTCTCCATGGTATAGCTGCCTCAGCATCCGTTCTGTGTGGCCAGGTAGCCTGCAGGGGCCTTGAACTGATACTAGCTCCTTCCAAGAGGTGATAGCACAAGCAAATGTAAGCTCCTTGCATGGCTTCCTAGCAGCCCTTGTGAGCAACAGTCTCCCCAGGACTTTTCTCTCGTGTGCCCCTTAGAGAAGACCCCTGTGGAGCTTACCAAAACATTTTTTTTTTTTTTTTTTTTTGGTTTGAACTAACCAATCCAGTCTTAGTCTGGAATCCCAAATACTGCACTCATGGACCCTAATAAAGATGGTACCGGGGCGCCTGGGTGGCTCAGTCGGTTGGGCGGCCGACTTCGGCTCGGGTCATGATCTTGCGGTCCGTGAGTTCGAGCCCCACGTCAGGCTCTGTGCTGACAGCTCAGAGCCTGGAGCCTGTTTCAGATTCTGTGTCTCCCTCTCTCTGACCCTCCCCCGTGCATGCTCTGTCTCTCTGCTCAAAAATAAATAAACGTTAAAAAAAAAATTAAAAAAAAAAAAAAGATGGTACCTTAGGTCTCGTCTCTCTGCACTCTGCCTTGACCTCCCCATGTGGTGGCCTCTTAAGGCCTGCAGTACATTTCCTCTAATACCTCAGTGCAATCTATTTCTCTACTGCAATTTCCATTGTGGTCTTTTGCTGAACCATCTGACACCCCAGGTCTCTGCTTAGCAAATGTTAACAAAGTCACAACACTCATAAGCTATCTTAAACATTCGGATGTCTTGCAATAAAAAAAAAAATGTTTAATTTCAATTTTATTTAAATGTGTTTAGTGTGTAATTTTATTTAATGATGGAGTGAATTCTACACTAACTTATTAGGTAGTTTCAAGAAGCATCGACCAGGTATATTCACATTCACTATTATCCACAACATTCTCTATTGTAAACATAGGCAGAAAAACAAGGGGACTTCTCAAAAGCCTCAGAGTCAGGTTGCAAAGATGAATGTGTTGCTATTTGTGATTTATAGTCATCCAAACGACCTTTGTAATATGAATAAACAATGCTATGGTGACCTGATCTTCCAATCTTTCCAGAGAGGCATGATTATCCCTCCTCTCTGATGTCACAATGGAAGCCCAGATGGCCAGCAGTGGGAGGAGAATGTCACATGGAGTCTCCTCTAAATGGAGTTGATTGGATGAATCAATCACAATCAATATTAATTATTAATCAGTACAGGAAGCTCTACTCCAAGACACCTCCAAAAGTACTAGCTGGATGGAAAAAAATTTTTTTTAAGCTTATTTATTTATTTATTTTGAGAGAGAGTGTGTGTGCAAGCAGGGGGATGCAGAGAGTGAGGGAGAGAGAGAATTCCACGCAGGCTCCATGTTACCAGCACAGAGCCTGCTGTGGGGCTCAAATCCTTTAACTATCAGATCATGACCTGAGAGCCCAAATCAAGAGATGGATGCTTAACTGAGTGAGCCACCCAGGCACCTCTGAACAATTTTTTACTCATAGGTCACAGTGCTTTGTGCTGTGACTCACTCCTTTGTCCAAAACTGACTGAGCCAAGGACTAGAAGTTGACTTGAAAGCATACGCCTTATTATATGTTGTTATGTTTACAAAGGTCACTTTATGAACCATCTAGTCTTTTAAATTGGAGTCTCTCTGTGTGTCATTCAATGAATCGAGAACTGTCACCTATATTTTAATTGGTTGATGTAACTTCCGAAAGAGTTCTATCACTATAGCATTAGTACTCATTAATAGGTCTGAACTAAGATTCAATGCCCATTGTCCAAGATTGGTCAGTGTCAGAGACCCAAGGCATGGTTGGTTCAACATTCAAGCCAAAGGTCCTCTGATCTTTTTCTATCTTCCTTTCTTACTCTCTCTACAGTCAAGATAAACTCAAGAATCACTCTTCCCCTAACTTTCATGATTCTTCTATCTGGGGTTGTTGCTTCATCAGAGAAGTTTTATGCAGTACTACAGATGCCCTTGTATCCTTTTAATTTTTGCAGTCTGTCAGAAATAATCATTCAGATTTATATAAAAATCAATGTGATGTCCAGTGAACTTGGCCTAATATACATGAGCAGGGAACAGTTATTATGGGAATTTATTG
Organism: Puma concolor; assembly: GCF_028749965.1. Lineage (NCBI taxonomy): Eukaryota > Metazoa > Chordata > Mammalia > Carnivora > Felidae > Puma > Puma concolor. Next base: position 144,607,043 of record NC_141667.1, read on the forward strand.
ATCTCGTCTTATTTTTGTTGCGTTATAAAGCATATTCATTTATTCAATGTAGACAAATTCTCTTTCCTTCTAAAAATTGCCTTTATGAAAATACTAACTGATACAGAATCACAGGAAAAAAAAGATCATCATGATACTTAGAAGAGTTTTCTTCCTTGCTCACAATGAAAAATGGCAACTCATCTAAGAAAAAACAAGCTCTCTACAAGTTTAAGTTCCTAGTCAACCCTTGAGATACTATTGTAATCCCAGTAAAATGAATTTGCTTATTATGCCTCTTTTCAAGAAGATCCTCCCTTTTCTTCCTCCGCAATGTAATTGTTTTGCTCATCACTGTTCGTATTTATGCATTGAGAGATTTTTCATACATTCTTGGAGAAGAACCCACTGGTCTTGGCTTTTCTGGTTGTAGCTTCCCAACTTTTCTCATGAATAAATGGTTTTTAGTACTTTGCAGGGAAAGGTTGGCCTTATCCCCTATCACCAATGCTGTCTCCCATTGAGCATTTTGGTTCTTTCAACTTTTGCCATTCAAAAATACCCAGTGTTATTGATCCAGCCAATGAATTTCAATGAGATTCTATAACTCTTGATATTCCAGTCCTTCTAACTGTGGGGAAAAAAAAAAAAAAAAAAAAAAAAAAAAAAACAACAACTAAGGGTAGTATGAGAAAACACTGTGGAAAGTACTCAAAGGTCTGAAAAATATATGCTCTTAGACAAAGAAAGAGATACAAGGCTTATTCCTAGGAATGAGTACCAGAGCTCACCCTCTAAGGGATAGCTGGTTAACTGGGAATAAAACAGAAGAAGAATAGAGGAAATATTCTTGTGCTCCAGCAAAAGGGATGATTTTGGAAGAAGGCAAGAAAGAGTAAGGTTTTGCTAGTTTTACTTCAGCCCCAAAATATGTTAACACACAGCGGAGAAGCATACAATGCTAACCAGTGTGATTGTATCCTACAGCTGCCCCATCTGCCCAAGGAAATGAGCCACTTGTGGGAATGCTCATATCTAAAATATGTATTTATGTCTTCCAACAACCGTTTCTTCTCATTTCACTTTTTTATAAAAAAATGTTTATTTATTTATTTTGAGAGAGACAGAGCACAAGCAGGGGAGGGGTAGAGATAAAAGGGAGAAAGAGAACCTAAGCAGGCTCTGTGCTGCCAGCACAGAGACCAACACGGGGCTTGAACTCACAAACTGCGAGATCATGACCTGAGCCGAAATCAAGAGCTTAACGGACTAAGTCACCCAGGCGACCCTCATTTCACTTCTTTTTTCTAGCCTGCCCCGGCTTTTGCTCAACAGATAGGATTCACCATTTCATTTTCAGTTCTATGCATGTCATCTGCGACCAGAGCCACCTGAATGTACCATACAGACCAGACCCAAGGAAATGCTGTCTTTCCATGTCCAGTCTGCTCTGACTGGTGGCTAACATGGGCTCCAGTTTCTCACTTAAGATATTCTGGATATTTTTCCCCTTGGATTTTGCCTATTTTAAAAGTTAATCCCAGATGGTCCACAGTTACCTTTTTTTTTTCCCCCTGCTCTCCATCTATGTCCTTCTTCTGTTTCTCTGTTAGCTGACTTTAATTACTACCAAACACCTCATTTTTCAGTCTGGCTTTACTTTCATTAGGTGTCATTGACTCAGGGCCAAGCAATTGTGCCAGATCCTTGGTAAACATTTTTTTTCTATAAATTCTGGCTTTTTTTTTTTTGCCTTTGGAAGTTTGTTTTGTATTATTTATTAGATTTTATTTGTTTAAGAGCAGTTGTAGGTTTTCAGAAAAAATGCAGACTACACAGAATCCCCATACATTCCTTTCCTCCAACCATCCCTCAAATTCAGTTTTACCAATTAACTAATGTCTTTCATTAGTGCAGAAGGTACATGTTTTATAATGAATGCACTCATGTTGATACATGATGAACTAAAATCTATCATTTACATTAAGTTTCATGTTTTGTATTGTTCAGTTCTACGAGTTTTGACAAGTCTGGAATGATATGTACCCACCATTACAGTATCAGAGAGAATAGTCTTGCTGCCTTAAAAGTGCTGTATGTTCCAACTCTTCATCCCTACTCCCTCTCTCTGAACCCCTAGCAAACACTGATGTTTTATTATCTCTGTGGTTTTGACTTTTCTAGAACATCCTGTTGTTGGAAACATACAGTAGGGGTCTTTTACAAACCAACTTCTTTCACTTAGCAATATGGATTTAAGTTTCTTCCATGAATTTTGTAATTTGGTAGCTCCTTTTATTTTTTTTTTTAAGTTGAATTATTTTGAGACAGAGAGAGAAGGAGAGAGTGAGTGGGGTAGGGGCTGAGAGAGAGGGGAGAGAGGATCCCAAGCAGGCTCTGCACTGTCAGCACAGAGCCAGATTTGGGGCTCGAGCTCACCAACTGTGAGACTGTGACTTAAGCCAAAACCAAGAGTCAGACCTTAACTCACTGAGCCACCCAGGTACCCCTAGCTCCTTTCTTTAATCCCTACCATCTTGTATCTTTTCTCTGCTCCATTTTTTTTTTCAATTTCATTTGGCCATTCTCACCTCTTAGATCCCCTAATGTGTGATCCCTTAGACCTCTCCTCCTAATATTTCTGTCACTGTATTCATGTTTTTGGTCTTTTCCTATGGATTCTACAAGAATGTCATGGCCTCTAGTTTAAGTTGTTTTTTTTTCAATTTACCAATAATTTCCTCCATTGCAGATTTTCATCAGCAGTAATGCTTTTCATTTCCATGAATTATTTCAGGATTCCAATGATTCCTATCTATTGGAATGACTTTATATTACAAGTAACTGTCACCTCTCCTCCTGACTGCTTAAATGCATTCCTAGACTCCCTACCCCATAATCTCCCACCTTCTGCAACCTAGTCTCCAGAGTTTCTAGAATGATATTCTAAAAACACATGTGCTCATGTCATTTTCTTACTTATAGTTCTATAGTTGCTTCCACTAGTCTTAAGGTAAAATTTAAATTCCTCAGTATGGCTTCCTAGACTGGAGATAACCTAGCCCTTGCTTCCCTGTCCAGCCTAATCTTTTACAGGTTTGTTTTCACACTCTCCTGGCCCCTTGGTTCTTTGATCATATATATTTTTTTCTTCTTTTTAAAGCTTCTCATTTGATTTTTCTTCTATGTGCTTCATATTTTCCCCAGGTCTTGGCCTGGCTAATTTCTGTCTTGCTTTAAATGTCACTTGCTCAGGGAAGCCTTCCTTGATTGCACAGATTTGATGAGCGGCCCCCTGTTATCTGTGTGACATGTGGTACAGTTCATCTCCATAGCACTGTGGATACTCATAATTAATTTTAAGTAAGTGGGCTTAGGCGAGTGGCTACCATCTGAATGCAAACTTCATTAAGGTCAAGAAGGGTGTCTTCTTTGTTCATAATGGGGTACTCAGAGCATAGCCTGGGGCAGCTAAGCAATAAATACTTGCAGAAGGAATGATTTTCCTCACCTCTGCATGGGGCTATTGTGGTTTCACAGATGCAATATCTCAAAAATCTTATTAAAAATACAAATTAAACATTTGAAAATGTCATTTTCTTCTTTGCACTACTCTGTTTCAGAGGATATATTTGCTCTGCTTTCTTTGGAACATATTGTATTATCCTTTTCAAGATATGCTATTTTTTTCTATTTACTATGTAAGTATTAATCTCATTGATAAAGATGAATATGTTGAAACAGAAATAAACTTTCTTTGGGATTGGTGAGGATATCTATCTCAAATTACAGTAAATCTATTATTTCCTCTGGCTTTCATGGGGATTGGAAACATTTACTATGCAAATCCAGAGATATGGCGGCCCAGGAAGAGTGAGAAAATGAGAGTGGGACTTAAAAAGTGTGGCTTTGCAATGAACACTTTCTGTTTCATGTTTCCCAAAACCATCAGGAGTCCTGTTTAGGGCCTGCCAGGGCTGCTCTTGTCAGAAGCCAGTCCCTACAGGGTTCCTTTAATGGAGCATGAGGCTTTCTGCTCAGTGTGGCTTTAAGCAAACAGAACGTTTGCTATAGGCATCTATTGGCTTGAAATAGATCTCCTGATTGTCCTGCAGCACAGGTGGCCTTACCTCTGACCTTACAGGTCAAATTTGTGAATGGGATTGTACCACTGCTTACTATAGTTATTCCTATGCACATTATTCTTAAGCAGACAAGAGGCAATTGCCTTTTCTTTCATCTCCCCTCATGTTCTCTAGCCTTAGCTGCAATATCTCATCGTTTCCAACATGGAACCCATGTTTCTTTTATTATGCTTGTTTCTTCGGGATTCAGATGTTTTCACGGAAGTTTTAGAGACAAATAAAACTTCTCCAGCTTCTCCAGCTGTCACACACATTGGAAATATGACTTACTTGTGGGCTCCTAGGAAATGATGACAGGCAGAGGTGCATTGCCATTGTGCGGGCATTAGCAATGAAGGTCTAAGGGCAAGCTCACGGACAGTGGTGGTTCATCAGCTTAGCTTTGGAGGCGATCGATCCTCTACTTTAGGAGGTCAGTGGTCTCCCCTATCTTGATTTCACTTCCCTTTCTCCCCAGACAGGTGCTGTGGTGTTTTCTGTCTGGGGCATCTTCATTCTGCCATGAACTTGGCAGGATAACTGGCACTCTTCATCCTCTGTCAATACAAGTTAATGAGTTTCATACTTGACTGCAGCCTGTTAGAAATGGAGCAGTGGTGGGGACTTCTTCCCAGTGACAGGAAGAAGCACGCACCTTGAGCACCAGAGAAATATTTGTACACTAGTAATTTCCTTCTACAGGTTTAATGCACCTTGTAGGCTATGTTCTCATGTTGTGATGGAAGCACCATTTGATGAATGGACTTAAGTTTTATGGACTCGTTCAACAACAACAACAACAAAAAACACAACATACAATGTGATTATGCACTCAATACTTCAAATGGGGGAAATTTATAACAGAAGATCTTGCTCCTTCCTTCACTTTAAAGGTGTAGGTTCAGAAAGAGAAGTTTGCATTAGACACCTCTATTTCTCTCCCAACAAAATGAGTTTAATGCTTCTGTCTTTAAGGGCATTAGATCTAATACTTTAATTTGATTTAATTTAAGCAGCTTTACAGTCTTATATAAGCCAAACCAATTTGCTTTTGGATTCATCAACCCCTCTAATGAAATTCATAATTGTCTGTGAGAAAATGGAATGTTGCCTATTTCAGAAAAGCCAAAGGAAATATTAATTTTCTTTTGAGCAAATAATGCTTTTCCAAAATCAGTCTGTAAGTAAGTCTAGACTTGACTGAAATAATTCCACCTTTCATTTTTTTTAAACTGGTTTTTTTTTTTTTTTCCCGATGGTAAAAGTTCACTAGATTTTGGTTAAATAACTTTATCTTTGAGAATAAATTCTGTGAAACGGTTTTCTGGAAAAAGAAGCACTGAATATGACATTAATTATTGCATTTGTTCACTCTTTTAAAGGAAAAAAAGAAACAACTATTAAGTAATACTTAATTTTAAAAATATTTTATTTTTGAGACAGAGAGAGAGAGGAACAGCATGAGAGAAACAGTCCAGGGGAGGGGCCGAGAAAGACAGAGGCACAGAATCTGAAACAGGCTCCAGGCTCCAAGCTGTCAGCACAGAGCCCGACACAGGGCTTGAACTAGGTAACGGTGAGATCCTAACCTGAGCCAAAGTCAAGCGTTTAACCAATGGAGCCACCCAGGCGCCCCTATTAAGTAATACTTAAGGTAAGTATTTTAATAACTCCACTGATTATTTAACACTTGAAAATGAACTTATGAAATGTTAAAAGAATGGATATCCTATTTTTGTATTCTCCAGTGAAGCTTAAGAGTTGAGGAATTCATGGATTGTCTTTTTTCTCTTTTTATTTTGCTTTGTCTTTATGTCATTGACACTTGGACCATCTAAGGCCATAGGAGGGGGACTTCTCTGGTCAAAACGACTGTGAAGTTTTCTTTATCCCTGAGTATATGGATTTGGAGAATTCTTGCTAGGAAAACATAGTCCAGCAAAACTTACACCACTGCCTTCCCCACCTAGGAATTATTTATTTGTTCCTGGGTGTCAAGCATTAGTCTAGATATTTACCATTTATCAACTGATACAATACTCATAACAACCTGTGAGCTGGATACTATTTTTATCTTCATATAAAAGATGAGGGAGCTGAAGAACAGAGAGGTTAAGTGGCTTACTCAGACTCACATACCTACTAAGTTGCAGAACAGATATTAAAATCCAGACAGTAGGGCTTTTAGAATATAACAAAGCATGGAACATTCCATAGTGTTTATAATATCATGAGGGTTCTTTTTTTTTCCCCCACATTTTATACTTTAAAACATCTTTTCCTTCCTTCCTTCCTTCCTTCCTTCCTTCCTTCCTTCCTTCCTTCCTTCCTCTTTCTTTTTCTTTCTTCCTTCCTTCCTTCCTTCCTTCCTTCCTTCCTTCCTTCCTTCCTTCCTTGTCTTTTTTTTTTCCAGAGAATATAGTAGAGGATCCCCCTTCAGTGATGCAAATGAGAAATTAAACAGATCAAACAGATCAAGTGGTGTTATCCCTGTCAGTCATCTTGGGTCAATAATATGGGGACAAACTAAGTCTCGTCCAAGGTAAGTGATCACCGAGACAGTGGGCTTTTGAAATCTTTATTTGATCTTTTAACACAGAGAAGCCCAAAGAGAAAACCTAACCATGTGTTAGGGACTGAATGTTTGAATCCCCCCAAATTCCTATGTTGAAATCCAAATGCCCAATATGATGGTGTTGAGAAGAGAGGCCTCCCAAAGGAGGCGACTAGGTGAGATGAGGTGATGAGAATGAGGTCCTCAAGATGGGATTGGTAGCCTTGCAAGAGTAAGATGTGAGATTAGACTCCCTCCCTCTGCCATGTGAGGTCACGGTGAGAAGGAGGTCATCTGCAAGCCAGAAAAAGAGCCCATGCTATGCTACCACCCTCATCTCCGACTTCTCCCCTCCAGAACTGTGAGAAATAAATGGCTACTGAGTAAGCTACACAGTCTATGATATTTTGTTGTTGGAACCAAAGCTGGCTAAAATACGACCAGATGGTTGAGAAATCCATGTGAGTAGTACCTAGATTCGTACTTAATATTCTCCTAACTATAAAAGAATATTGATAAGAAAGAAAAAAAAGACTGATTGATGTCTGTTCTCTAGAATTCTTTCACCCCATGATTTATAAGACGGAACTTCTTCTTTGTGGAGAAGTTTTCACGACTATTTTCCTGATCTTTGGTCCAAAGCTCTCCTGATATACCATAATATCATCAAGGCAGAAATTTTATTCTCACCGTAATTCCTTTTCTTTCCCAAATAAGGAAGAAATTCTCAACTCTACCCCATGAAGAACCCGCCTCAGGATTTTCCTCCAGCCTAGGAATCCCTTGTCTCATGGCTCTTTTCTTGGTATGGAAGAAAGAGTGTCTAAGTGACATTGAACCCAGGTCACATACATAGTTGGCCCAAACTTTACTCTTAATCAATTGTCTTAGCCATTTTATGGTTTTTATCTAATTGTTTATTCGTGGGCTGAGCTAATACCTCGCAGCCAAGCAAATTTTTATGGCTGTGTATGTAATTTCTGAACAAATAGGGTGTATAATGGAAGTGAAAGTGCTGACATCGTGCTTTCTGTAATGGCCTGAGTAGACTCAGGATTACAAAGTACACTTTTATTGCAATCCTTCCACCGGGCCATTTATATGAAGCATGGATTGGAATATAATTTAGAACTGTGATGTGGTACTTGAACCCAGTAGCTAGAATATGAAAACCATCAAACAAATAAACAGACAAATGTAAATGATCCAGAAACAGAAAACAGCGGGCTCACCAAGGCCTCTAATAATTTAAACATGGCGTTCTGAGTCTTGTAGAGTGAGTGTCTAAATCAGGCTTTTTGAATAAAGAAAAATATTTACCCTTAGTTCAAATCTAAATCACCTTTGACTTAAAATAGTAAGATAGTTGAAACTAAGGTGCTTTTTCCCTAAATCAAAGAAAAAAAAAACTCATTTGTTTTTTTTTGTTTTTAATAAAGGTGTGGGGGGGGATACTTCTCAGGAAACTAAATTTAGGAAATAATATTATGGATCTTATCCATCCTTTCTAAAGATTAATCTGAATATTTCCTCCCACAAACTAGAAAGTAAAATAAGCAAGAGAAAAGGGCAATGAAGGCCATTTCTCGTTTTCATAGTATTTACTAAATATCATTAAGGTAGGTGGGTGGTAAGGAGGGTTAATTCTGAAATATCATGGTGATAAATTCAGCAAACATCACCATGGGAGATTGTTCCAGTGGGAAAAAGAGGAGGTGAGTTAATAATTGAATGTATTTCTCTTCTCTAAAAGCTGTTTTGTCATTGTCTTTTTCTTCTTTTCTTTGCTGATCCCACCCCCTACCCTGACTTCATTGGTAACAAAAGTGAGACTTAGGTGGGGAGCTACAGAAATGTTTACTTACTGAACCAGAGAAAACGGATGAGTGCAAGAAAGAGGACAATGAGCTGCCTTGGGGAAATGTCATTTTCAAAGAAGTTGATGTACTCATTCAGTATTTGGGGGACACTGGATCGTGCCAGAATTTTGGAATTGCGTTCTAAGTAGCACATATTTTGGGCTGTTTTTCTTTCTTGTTGAGTTCTTTTTAGGCTTCAAGTTTCTTCTTTCCTGTCCTATAAGCTCTCCAGTGTCTTTTGTTTTTCTGCTTTGGGGTTATTTGAAATCTCTCACTCTATAGGTCTCTACATCTCCCTGCTGTATCCTTCATGATTTTCCTTCGCTACTCGACCAGAGAAATACTGGTGTGTGTGCGTGTATGTATGTGCATATATACATATACATATATATATATATGCACGTATACATATACATATATATGTATATATGTACATACATATACATACACATGTACAATGTATGTAAGCAATGTGTGTGTGTATATATGTGTATATGTGTGTGTGCTTACATATGTAAGCAATGTATGTGTGTGTGTATTTATGTGTGGGTGTATATATATATATATATATGTATATATATGTATATGTATATATATATGTGTATATATATATATACACACACACATATATATATGTGTGTGTGTGTGTGTATACACACACACACACACATTGCTTACCCAGGTGCTTCGCTATGTGGCAAAATATTTCAGACAAGAACACTGCACATTCCAGGTCGATTCTACATCCCTCACCAGCTAGCTCACCAACTTGCTTGAGCAAGCTACTAAACCTTGATAAACTTTTGGGTACTCTGCAAAAATCTGGTAAAACCTACTTGATGATACGAGATGACATCGTTAAAGCCCCCAGGAAGAATACGTTGCACATTTGCAGATACTTGATAAATACGGTATCTATGGGACTCAATGATTTGAATGTCACAGAATCATAAATGCTAAAGTAGGAAAGTAATTAGATAATTGAGTATATCCTCCTTATTTACAGATGACAAAGCTGAGGTTCAGAGAAGTCAAGTGTCTTACTTAAGGTCATCAAATAATTGGAACTGGGGTTAGAATCTAGGGCTTAGGCACGATTTAATGACATCTGTTCACGTTATTTCATACACCCCAAAGCCTTGCACCATTCTGAATTTTGCTGGCTTCTTACTGTGCCCATCCACCCACACCCTAGTTTAAGACAAATCTCCCTTTTCCTCTCTCACGTGTATCTCTTTTGTGTGGGGGGGGAAAGAAAATTGTCTTATTATCTCATAATTGTGGCCTATGAAAGTAACTGGCCTGTTGCTGACTGAATACCTTCTTCTCCTTTCTCGGCCATTCCTACTGATAGGTACTTCCTTAGCCTCTGCGTTAGATCTGCCAGATTCGATTCTCTTTCTGCGATGCTAATTTCCCCTCAGACAACCAGTTCCTAATTCTGCCTCCTCTGATATCTTCGAACACTGGATTCAGTTGAAATGACCTTCCTTCTCTAGAATGTTCAATTTTCGAAATGTGTCCTAGTCAAGGATGTAAAACGCACCCTGCATTTCGTGGCAACGTTACAATTTACTTCCATAGCAGCTCAGAATGATTGAACAACACGTTACAAATGCCCTTTTCCCTCACAGGAAGATACCGTGAGGATTCCACCTTTTCATACCCCACTGAAAAACGGGGAAAAAGGTCCACCTTCTCCAAAAAAGAAGAAAACACTTGGGCTGAAACACAGCTAACATTCCTCGGTTTCGGGATTTCTGGTTCTCCCGAATCATTGTTCTATTTTCTTCACAAGCATTGGGCTAAATGTCCATATTGCTTGATAAAATCCCTTATGATAATATATAATTACATAAATTTTTATAAAACGTTTGAAAAGCTATAAAATTACCTATTTCTGTTTTTAATCACAAAGAAATAAAACTTAAGGCTTAGAGCTGAAGCTCTACCTAATTGCTTCCACTTTTCTTTCTCCGAAAGCAACTGTTAACATGAAGGCAGCCTTGCCATTCTTTTTTATTTTTTTAATTTTTTTAATTTTTTGAGACACAGAGAGACAGAGCATGAGCAGGGGAGGGGCAGAGAGAGAGGGAGACACAGAATCTGAAGCAGGCTCCAGGCTCTGAGCTGTCAGCACAGAGCCCGACGCGGGGCCCGAACCCACGAACCGTGAGATCGTGACCTGAGCTGAAGTCCTACGCTTAACCAACTGAGCCACCCAGGCACCATGGCAGCCTTGTCATTCTAATTCATGTTTTTATAATGGAAGTATAGGCGCGTAATCCCTAAGCAGCACTGGTGTCTGTTTTAAACAAATTACAATATTATACTGTAGATCTCTTTGGTATAACGTTTTATTTCTTCCTTTTTTACACTTTATGTTTGAATTGCATATTACGACATGTATTTCTAATCCATGAATTCTACCTGCGAAAAAGGTTTCCATCTGGTAAATATACCAGAGTTTCTTTATCACATCCCTTATTTTGGCTATAATCAGTCACACCAAGTGAACTTTCCTGAACATGCCTCTTTTTGCACTGATGGGAGAGCACCCCCAGGGTGAATGCCTCAAAACTAAATTGCTGGTGAATCAGGTGTGAATGTCTTAAACCTAACTACATACTGACAGATTGGTTTACCAGTCCACCAACTGTAGAACTTAACTCCCATTTTATCTTCCTCCTGACAAATCCATGAGGTACTAGTTTTTACTTTTACTTTGCTTAAACATTTTTAAATATGGAGCGCCTGGATGGCACAGTCAGCTGAGCGTCTGACTCTTGGTTTTGGCTCAGGTCATGCAGAATGCACTTGAGATGCTCTCTCTCCCTTTCTCTCTGCCTCCCCCCCACTCATGCTTGGCTCATGCTTGCTCTCTCTCTCTCTCTCTCTCTCTCTGTCAAAATAAATAAATAAAACTTTAAAAAACTAAATTTTTTTTTAAAGTTTATTTTTATTTACTTTGAGAGACAGATTGAGAGCAAGCAGAAGAGGGTCAAAGAGAGAGAGAGAGAGAGAGAGAGAGAGAGAGAGAGACAGAATGCCAGGCAGGCTCCACACTGCCAGCACAGATCCCAGTGTGGGCCTTGAACTCACAAACCATGAGATTATGACCTGAGCCAAAGTCATGAGTCAGAAACTCAACCCACTGAGCCACCCACGTGCTCCTAAAATTTTTTATTTTATTTTTATTTATTTTTATTTGTTTTAATTTTTTTTAACATTTATTTATTTTTGAGACAGAAAGAGACAGAGCATGAACAGGGGAGGGGCAGAGAGAGAGAGGGAGACACAGAATCTGAAACAGGCTCCAGGCTCAGAGCTGTCAGCACAGAGCCCGATGCGGGGCTCGAACTCACGGACCGCGAGATCATGATCTGAGCCGAAGTCGGAGGCTTAACCGACTGAGCCACCCAGGCGCCCCTAAAATTTTTTATTTTAAATAAAAATTGATAGTCTTTTTTTCCCATTAGGTATGTGTACCCCTAGGTCCCAGAGATTTGTTTCCAAATACACTTCTTTGCCAAATGGAACCAGCACTCTTAGGAGAGCCCAGGCTGGTTCAGGGAAAGCATGAGAGGAGACTGAATCTCATTATTCTGGAGAGTACAAAAAAAAAAAAGAGAGAGAGAGAGAGATAGAGAGAGAGGAACAAAATAACATAGGAACCAATTTGATGGGGCTTCCACTTGCCAAATCTAGAACAACTTAAGCACCAAAAATGAACAATGGCCCTTAACTGTTACCATGTTGGAAAAATACACTGCTACCGATAAGCAAGTAACAAATACATGATGAAGGCAGAAGGAACGTGTCAAATGACAAAAATAATACAATTGAATAATGAGTTTAATGTCCTTCATTTACAGGGAACCAATCCATGGGTTGGGGGAGCACAACACCTCACAAGCATGGAGCACTCTTCCTGAGGGATCTGGTTTCACAGAGAGTTAGGATAGGCCACTGGGAAACACAGCGTGCTTGGCCAGGAGAACAGGGATCTCCTTAAGGCCAGCAGATCCTATCTGACACAGTAAGGTAAGCCAGCTAAAGCTGAGATGAGGGATTCTGATTGGCTTACGTCCTCCTTTTTTTTTTTTAAGTTTTTTTTTTTTTTTATTTTTAATATTTATTTATTTTTGAGAGAGAGAGAGAACAAGCGGGGGGAGGGGCAGAGAGAGAGGGAGACAGAATCCGAAGCAGGCTCCAGGCTCTGAGCTGTCAACACAGAGCCTGATGTGGGGCTCAGACTCATGAACTGTGAGATCATGACCTGAGCCAAATTTGGATGCTTAACCAACTGAGCCACCCAGGCGTCCCTGATTGGTTTATGTTCTAATTCCTTGACAGGTGTTTCCCATACATGCTGGCTGGCTTACATTCAGATTTGGGATGTGCTCCAGGCCACCCAGACCGCTTCCGTTTTGTGAGTCCTGATAAATGAATTAATTTTCCCAAATGACAGAGTTAGAAAACCACTAAATGTGCACAAAAACACAGGAAAAATTTATATGGACAATTGTCATAGCTGGATGCTGAAAACCAAAGGTTCAAGTTTGTTGACAAATAAAATATTTACATAGTTTTAAAGTATCTTGCAACAGATGACTAACTCATTATAAAGGGATGTCTTTAAAAGGAAGGAAATCTGGCCTAAACTCCCTTACCTAAGGGATCAAGTTAATAGAACCACGAATGGAACAAATGGACACCCAGTGCCTCCCAACAGGTTGGTTTGAGAAAGATGCTGTATCACGTATGAAATCTTTCTGACAACCAACGGTGTAAGCTGAATTGAATAATGGAAAAAAAAAGAGAAAAACCCAAAGTGGGGAATATGCTACCAACCACTGGGCCTGTGATGTTTTTTAATGTTTATTTCTTTATTTTGAGAGAGAGAGAGCAGAGGAGGGGCAGAGAGAGAGAAAGTGAGAGAGGGAGAGACAGAGAATCCCAAGCAGGCCATGCCCTGTCAGCACGCAGCCAGATGTGGGACTCAAACCCATGAACCATGACATCACGACCTAAGCCAAAATCAAGAAATCAGACACTCAACCCACTGAACCACACAGGTGCGCCACCTGTTCTCTTTCAAAGGCCAAGGTCAGGTCATGAAAGGCCAAAAAAAAAAAAAAAAAAGAAAAAAAAAAAAGAAGAAAAGAAAAAAGCAGGGGGAGGGGGTGGAGAGGCTGGCATATATTAAAGGAGAGAAAAAGCACTGTGAGTACCATCAGTGAAATTTGAATGCACACTGTATTACATAATGATAATATATCAGTGTTAAATTTCTTACATTTGCTCAGTGGCTAAGTGAGAGAAATATTTAAGGGCACAGGGTCACGATGACCTCTGCAACTTACTGTCAAACGCTTCAGTCCCTCTCCCCCAAGGAATAAGAATGTGAATATTATTTTCTTATGATGAATGTACACGGTTTGACCATTCTGGGCAGTACCTGCCCCATAATAATTTTGGAATATTCCTATTGAAAGCCAATTTGGCACTGAATCGGAACAGGAATAATATAGGAAGTGTAGATTTTATTATCATCATCGTGCAGTTGGAGGCAGTGAGGTGTAGAAATTAGAAGACTTTGCTTACAGTCCTGAGGCACTGATACCTGCAGAGGAAACTAGGATTAGAATTACAGTCTTCTTACTGAGGCAATCTCTTCCTTTTCTTTTTTAAAACTATGTTGAAACACGCTTGATTAACTAGAGGCTGAAGCCTTTGTGGGTGGTTTCATTCTGTTTTCAAGGCCAAACATGAGTACATTGTCATCACGGAGGCCACAAGTGACCAAAATTGTCAGCAAGCGATACCCTTTGATAGATGATCTCCAAGGAGCTGAATTCCGCCAACACATAAAAGCAAAGAATGCTCAGAACCCTCTGGAATGCCTTGTTGCTATTTGGATCACCTTGCAAGGTTCCTGTCCTTTTTTATTTTATTTTCCCCCCTAGGAACTAGTAACATCCTTGCAACCACAGGGATTTGCAAGATTCCTACATCTGTTGTTTTCCGAGGTCTTAATTTGATTTTGTAGTCCTCTTGATAGGGATCATCAGGTGGTGACTGTGTTATATGCAGACTTCAACGCTCCCCCTCTCTCCTGCCACTTGATGAAAGCTCTCTTGGGAGTACGAATGCAAATACTCTCACTTCAGCAGTTTAATCTGCAGGCCTGGTGTGTGGATTCTCCATCATAGGGCAAGATTCACTGAATCTGTCTTGTGCTCTGACTCTGGGGAAGCCATCACTTGTCATCCCGCCCAGTAGAGCATGCTGTAGCACCTGCTTTATACAGTGCCTTGCCACAGAGCATCCCTTCTGGTAGAACATCAAACAACCAAATAGTCTCCTGTATCCAAATGACAGGGCGGAGAGAGAAGGAGTCCATACCGAACTGTGCCAAAGTTCAGCTCTGTCTCTAGGGTAACGCATTCGCTTTTCTTTCTTGTTTTTCTAATTAAATATTGTTTAATGTTTACTTATCTTTGAGAGAGAAAGACAGAGTGCCAGTGGGGGACGGGCAGAGACAAAGGGAGACACAGAATCCAAAGCAGGCTCCAGGCTCAGACCTGTCAGCACAGAGCCTGGCATGGGGCTCGAACTCATGAACTGTAATATCGTGACCTGAGCCGAAATTGGACACTTAACCGACTGACTGGGCTACTCAGGCGCCCCCACTTTTCTCTTTCACAAAAAATAATGGTAGACAAATATCTAAACCTCATAAACACAACTGTCTACTTTAAAGTTGTGAGTGGCTCTTCTCATCCATTAATGGAGTAGAAGTGAAAACACATCTTATGGTAAAAGTAAACCTGCACCTGAAACAGCATTTTGCAAAAGTTTTCAAAATGCTTCAACCAGTTTCACTGAAGTTTCTACAACCCTTACAATTTACCTTTTGCTATTTTCCATTTTCAGAAACATATCCGCACTTCAAAAAAAGCAAACGTATATTAAATAACTACACTATCACATGTTACAATGTTTAAGGTTTCTATTAAACCCATGAAAAGGGCACTGCTATTCCTAATTTACAGACAAAGAACTTGACGTTGGGAAAGTTTAAAGATGCCCAAGGTTCTTACAAAGCTAGAGAATGGCTTTTAATTTGTAGCAGGTATTGGTCATTATGTACATAAAATCAGTTTCCCCTTCCCACCATTTCTTTCCTGTGATAGATCCAAGGTTTACTCTGGGGGCACTTTCCCCCAATGTGACCCACCTTGTGGTAAGGGCAGGGAATATTCTGTCTAGCTTAGAAGCTGAATCTTCTAAACTTATCACAGGTACTCTACCATGCTCTATGCCTACATTTACATATTTATATATTTATTCTGAGAGAGAGAGAGGTGGGGAGAGGGAGAGGGGGACAGAGGATCTAAAGCAGGCTCTGTGCTGACAGCAGAGATCCCTCGAACTCACGGACCATGAGAACCTGAGCTGAAGTTTGACGCTTAATCAACTGAGCCACCTAGGGGCCCTAGGGCACAGTTCTGACCAAAGTTATATTAAGGAAGATATGCTAGTGAGGGATTCTGGAAAGTTGTTTTATTGTTTTTTGCTCTTTAACCAAAGAAAAAAAAAGTTCCTAATATTTATTTATTTTTGAGAGAGAGAGAGAGAGAGACTAGGGGAGGAACAGAGAGAGAGGAAGACACAGAATTCAAAGCAGGCTTCAGGCTCTGAGCTGTCAGCACAGAACCCGCCATGGGACTTGAACCCACAAACTGTGAGATGAGGACCTTAGCCAAAATCAAAAGACAGAAGCTTAACGAACTCAGCTCCCCAGGTACACCCCTGTGTGGATATTCATTTTTGTTTTTTAATGTTTATTTATTTCTGAGAGAGAAAGAGACAGAGTATAAGCAGAGGAGGCACAAAGAGAGAGACACACACGAAGAATCCAAAGCAGGATCCAGGGTCTGAGCTGTCAGCATAGAACCCAATGTGGGACTTGAACTCCTGAACCGTGAAATCATGACATGTGCCAAAATCAGAAGCTTAACCGACTAAGCCACCCAGGTGTCTGTTTTATTTTCCCCCCTCTTAAAAAGAGACTCAAAAAAAGAGAGTTGCCCTCTTTTTCTGCTGTGCACCATCTTTGCATGTGACAACTTCTGTGTCAGCCATTTTGTGTCCTTGAGGAGAGCCAGCATGAGACTAAGACCAATTCTCTGAGGATGGCAGAGCAGTTAGAGAGAAAATTTCTAGATCCCTGAGGGCATCTCTGTGCTCCTAAACTGACCAACCTCAGAGCTGCTTCAGCTCAGGCCTTCTTACTTTGAGGAGAAATTCATTTAACTTTGCGGAAGCCATTTGAGCCTCATCCTAAGTCATCCTGCCTGATACACAATCCATGATGTCTGACTCAAAAGCCAGAAACAATTTTTCACAGAAACACCACGACTAGCCTCCACAGGTACACATTTTTCACTGAATAATTATAGCTGTCGATGAGAATTACCATCAGTCTTTACAAACAGAATTCACCAGTCCAACTATCCACTGGAGCCAGGCAGTTAACCCAAATGGTGAAGGTAGGTTTTAGGAAGCCCGGAGAATGGAGATGTACCTTAAGAAACTGCAAGCTTGCTTCCAACAAATTGCTGCCCACATTTCCAATTTTTATGTTTTTTTTTTTTTTTTAAATTTTTTTTTCAACGTTTTTTTATTTATTTTTTTGGGGACAGAGAGAGACAGAGCATGAACAGGGGAGGGGCAGAGAGAGAGGGAGACACAGAATCGGAAACAGGCTCCAGGCTCTGAGCCATCAGCCCAGAGCCTGACGCGGGGCTCGAACTCCCGGACCGCGAGATCGTGACCTGGCTGAAGTCGGACGCTTAACCGACTGCGCCACCCAGGCGCCCCATAATTTTTATGTTTTTAAAAAAAAATTTTTTTTTTCAACGTTTATTTATTTTTGGGACAGAGAGAGACAGAGCATGAACGGGGGACGGGCAGAGAGAGAGGGAGACACAGAATCGGAAACAGGCTCCAGGCTCTGAGCCATCAGCCCAGAGCCCAATGCGGGGCCCGAACCCACGGACCGCGAGATCGTGACCTGGCTGAAGTCGGACGCTTAACCGACTGCGCCACCCAGGCGCCCCTCCAATTTTTATGTTTTTAATTTCTTTTTAATGTCTTTATTTATTTTTGAGACACAGAGAGAGCATGAGCAGGGGAGGGGCAGAGAGAGAGAGAGGGAGACACAGAATCCAAAGCAGGTTTCAGGCTTGGAGTTGTCAGCATAGAGCCCAACATAGGGCTCAAACCCATGAACCAGCAAATCATGATCTGAGCTGAAGTTGAGTGCTCAAATGAATGAGCCACCCAGGCATCCCCAGATTCTCCAATTATTTAAGAGAGGCCTCAAAATCCAGAAATCTGGGGGAACAGTCTCGTGATTTATAAATTGTGACCACCGATTCATTTTAAAAATATGCAAGCATGGGGACCCTGGGTGGCTCAGTCGGTTAAACATCTGACTTCAGCTCAGGTCAGGACCTCACAGTTCGTGAGTTTGAGCCCCATATCGGGCTCTGTGCTGACAGCTCTGAGCCTGGAGCCTGCTTCAGATTCTGTGTCTCCTTCTCTCTCTCTCTGCCCCTCCCCCACTCATGCTCTGTCTCTGTCTCTCTCTCTCTCTCTCTCTCTGTCAAATAAATTTCCAAAAAAAATAAAAATAAAAATATGTAAGCAGAACAAAGCAGGCACATAAGTTGTATTGGGTCCCTTAGTTGTAATTTTCTAACTTCCTTGGAATAGGACAGTATTATTCATTTCTAGTGTCATTGTATCCTATATAAAATAAACTGTGTGATTTTTACACTAGCCTTCAGAAAACACAAACCCAACAATGCCAGGGAGATGGTTCTTTATCTCTAATCTAACTCAAGCAGAAACAGCACAAATCAGACCAGGGGCAAGCTGCCATGATTTATATCTTTGAGGGAATTTTGTTTGGCCAAATAATTGCCTCTGCAGAAATTTTAAGTTTTAGCTCTCAAGAAAAAATAATTTTTTTTATGGAAAGTTTTCTTTTATGACTCCAAAGTGCTACAAAGAATTTTTTTTAAATTTTTTTTTTTAACGTTTATTTTTTATGTTTGAGACAGAGAGAGACAAAGCATGAATGGGGGAGGGTCAGAGAGAGGGAGACACAGAATCTGAAACAGGCTCCAGGCTCTGAGCTGTCAGCACAGAGCCCGACGCCGGGCTCGAACTCACGACCGCGAGATCATGACCTGAGCCGAAGTCGGCCGCCCAACCGACTGAGCTACCCAGGCGCCCCTACAAAGAATTTTTTACAGTTTACGATTGTAGGAACCTCCTGGTAAGATTTTGAAACTCACCTAATGTTTGATTGAAATGTCACAGGCTTACCTGAGTCATTAAGGTGTAGCCAGGGCTAAAGGACAAGTGAACTCGAGAAATGGCTTCAGAATGATATGATCCCAATGTGACAGATCTGCGCCCCAAAGAATGTCCGTGGGGAAAATGCTTCTTTTTTCTTTTTCTTTACTTTTTACCTCTATGTATCCTAATTGTTATTGTAATACGTGTCCCTTCTAGAACATCTAAAAAGTAGCAACAAAATTATAAAATATCACAACATTCATTAATAAAGTTGTCACCAATCAGAAGCAGCCACTATCAGGGGCACCTGGGTGGCTCAGTCAGTTAAGCATCCGACTTGGGCTCAGGTCACGATCTTGCCATTTGTGGATTTGAGCTCCACGTTGGGCTCTGTGCGGACAGCCCAGAGCCTGGAGCCTGCTTCAGATTCTGTCTCCCTCTCTCTCTTCCCTTCCCAACTCGTACTCTGTCTCTCTCCCAAAAATAAAATAAAATAAAACATTTAAAAAAATTAAAAAAAAAAAGCAGCCACTAATATTTTGGCATAGGTTCTCCCAATGTTCTTATTTTTCCAGATTTTTATCTTACCTACTGAGATCATATTACATAATCATTTCTGTATCCTGTGCTCCTATTTTAACATCATTCAGTCTTGATTTTAAGTGTGAATTTTGAAGCCAGCCTACTTTGTGATTATTTTTAAGCAGCAATACTCTTTCTTTCTCTCTCTCTCTATATAGAAGCCTTATGACTTTTTTAAGTTCATTTACTTATTTTGAGAGAGAAAGAGCATGTGCCTGTGAGAGGGGGAGGAGCAGAGAGAGAGAGAGAAAGAGAGAGAGAGAGACAGAGAAAGAGAGAGAGAGAGAGAGAGAGAGAGCAAGCACGGCGGGGGCGGGGAATCCCAAGCAGGCTCTGTGTTGTTAGAGCAGAGCTGGACGCAAGGCTCAATCTCAAGAACCACGAGATCATGACCTGAGCCAAAATCAAGAGTTGGATGCCCAATGAAGTTGGACGGCCACCCAGGTGCCCCTAGAAATTTTAAAGTTTATGTTTGAAATCTAGTGCTGTGCTGGCACTTAGTTTGCCCTAATTTTGCCTGGAATGCATGTGATTTGTGGAAAGGGATCCCTTTGTCATCTCAGGGACACATTTTGCAAATACTCTGCTGCTGTCCCAAGTGTTGTGGGCCCTGCCAGAAAATTTCACTTGTGGGTTACATCTCCCTAGTTTTTTCCCCTTAGAGTTCCCTCCCACCCTGAGAGCTTTTTAAAAAATAATTTCAGAATTTTTATTTGCCATTTGAGACATTTTCAATTTTTTTGTTGAAAATACTAATAATTCCAACTTTTGGTTCTCTGTCTTACCTTTTTATAGTCCCAGTTTTATCTGTTTTTTTTTTTTTTTACACTTAATATAGCATGATGAAGAAACACCACTTCCAAGAGTGTTTTTTCAAAGGCAAGAGGCAGAGACGTCCTGAGGCTTTTTTTTAAATTCTTTTAATGTTTGTTTATGTTTGAAGTGAGGGGGAGGGGCAGAAAGAGAGGGGGAAGTGAGGATCAGAAGTGAGCTCTGTGCTGTCAGCACAGAGCACAATATGGGGTTCAAACTCAATGAACTGCAAGCCGAAGCCGGACACTCAACCAAATGAGCCACCTAGGTGCCCCAAGGTCCTGAGACCTCTTGTGTGGTCCCCGCTACCAGCAAGAACAACCTTTGGGCACATTTCGCTGGCATGCACTGCTTACCCACTTCATACTTACTCTCACAGCAAGTGAGAGTATTGGGTACAATCCAACTCTTTCCACTTGTGGCCATCTCTTGCCACGTTGCAGGCAAGTGACCATATGTGAATTAAAGTTGGAAGTTAAGAGCTCAAATTTATAGTTTATCATGGTAAGTTGATGACACTTATTCACCTTCATGTTCACATGAATGACTAAAATCAAATGAACAAAGGAAAACATCACCGACACAAAAAATTATATCCACATAGCACTAAGAGAATGATAAATGAGACAACAGTGAGTAGAGAATCCAACTAGTTGTGGGAAGACGGAAGAAAGACAGCAGAGGAGTCATAAGGGTAATGGAGAGGGCTAAATGCTTCTAGAAAGGAATAATGAGGAGGAAAAGTCTGCCCGTTAGAGACCCAAGAGAGCTCCAGGAACACTGAAGGCCAACATGAGGCTTGGGATGGAAAAAATAGGGAGAAATGGTAGAAGGTTGTCTCCCAATACCTGCAGGAGACCAGAGGATGCCTGCCTGCCGACCATGGACATCCTTCCTCACAGAGGAGGGTATGTGGCAGGGCGGGGCTGATGGTGGGGACAATCTGGATGAGTCTGCAGTAAACTATGAGGTCTCCACACTTCCTCCCCATTCATCCTCAGAAAGCAGACAATCCCATCTGCGTAATACTTTCCTTTGAACCTCTGAACAACGTCACCTTAATGTTTCCCTCACTATGACTGAAATTTAGACCGCTTTCTTCCTGACAGGAGGCATATGACCTCCCTTTTTCTTAGAGCATTTACTTTGGACAACTTGCAGTAATAAATTCTTTCTTTGCCCTGTGAGATGTAAATCTTCAGCGACCCAGGAATATCTTTCTCCAGGACACAGATGCTTTCCCTTTGAAATGCAATCATCAAGAAAGACAGTGCCTCAACCTCTAAGGTCTGTGGGAGGGTAGGGGCCCAACTTCCGTGGGTGCCAATTAGCTGACACAGGGGACCTAGCCACACAGACCAGCCTCCTCCCAGCAAATTCCAGTACTTTTCCAGTAGGACACTCCAGTGTACCCCCATCTTCCATAGCAGAGGAGTTGAGTTCAATCTCTCTCCTTCGTTGTAATAATATTGAATCAAGTCTTCCTTGCCTGTTCATTCTGTCTGGCATTGTGTTCCTTTTCACAGCTCAAAGATCTCAGAGAGAGGACCCTCAGATACTGAAATACATGCGGCCAGAAGTGTTTCCTTTTCATATTGCACAGAGGCCCATTAGTGGCAAAGCCTACTCACCAACACAGAGCTTCTCATGAATCTTTCTTAAATAGGAACTAACGGCCAAGACTCACGAGGCATTTGTGAAAAGCTTCCACTGGAAGATAGAGGAGTAGCCCGACAGAGCATTTCACTAAGTGTGGAGAGAGAACGGGAGAGAGAGGGAGAGAGAGAGATGAATACATGTGACAGAGTCAAAAACAGAGTATATTTTACAAAAGAGTATGTAAGTCAGAGGCATAATGGAATGAGAGTATTATAATTTGTACTGTTTTGGAAGAGGTTAGGATATGCATAAACTCCAAAATTCATTAGTTAGTGTGGTAAAATATCAAGGGTTTGAATTAAAGGAATACAAAGAGAATGGAGAGGTGAGAAAATAGAAAAGATGTGAGAAAATAAAAGAAAGAAGAATTCAAGAGACGGGAACACTTACCTATCCACCCCAATATGAAAAACAGGAAATGAATAAATGAAAGCAAAGGAAAGAGGAAAAAATGGAAGAAATATGATTTTTTTAAAAAGCCTAAAAATGCCATTATGTACACTATCCATAAACTTGTCAATTAAAAGACAGAGATTTTAATTGTACACTATCCATATTATGTACACTATCCATAAACTTGTCAATTAAAAGACAGAGATTTTAAGAAGATACTCTTTTAAAAAAATTAGCTTTGTGCTATTTACAAGAGACAGACTTAAAATATAAGAATATAGTAAGATAGGGGAGCCTGGGTGGCTCAGTCAGTTAAGCGTCTCACTTCAGCTCAGGTCATGATCTCATGGTTTGTGGGTTCAGGCCCCTCATCGGGCTCTGTGCTGACAGCTCAGAACCTGGAACCTGCTTTGGATTCTGTGTCTCCCTTGTTCTCGGCTCCTCCCCCACTCATGCACGTGTTCTCTCTCTCTCTCTCTCTCTCAAAAATAAACATTAAGAAAAATTCAAGAACACAGTAAGATCAAAATAAAAGAACAGGAAAAGAAAAGCTCAGTAAATATAAAGAGAAGAAAGGTAACATTTTTCTATGGCTTCTTCATACTCCATTAACTCAAACTTAGTAGTAGTGTTGCTTAGATGTTCTATATCCTATCCATTTTGATCCATTATTTTATCAATTATTCCAAGAAGTATCTTAAAAAAATAAAATAAAATAATAAATTAAATAAAAAATAAAATAAAAAATCAATTGATTAAAAATAAGTAAAAAAATAAAAAACTTAAAAACATTTAAAAAAAAGAAGTACGTTAAATCTCCCCTTATGGTGGTTATTTTGTTGATTTTTCCTTAGAACGTCACCAACCACAGCATCATTAACATTAATCCTGTACTTAGAAGTGCCAGGCCTGAGAAGTTCCTTTCAGAGCTTTTTAACTTAGTGAAGGAGTTCAAAACATTTCATGGGGCTTTAATGTAAGGGGACCGATCGAACTTCATTTGGGCTTAGAAGGAGTGCATAGGTCAAAGGAGAGCTAATTTTGCAAATGGGAAAATGGCGGAATTATTCTTTGGATGAGCAAAGTTTAAATAACCACCTACTTGGGGGCGCCTGGGTGGCTCAGTCGGTTAAGCATCAGACTTCAGCTCAGGTCATGATCTCACTATTTGTGGGTTTGAGCTCAAAAGACAAGTAGGTATCCAGTGAGTATATTGGATCTGAACTGAAGTCTAAGTAATGTGCTTCCCTGTATTCATCTAATTACTGCTAATATGGAAATGTTACCTAAGTGAAGGTAAGCTGCAGACACATTTGAAAAAAAAGAAAAAAAAGACTAAAAACCGCGGAGGTCATCAAATATTTTAGGAAGTGTACTTGCCTTAGTTTCTGGAACACAACTTTGCTTTCCACATATGAACGCCTGCCCACTCCAGCATATGCCCACCCACCCTACAGTGGTGCCCTCCTCGTCTGCCAGATCTTAGAGCCCACACCACTCTTGCACTCTTACACACTCCTCACATATACTGGCTTCTCCCATAAACCCAGCTTGAGTTGTTTAAAGCTCCTTTCTGTTCATTATTTGTGAGCATATGCTCACAAACACCGAAGTAGAATTTTCGGGTTAAAGACTACATGTGGACTATTTACTTCTAGCATCACACCATGAGGGTTTAGCCTTCTGGGGTCCCAGCATATTATGTTAAGCTTCCTTCAGAAGGCTTCCCTGTTGCAGGCACTGATTTGCTTTTTATTCCTCTTGCCTCCAAGGCTTTCAGAGCACAAGTCCAAATTGCCTGGGACCAGCAAATGCCACCCAGATGAAAAACAGCTTTAATCCTTGCTTACGCCCGTGGTTCTCTCTTTCCTTTTAGTTTTATCCTAGTGATTCCCTATTATCTTTTCACATTACCCTTGCTTTAAAGAAAAAGTTAAGAAGTGTTTCATGTGGCAGTTAAAATTAGTTTTGCTGAAGGAAGGGTGATACGAAAGACTTAGCCATTACCAGAAAGCAGAAATCCCTTGATATTGTCTCTGATATTGACAAGCTTAAAAATTTACGAACCGCGGGCGCCTGGGTGGCTTGGTCAGTTAAGCATCTGACTTCGGCTCAGGTCATGATTTCATGGTTCCCGAGTTTGAGACCCACATTGAGCCCTGCACGGACAGTGGGGAGGCTGCTTGAGATTCTATCTCCCTCACCCTCTGCCCCTCTCCCCCTCAAAATAAGTAAATAAACTTTAGAAAAAAAATAGAAAAAAAATGACAAAACTCGTCATATCATGTTGTATATTTAGGCAAACTAAACATGTTCATCTTGGACTCTGAAAGATGAATTCAGGTTTTTGTAGCCAATCTTCCTACTGGGGGAAGCTGCCTGCACTCGGAACTCTTAGTGACATCCATTTGTTGGATGGATATTCTACTGAGGATCTTGTTGACTTAGATACGTTCTTATTTGTAATGTCATTGCTTGGGTGATCGCATTATTATTTTTTTTCCTTTTTATATACTCAGAGGAAGCCCTAGGACTTTAGGAAATTCTGCTGACATCTTACTTGTAGGAAAGTGTGGTTAGATATGAGGGAACTCAACTGGGATGCTTACAGCTAAGGAGAGTAAAACCCCATCCCAGAAAGAAGCATTCTTCACCACACAGCAGGGACACAGCATCAACCGGAATCTACAACACTCCCTTCCATGTATTCATTACTCCAGGCTTCACACTGGAGAAAGACCAATGAAGTCCTTGATGGGAAGTGAAATGTAGAATCAAAAGATTAGGGGCACCTGGGTGGCTCAGTCTGTTGAGCAGCCGACTTTTGGTCAGGTTGTGATCTTGTGGTTCAAGGGCTTGCCCCTCTCCCGTGTAGGGCTCACTGCTGTCAGCACAGAGCCTGCTTTGAATCCTCCATCCCTCTCTCACTCTCTCTACCCCTTGCCCGCTATGCGCTCTCTCTCTCAAAAAAAAATTTAAAAAAAATTTAAAAAAAAGATTAAAGTGGCACAATTTCAAAGACTTTGTCTACATTTGGTATCACAGTTGTAAGAAATAGGCAGAAGGAAAGTGTGGAAGTCTGGCTAAAAGTACGGCTCCCTAGCACCAGTTTGGCGTGGTTCTAGAAACTACCAGCAAGCCATTCAGTAATGACAGGAAGAACAAAAAGAGGAAGGAGGAAAGGCCAAGTTTATCTTGGTAGGGGGAAAGGATGGCAAGGGGAAGTAATTGTTCAGAGCCTATCACAGGCCAGATACCATACTGGGTGCTGGGGTCTAGGAGTAAGTGAAACACATTTCCTACCCTCATACATTTCCAGTCTCACACAGAATATACTATCAAAGTAAAATATTAAGTAAATCATTAAGGATAAAGATGCTGCAAAGGAAACATGTATGTCTAGGCATGAATTTAGAGGGTTAACTACATAATTCTACAAAAAGCCATGCCCTTGTAATTCTTCTCATCTTTGGCTTGCATGGATTCTAATATCCTGAAGATGCCAATTTTTGAACTTGCCCTGAATATGTAAAGACACATTAAAAAGCTGTATGTATGTTCACTTTAAGGAGGCAGCGTGGCATTTGGGCTTTTGGCTTATGTCATTAAAACAACTTGATCTTGGGGCACCTGGGTGGGTCAGTCGGTTATGCACCTGACTTCGGCTCAGGTCATGATCTCGCAGTTGGTGAGTTCGAGCCTCATGTCAGACTCTGTGCTGACAGCTCGAAGCCTGAAGCCTGCTTCAGATTCTGTGTCTCCCTCTCTCTCTGCCCCTCCCCTCCCTCTTAAAAGTAAATAAACATTAAAAAAAAAATTTAAAAGGGGCGCTTGAGTGGCTCAGTCAGTTAAGTGTCCGACTTCGGCTCAGGTCACGATCTCACAGTTTCTGAGTTCGAGCCCTGCATCGGGCTCTGGGCTGACAGCTCAGAGCCTGGAGCCCGCTTCAGATTCTGTGTCTCGCTCTGTCTGCCCCTCTGCTGCTTGCACTCTGTCTCCTGCATTGTCGCAAAAATAAATAAATACTAAAAAAAAAAAAAAAAAAATTAATTAAAAAAAAGAAAAAGACTTGATCTCCTTTCTTGCACAACAACAAATACACACAGCCAACTTTTACTATGTCAGCCTGGAAAATTCACAATCTAGATTTCTAATTTAGGAAAGTGGTGCTTGTTTTTACTAGTGTGTCCAATCAAATTACAGACCCTACCCTAGATACAACTCATCTGGACTCGGTAGGATGTGTCTGTTACAATCCATTTGTGCTATTTGCAGTAGATATTTCATGCTATGATGTACTGTGTAAAGAAATAAAAATGGATGACAGAAAACATATATATATTTTTCTTGGCAAATTAACTGAATTTCAAAATAGGTTCATGACACTATCCTATGATATAGTCTCTTTTGTTAACTGATGCGACTGAACCCAAAGGCGTCTACTGTGATGAACTTCCTTTCTAAGCACCAGAGATTTTGATATCAACAGCTTTGTGGTTGTACCCTAAAATGCCCACGGAAAAAAATGATGTATGATCTCATTGCTATGAGAATGCAGAATATTTTTTTCTTTTTTCTTTTCTTAACACTTATTTTTTGAGAGACAGAGAGACAGAGTGAGAGTGGGAGAGGAGCGAGAGAGAGGGAGACACAGAATCTGAAGCAGGCTCCAGGCTCTGAGCTGTCAGCACGGAGCCCCATGCAGGACTTAAACCCAGGAACCATGAGATCATGACCTGAGTCAAGGTCAGACACTTAACTGACTGAGCCACCCAGGAGCCCATAAGCTTTCTAAACTCAGGAGGTCAATGGGCTTCGGTGGGTGGTCTTGCTTTCATGGAATATAAAGATCAGGCCCTTGGAAAAGCACAGACTCTGTCTCCCAGATCTGTTTCCTACAAATCTTTATTTTCAGTAAGACATTAAGTGATCTTCATGAAAATCAAAGGAGACGATTTTCCTATATATCTGTTTCGTATGGGTAACTTCCATTTTCTTGCTGATGACTTTTGTATGTAAGAATATGTATACACACTATGCTTTAAGGGCCTAGATGACATATACAAGCACACACACTTATTGAAAACAGTCTTTGGTATGGCCCGCCATTCAGAAAACATAGGTAGGTTCATGCTTGTAAATTTGCTTGAATGTTAGTTCTTGTGTTTTGTTTTGTTTTGTTTTTCCAGGGACAAAAATAAAATAAAATCTGCTCTAGTTTCTCCTAAAAGCCCACAGAAGTCCTAGCAAGATTTAAGATTCTCAAAAACATCAATAATGATTTCGTATAGGGATAGGAAAAATAAACTTTACAAGTGCTTTCTAACCAAGAGTAACTCAGATCGGTATGTTGGAATCCAAACTAATTCTTCTTTATTTTTTTACTACCACTCATAACATGAAAATGGCATGTCCTTCTGACTTCCTGTGAAGGGATGCTTTTCGGTGGGAGCACTGGAAGCAATTTTACTTAATGCATGTCAGGCAAAGGTATTTAACTTAAGGCAGAGAGCTCAAATTGGCTACCATTCAAGAATAGTAAATGGAGGTTTGGCAGAAACCAATACCTGTGCACCACTCTGTCTCGGGCGCATTCACGGAGCACATTTAGTGATTGAGCGGCTAGCCAAGGGCCTAAGAGGCACCTCACACCCTTCTTCATTATACTCCTTGTCAAATAGCCAAAGAGGGAATATTACATCACCTTTCATTAGGGATATTACATTCATGCAACACATATCAAGGGGAGGTATTTAAAAATTATAATATAACCTTAACGTATTTGTACTGAGCAAAATAAGTACCGTCATATGTTGCTAACATACAACAGGTTCACTCGGATAAAAATTTGGGGAGTGTATTTGAGAATGTTCATTAGAAATGTAAGTCTATTAAGTGCTTTCTGTTACACTACTTTAAGAGGAGAGGACAAAAAAATACCTTACTCAGAAAGAACGGTGTATTAGTCTATTTTGAAATTCAGACATCTCAGTTAACAGGCCTTCTTAAAGCATCAAGTGCTATTATTTACATATTGAATACCCCAGGAAGAATTATTTCAAATAAAAAGCAGCTCTTTAGAAGCTGCATCGTGAATTTTATGGGTTGTATGATAACACGGGTGTATACCTAGCTAGCGCACAATGAGTGGATAGAAATGGATGACCCGTCCCCCTATTATGTACCCAGTAGAAACATACACAGACTCGTGACAGTAAAAACCATACACCTCTTCTCACTGGGTGACACTATCTTCCAGATAGGTCTTTGGAGTATGGTCCTTTCCTCAAGGACCCCCTCACATGCCTACAAATGTTATGATCTTCTCTATAACCCTGGAGAAGAAAAACTGTTGTAATTCAGGGAGTCAGCAACGGATCAAAGATCAACCCACAAATGGAGAGCCAGAAACTAGGCTTGTGTACGATCGCTCCAACCTCAGATCACTTAAATTTCCTCACTGTGTTTTGGTAAGTCCTCTCTTTAATAATCAAAGTCTGTGCGGAAGCCCTTCATTTACAGCATTTCGGTCATTTCCTTCTGTAGCCCTCGCCATATACGAGACAGACAACCCAACACACACACACACACTCCACTAATTCTTAGAGGCACTCTGATGCTCAGCTGATATGAACCAGAATTTTATTCTTTTTCATGCCCTTACAAATCTTTAATTAGTCCAAAATTATCTAGTGCGATGTCACCATGAAAATGTCCAGAACATTCTAAAACATAAGGGGCAGGGCGGTGCAAAGGCTTACATTCTATTACAGCTTACCACTCGGATCTCAGTGCACATGCACAGGAATCACTGTCTTGATCATTAAATTTGCCTCTGAGGATTAAACAGAAAATCTATTCAAAAGGTTTGGGGAGCTATAAATTGTTGAATGGCTGTGACTGGACCGTGTTTAGCTCCTGATCCGTGCAACTGTCGCTGCCCCCAAAAGGAGTTGTTTTCTTTAGCTTGTAACTTGAGGTTAGCAGAGATGCTCACAGTATTTTTAAAATAAATCCACTTCTTAGGTCTTTGCCCCAGATTAAGTAGCTCCAGCTGCTGCCCTCATACCTGCCACTGATTTATCCAGATCCCTACTCTTATATTTAAATATAAGAATTCTCTTATTTTAATGGCAAAAGCCAACTGCTACAGAAAGCTTTTTTTAAGGTTCCAGCTGGACGGCACAAGCTGATTCAGTGTGTGCACACTGAGATGCTCCACTGTTCCTGACCCCGGGGCAGGGCTGTTTTCTCCCTGGGACCTGCCGTAGTATGTCCTCCGTGCTTTCGTCAGGAAACATGACATGTTCTATCTTAAGTTATTTATTAAAGCACACGTCTCATCTCTTACCATGGTGGATAAGCTCCTGAAAGCCAGACTCTGTGCTTGGTTAATGTTTATATTGGCTGCAACATCTTGTATAGTACTTCACAATGCATGCTTAATAGCAAGCTCCTGAATGTATCAATGCATGAATGAAAAAATGAATGTGATTCCTTCACTTCATTTTTCCCTGGTATTTCTGCCTCCGAACATCGCTCTGTTTGTTTTCATTCCTTTTCTGACATATTACAGTAACACTGTTAAAATGTAGATTAGCCTTATAGGGTACAAAATATCTCTTTATGATAGTGATTTCTATGATTAAAAGAAGTTTCCTTTCTACCTTTATGACAGTCCTTTTTCAGTCTTTTCTTAGCCTGTTCTTTAACGTCAACATTTCTTAGGGCTCCATCGTTGGGGTTCCTTTCTTTTCTTTCTCCCCATAATTCTGAAAGATTTGAACCATTCCTGTCTTCAATTACAGGTGACCCCTGAACAGCACAGGTGACCCTAAAACTCAAACAGCATTAACTGTGCCCTGTACAGCTGAAAATTCTTGTCTTTGACTCCCTCAGCTTTCAACTACTACTAGCTTACTGTTGACCAGAAGGCTTACCCATAACATGAACAGTTGATTAACATGTATTTTGTATGTCATATATACTATGAACTGTATTTTTGCAATAAGTAAGCTACAGAAAGAAAATGTTGTTAATAAAATTATAGAATGGTAGGGGCGCCTGGGTAGCTCAGTCGGTTAGGCGTCCAACTTCAGCTCAGGTCATGATCTCACGCTTCGCGAGATTAAGCCCTGCGTTGGGCTCTGTGCTGACAGCTCAGAGCCTGGAATCTACTTCATATTCTGTGTCTCCCTCTCTCTCTGCCCTCTCCCACTTACACACTCTTACTCAATAAGTAAACATTAAAAAAAAATTTTAAAAATTATATGATTGTATAAGGAAAATACATTTACAGCACGGTACTGTGTTCATAAAACAACAGGTATATAAGTGAACTCATGCAGTTCAAGCCCATGTTGTTTTAAGAGTAAACTGTACATTTAACGAAGAATTAATTTCAAGTCTTTAACTCGAATCCAGATTCTTCTCCTAAACCTTTTATCTCTTTATCCAACTACCTAGGCCCAGAGTCACTTACATGACCCAAGGAAGACCCTACTCAATATGGACAAATGTGAACTCATCAACTTTATTAACCATCTTCCCCATCCCCCTCAACTGCTCTTCCATTTTAGTCTACTTTGCCAGAGGATGGCCCAACAGGCCACCAGTCCGGTGCCCAAGACAGCGCTCTGGATGCTGTTCACAACTCTGCCTTCTCCCTTTCATGCGCTTGACACTAATACATCCATCTGTCTCTGGATTTGACTTCCCTCACTCTATTCTCAATGGTACTTGCCTACTGTAGGTCGTCATCATCTCCTTCCAACAATACATTAATGACTGCTAACCAAAGTACTGTCTTCTTAGCTTAGAGACCCTGCCCTCTATCCATTCACGTAAGAGCCAAGGGAATTGTCTTAAAACTCAAATTCGATTGTGAAGCTCCTCTGCCTAAAAGCCTACCACAAGGTCCCTACTGTGCTTAAAATTCAGTCCAAAGCCTTTTAGGTGGCTTACAAGGTCCTACACACTCTCTCATCTATTGATGTCTAATCCGCCTTGCTCACCAGCCCCCCCCACCACCCCCCCCCGCCCCCAGCCCCCGGCTGTGCTGACAACTTCTCTTAGCTCCTGGAAAACATCCTGCTCTCCCTTTCCTGCATTTGAGCCCCTGCCTATACCAGCTTCACCCCCATCCACCCCACAGTAGTGCCGGACTATCTCCCCTTCATCTGTCAGATCTGTGACCCCACATGACTCTTGTACTCTTTTCTACTCCGAATGTACACCAAATTCTCCTGTAAATGTAGCTCAAGTTATTTAAAGCTACTTCCTGGTCATTACCGCCCACGTTTGTATTTTCTGCTCTAAATCTTATCTCTGACTTTTATACTTACATTATATTTTTTTCTTAAAACACTAATTGGGATGGCATGATAGTAACACATCATTCTATCTGCAGATCCATTCATATAGTTATTTACTATTTCATGTTTACACACAAAATTATATATACAATAAATAATAAATATATAAATTTAACATACATTTAAAAATTGTTTCATATGTATGAACCCATTTCATATATGTATGTATATATATGTATATATATGTGTGTGTGTGTGTGTGTGTGTATATATATATATCAATTAAAAAAAACAGATTCTTTATGAACAGGCTGACACAGGCTGTTTAATGATGAGCTGTAGTTAGCACCAAATACATGGGTTTATCATTTCAGAAATTCATCATTTTAACAATTTGGAAAGGACATTTTTTTTTAAATTATGAGAGATACATACCAAGTGTAGAAACAGCTTTGCATTGCTGCCAGAGAGTTTTCTTAGACGTTGAGAATAAACTTTAATTGTAGGATAATTATAACTTTTCAAATTAACCTATTCTAGAATGTAGAATTTCTATCCAGGGACTTTAAAATACCTTCAGTCTTGAGTACTGAAGAAACCAGTGTTCGCTTTCCCGAGACAAATTAACGATCCCATATTCTGCACTTGAGCATTTTACAGCAGGATCTGCTGTAGGTACATAGGTTCAGAATAACTCAGACAAAAGTACCTGGTGAAACAAATTGCTCAAAATGAAAACTTGTACCTGTTGCCATTTTCCTCTTTCATTAGTTTCGAGCAAAGTTTCTCTAATGTCTTGAATAATTCCGATTTTTTTTTTTTTTTTTTGTGCAGAAGAAAAAGGAGAAAGGTACGGTAGCCTAGGCATTTCTAACTGACAGCTGTAGCCCTGTTTAACTAAATCCACCAAAGGAATCCGGTTAAAGATATAGTGCTGAATGTTTTCATTTCCTTTTTTGTAAGAGTTTAGTAGGTTCAATTGGCAGGATCTTGAAGCCCAAGCGGGTTTGTAAAGTTATTTTCCATCTACTAAGATGTATTAGAATGGTTTATGGAAACAAGGAATGGAATTGCAATGTGGGTTTTTTGTTTTTGTTTTGTTTGTTGACATGTTAGAAAACTTTATTGGGAGACAGAGTAGGAAATGTCTACCAAACCAAAAGTGAGTAGAACTCATCTCTCAGGCTTGTACATTTTGTGGGCTATGTACCCTAACCCATGTGGAGTAGAAACTATTTAGGAAGATTTAGGGATAGTAAGACACTTTCACCTTGTCTCAGTAAGTCATGACTATGTAAAGATATGGATAGAATATGTAAGTTCTGAGTAAAAATCATGCCATTAGATTATTGAATTGAATGCATATGGCATGCCAACATCACAAAAGAAATGGAATGGCAGGTGCTTTTTATGCTAGACAGGAGAGGTATCTGATTTCTGTAACAGCAGAAGGATTTTTTTCTAAGTCCCTTTCAAGAATACAAATCAATCACAATACCATGAAGAAAGTTTTCAGGTTCCTTTGTTATGTACACACGAAACACTCAAAGTCAAAATTCTATTTTAAACTCATGAGGAGAAAATCAGGACAAAAGAAATACTGTTTTGAATCTCCGCAAAAAAAAAAAAAAGGATTCAGGAGAATCAAGATCACAAAAATAACTTTAGGCGGCATTGGTGAGATAAGAAAATCAGCATTATGCCCTGCATCATAGCAGTAGTGCCCTTGAAAATACAACAGCGTGGATTAGCTCTAACTACTACATGGTGAATAATATAGAAATCCTGAAAACAATTTATATTCTTTTATAGGAATGCTGGTTGTAACGGAGTGTTATCAGCATGTGAGGCTTGAATTTCATTTCATGGAAAGGAATCGGAATATGCTTTCCAGAAAGAAATCATCTATGTTTTAAAATAGGACAATTGATAACAATGAAGTAGGAAAAAATACATTTCTAGAACTTGACCCAAACAAGATCGTTACCCCCAGCCTAATCTGATAGCCCTCACAAAATTTCAGCATGTTAAGATGGGGGATAAAAGCTATGACAAACATTCCATTTTCTTCATATTTTATCCTCACCTTTATTAAAAAAAAAAAACAAAACACTTTCAAAGTCCGCTTGCACGTTACATTTCCTATTTAATTTTTCAGTTCTGTCAATAAGTTGATACTACCCCAGATGGCCTGTATATTTTTCTTAAACACAGTTAAGAGCTTGAAATTATTGGGGCGTCTGGGTGAGTCAGTCGATTAAGCATCTGACTTCAGCTCAGGCCATGATCTCACGGTTCATGGGTTCAAGCCCCGCATCGAGCTCTGTGCTGACAGCTCAGGGCTTCGGATTCAGTGTCTCCCTCTCTCTCGGCCCCTCCCCTGCTCATGTGCGCTCTCTCTCTCTCTCTCTTAAAAACTTAAAAAAATTAAAACAATAGCTTGAAATTATTATATGTTCCACGTTCCATATGAAATTCTAAGTATTCCAAAGGCAATTTTGGTCCAGAGGTCCTAAGCTTAAACACGATGCTATAAATGATATTGACTGTTTGAGATCTCTGGTTCCTTCCATGTTTCAGATACATATTCTGACTGCCCATATTGTGAAGCTAGTGGTCAGGAGTGAATCTTGAGTTCAAAGAGAAATGTTTTTTTGTCTGTTTCTTATTAAGTATACAGGAGTTCCTTTGACCCAATAAATTGTTTTGCACTTTATGTAAAATGTCTCCGGGAAGGAAAAGAATTGAAATTGTTGGTAATGCAAATTACCCGAAAGTAAAGAGGTCAGAGAAGTGGTGATTTCCAGCTAGAAACTTTGCTTTTGTATTTTGAAGATAATTAACTGTCTGGAGAACTTTCATAAATATTTCAGCAGTTATATTTCATTGAATTTATGGAAGGTGAAATGAACTGTAAGTGGCATTTGCAAATTTCGTGAAACTTGAAGGTCTCATCATTATCAAATTTATTCTCCCTCAAGCCATCTTCCATTTACTCCCAGCCAAGCTATGTCACTCTCTTCGTTTTACATTTGTCCCCTTTGTTTGGCTCTTGAGTAGCCTTCGATTTTTCAAATTCTATCCATCTTAATGTCCCAGACATAATGTCCTTTGCTCCAGGAAAGATGACTTCAGTGGTTAAGGATTCTCTCCATTTTTTTAATCAAGAATATCATTCTCTGAATTATTAAAAAGAACAACAATTTACCAGGAATGTGTGTGGGTGTGTGCACTGTCATCCTATATTGATTATCACCTTTTATCGCGTTCCTAGACTGTAGGTCTTTCAAGAACAGTGTCCATATGCATTCTTCTCTACCACCCAGGTTGGAAAGCTGCCAATTATCTCTACCTCTTTTTCACTAAAAGATTTACAAAGCAAGTAAAACTTGGGTTATCCACCTCAATGAATTCGACTTCCATGAGTCAGGATAAATTTCACCAGAGGTGAAGCAACCTACACTTTACATTCAACATGATTTTGGTATTCAACAGGAGCTTTACCTTGACCTTTCCTTGTAATTGCCTGAAGACATACTCAATGATTACATGGTTCGCTCTGAGGCATTCTACGCTGGCATTCCATAAATCATGGATCTTCAGACTAATAAAAACTAAAAAAACTAAAAAGTCTGCCAGTGTTAAAAAAAAAAAAAAAAGCACAATGACTGGGTGATTCTGTCCAAAATCAGAGTGAATGGGTGGGTTTATCTGTTAATTTTATGCATTAACTTGGCTGGGCCACGGTGCCAAGATATTTCGTCCGACATTATTCTGTTTTTTTTCTTTTTTTTCTGGAGTGTGCTTTGGGATGAGAGTAACTTTTAAATAAGTGTTTATATGAAATAAGTGTTTCTATGAGTTTGATATTTTTAGATTCCACCTGTATGTGAGATCCTGAAATACCTTTCTCTTTCTGTCTGATTTTATTTAGCATAATGCCCTCAAAAGTTCATCCATAAGTGCTCAAATTGGAGGAACCAAGGGGACCAACAGGAAGGAGTTTATTAGGTGGCCTTATCTATCTGGAGGGGTAATGAATACCAAGGCAGTGAAGAGAGTTTACCTTTACTCCCTCATCCCACATTTACTCCCTAGATTACCTGGTCCTAAGTGCCACAAAAATATGTAGTGAGGACTGTTTTAGGAGTCAAGGTTCTTAGCAACTGATACTTTACTATCAGTTGTTTTAGGGTTTCCTCTGTCCTTCCAGCAGCCTAAGTGCATTATTACCCTCTGACACCTATCATTTTACTATCCAGAGAGCCTTTCCTCTTTTCTCAACTTGAATCCTTTCTTTAAGTCTCCTGGGACTAAGCTCAACTATTACCTCCACAGAGAACCCTTCCCTGAACACTTTAACTAGGACTCGTGACTTACTCAGTGATTCTCCACCCCTTATTCTACTTTTTTTTCATAGTAATTATCACCATCTGAAACCCTATGACTTTATTATTCATTGTATTTTGTCTATCACCCCATCAATATTTAAACTCTATTAAATCAGTTGTAAAAGATTAAATTATGGTTCTTTTCTGTCTTGTTCATCTCTGTTCTGAGAATAGTGCCTGGCATGAATATGCTCCTGGTATTTTGTTGAATGAATACATGACGTACTAGGGAGGCCCAGAGGAAGAAGTGTTTAGTGCTGGCCAGCTGGCTAGGAGTGACAGAAAAGCCTTCTCATGGGTGCTGAGTGTCGAACTGGATCTTAAAGAATGAGGAGCGTTTTAGGTAAACAGAGATGGAAAGATGTCAGGCAGAAAGTAATGCTTGCATGGAAGCCAGAGTGATAAAAGGCACAGACTGAGATGCGCAGTGAGTAGCTCAGGGTTGTAGGAGCAGAGGGTACACATCCCAAAGTCATGGCAGCCTAAAGGCAGGTGGGGTCCAGACTGTCAAAGTTCTGTAGGTCAATTTTAGAATTTGTTTGACACAAGGACAAAAGATAAAAGACTGTGAAGGAGGGACTTGGTAAGATCAGATCTGTTTTAATTTTTTTTAATGTTTATTTATTTTTGAGAGAGAGAGAGCATGAGCAGATGAGGTGCAGAGAAAGAGAGAGAATGGATCCCAAGAAGGCTCCACACCAACAGCAGTGAGTCTGATGTGGGGCTTGAACCCACAAACCATGGTGGTCATGACTGGAGCCAGAGTCAGACACTCTGACTGAGCTACCCAGGACACCCACATCAGATCTGTTTTAAAGCAATGATTCTCAAAGTGTGCGTGCGTGCGTGTGTGTGTGTGTGTGTGTGTGTGTGTGTTTTCATAATAAAACTGACATTATTCCTTCCCTCCCCCCACTGGTTTGCCATTTGCACTGATGTTTGAAAAGCAATAGTGGCTAAAACTCCTGGTGTCTCAGCCCCTGTGAAGTTTAGGGCAGCCAAGTACACCAGTAGTCTTTATATTCCTCATTGCCATGTACTTGCAATTAAAAAGAAACAGCCAGTTTCACTTAGGAATGACCTTGATGAGGGAACACAAATTGCTGGTTTTATTCAATTATTATCCTGAGACCATGTCTTGAATATTCTGTGTAATAACACGGAAAGTATACACAAAGCATTTGTGGTGTGAACTAGAGCTCGCTCAGGGAAAAACATTTTTGTTGGAATGTCAAGTTGAACTAGGTCACAAAAAATAATTTTTACTTGAAAGAATAGTTAAGAAATAATGGATGGTTATTTAGACTTGGGTATTTGACTGATATATTTCAAAAAATGAATGAAGCGTGGCTGTCACTTCAGGGAAAACAACAGAAAGTATGTTCGATTCAGTAGCATGTACTTAAAACAGCAATAGAGAGTATTTGTTACAAATGATATTGATGTGGAAAATAAAGGAAAATGAAAAGTTAAATTTCCTTACAACTTATAGCCCATTGACAAGTCCTTGACACAGGCAGAGTGACATTGCTCTAGGAGCACAGCTGCCTCGATGATGTCACTTTGCTAAAGGCAAAAGGCACTGTTAGACCAACCTCCAGGATCCCCTAAGTCTACTTTAACATACAGAAATTTCTCTGGAAACTTCCTTTATCTCTACCCCCCA
Source organism: Puma concolor (assembly GCF_028749965.1). Classification (NCBI taxonomy): domain Eukaryota; kingdom Metazoa; phylum Chordata; class Mammalia; order Carnivora; family Felidae; genus Puma; species Puma concolor. Next base: position 144,644,754 of record NC_141667.1, read on the forward strand.
AATATATATTAGCAATCATCTTCCAAGCATATGGCCCATTGATTTACATCTGAAGGGTCTTATGAATGAGGTTTCACTAGACAATAAGAAATGACCTTTTCTTAACAATAGCTAGCCCCCCTCAAGGTCCTAGAAACCTTGCTTCCAAAATTCCTTGGAGACCTCCTGCTATCCCTGACCCCTTCCAAGTTGAAGGCATATAATCACCTGTCGCAACCCCAGTGCATCTCCTTCTGCCCATGGGTCCTGTACCATGTTCTAATAAGAACACCTTTTTGCACCAAAGATGTCTCAAGAATTCTTTCTTGACCATTGGCTCCAAACTTCAACATTTCCACATCAGTATCATTTGTGTTTTCAAGGAAACTTGGAATTTTGAAAACTTGTATTTGCCTTTGATAGCTTAATGGCGAACACATACAGTCATACCTGATGAGACCAGTGGGGCTAATGAGTGCTTTCTTATTGATATTTTATAATGAAATGGGTCAACATTTGGAAGACTGACATAATTCAATGAATTAATGCTTTGCTAGTAACTACTGCATCATGCTAAAAATAATAGTGCCTGGGTAAAATCCATTGAAATGCAAGATAAACCAGTGGGTTTTAATCTAAAAGATTGTCAAAAGTCAATTGATATAGTTTGATGTTCTTAACTGCATTCAATCTTTAAGATTCTACCGCTTGTTGAGTTTTGATGTAGTATCAAATGGTATTAACAATAATCTGAAAAGACCAATAAACTTCTCCTTTTTCCAACTACAAGTCTGTTGAGTCCATATTCTTTTTATGTACCATAACCCAAACAGATGTTAACAGATTGAAGGCAGATCTAGATGAGAGAATTCAGTTGTCTGAATTCTGAATGCTGAATTAGTGGTCTTCTGTTAAGCCATACATTAAAGATTTGTAAAAGTGTAAAACAATGTGTTCTTGCCAATTTCCTATTGTTTTGGAAAACATGGTTTCTATTTATGTTTGCATATGATTATTTGTTGTTGTCATTTTAAAATAAATTAGTAACTACACATTTTGTATATGTTTCAACTTGAATGTCTAATATAAGCAATCCCCACTTTACAATCTGCTATGTGGAATGAAATCCACGTCTACTGGAACCATGATTTTGGTTCTTACACAGCTTTGTGGTAACTCAGGTAAAATCTTGGACATTAATGAGTTACAGGTAGCACAGTAACATACAAAATGAGGACAACCTGTAGAGTAAATATCAATAGATATAACCCACTCTCTCTTCTCTCTTCTCTTCTCTTCTCTCCTCTTCTCTCCTCTCTCTCTCTCAAAATGAATACATAAAACTTGAAAGAAAACTACCCTGAAGAACAACTAAGATGAGCATACTGGTGTGTAAGGAGAGTAAACCAGAGGCATATGACAAGACTAAGTCATCTGGGAGACCCCTTTGCTGTGTTTGGGCAAGACTCTTAACCTGGTGGTGCTTCAAACCATTTATATTATTCCCCTTATGTTACTGGGAAATTCTATGAATGTAGTTAATTTCTAGAAAACCTTTTTAAAAAATGTAACTGCAGGACTTAAAAAAATTTAGGACAATGTTTAGAAGCGTACCCTAAAAGGTTAAAAGTGGGGTGTGACAGGAGGTAGAGAATAATGTTTCTGTGGGTGTTATTTTCCCCCAAAAAAAGAAAACAGTGCCTGATTTACAATCATCAGCCTCAGTCACAGTCTGTTGCAATTGTCTGAGTCCCTGTCCCACAGGACAGCTCTCCCACGCTTCCTCTGGCCATCTGGAACAGCCCTTCTGCACCTAATGGACTCCATGATCCTTCCCATTTCTGAGCTCCCTGTTTCTTCTTCTTCTTCCTTTTTTTTTTTTTTTTTTTTTTATTTCTGACCTCTTGCCTTCCTTCTAATAAAATAATCACATTCTTCCTTCTCTTTTCAAATGCTTAGTCATTCCCCTGCTCTAATGTGGCTATTTGTAACCTTCTCAACCCTCTTCCTGGTAATAGCTTGAGATGTCATCTATGAAATACTTTCTCATCAGGGGCTTATGGTTTTATGTGAATTCATGGTCACCGAGTTAAACCCAGTTATAAATGATCGCATGGAAAAGTAGCAGTGTTACCATTTTTCTATGCCAATACGCAAAGCATGAAGGACTAATTCTACTTTATAATTTTAATATACTATGGAGGTTACAAGGCATGTTTATCACCTGTATCTCACGTGGAGCTTGTGGAGCTCACAACACCTCTACAGAGAAAGCAAGGCAGGCCTTCTGATGCTGATGCCATTTCCTTATTTTCACAAGTGAAAAACATTCTATGATGATTTAGGTCTTATTTTGCAGAGTCCCGAAGACTCAGGTTTTCAGAGTCCCACTTCGGAGTTCTTTTCCCTTGCTCATGACATTTCTAAGTCTTAAAATTTATTTAAAATGAGCTGGATAAATGAATAAATCATTTAGTGAGACAGGGAGTGCTTTTCTTCTCCCAGTATAAAATGCATTGTTCAAGAAAAATAAGAACTCAAGAATTTAAATCTCTGTTCTCATCACTCTGGCTAGGTGACCAGCCTTAACTGGTGGTCTTCTAATGGTTTCTAAGCACTTAACGATCCCAGAAGATAAGTGAGATCCCATAACCCGGAACTCAAACATCTAGACATAGTTCAAAGAAAAATAATGATACATAAAATGGAGAAATTTATGCATGAGCAAAGATTAAAGGAACATGTGTATTTAATTGGCTAAGTAATACGCAAACTAGGAGTGTTATGAAAATGTGGAAAATGAGAATCTTGTATCTGAGCTCAAAGTTGGTAGAAATAATAACATGTAATTTAAGAATAGTCAAATGAGTCTAAGTTGGAGGAAAAAAGTGGAATCATCAAAGAATAGTATCCTCGGGGAAATAGTAAACATTATGTCATGCATTATTTAAAATAAGCTAACAAAGAATTGGGTTTGAATTATAAATAACACCCAAAACTGAACAAGCTTCTGTCAGTTCTCTGTTAAGTGTATTTGCCTTGCTGACATATGAAACCCTGATATTATTAGCAGCTCTGGACAAATACTCTGACAAGGCTTTTCCCTTGCTAACACATGTTTCATAGGTTATATGAACTCAAGCTTGATTGGTGAGACAAAGCATGAACTGTAAGTCACTGAATGTTACTAAGTTCCCAATCTAAGGGGCTTTTTTCTTTATCCATGTATTCTTACACTATTACAATGGAAACCATGTCGTCATACTGGGATTTATCCTAAGATATAAACAGACAAAGAAACCTTGGATTGCAAGTAACCTGTTCTATGAGTGTTATGCAAGACCATCAAATGTTTCTCATAAATTTTAACTTGATAAATGAGCGATGTCTTGCGAGAGGAGTAGTACATGATGCCGAATGTCACGTGATCACAACCGAGCCAATGGTTCTTGAAATTCACTTTGATAAATGACTGCGGTGGATTACAAGCATGTTGCCAGAATGGATTATGCTCCCAGATCAAGGTTGTAATGTGCATATATATATATATATAATATATATATATAATATATATATAATATATTTATATATATTATATATATATATATAATATATATATATAGTATTCATCTCCATTTCTGGCTCACAGTTCCCAAAGTCTTTGGAATTTCCTAAGTGTTAGGAGTGATTAAGGTGTGTTTGGTTAGGTTAGTGAGGTGACTTTTTTTGCAAAGCACTTAAGGATGGGGGCTGGTTGCCAGTGGAGCCAACCATTTGATAGAGGGTTGGAAATTTCAGTCCTACTCTCTGACCTCCAGGGAGGGAAGAGAAACTTGAGGTTAAATGAACTGCCAATGGCCAATGCTTTATGAATTATGTCTATGTGATGAAAGCTCCATAAAGACCCAGAAGACAAATTTCAGAGAACTTCCAGGTGAACAGTTGGAGAGGTGAGGAGAGTGGTACATCCTGAGGATGTCATAGAAGCTCCCTACACCTTCCCCATGTGTGTCCTTCCCCATACCTTGTCCTATGCGTGTCATTGATTATGGCTGTTCCTCAGTTGTATCCTTTTAGAGTAAACTGGCCATCTAGTCAGAAAGTGTTTCTCTGAGTTCTGTGAGTTGCTCTAGCTAATAAATCAAACCTGAGGAGGAGGTCGGAGGAACCTCTTACTGAGAGAGCTAGTTGATCTGAAGTACAGATAATAACCTGGACCTGCCAATGGCATCTGAAGTTGGGGGGCTGGGGGGCAGAAACTGTGCAGTCTTGTAATATGGAGACTTCAATCCATAAAGTATTACGCTATCTCCTGGTACACAGTGTCAGAATTGAGTTGAATGTCAGAATTCTTAGACCCCCAGCTCTTGTCCAAGAATTGTTGGTTGGTGTAGAAAAAAACCACTGCCCTCTCAACACCCATACACTGGAAAGTGGTGCTCCGAACACCAAAAGGGCATCATTTCCTAGAGTCAAACACCACCTATGCAATCACTGGGATATTCTGAAAACATCTGCTTACTCAATGAACTCTGAAAGGAAGGGAAAGAAAGAGTCAGTTTTCCTGTTCTTGCATCAAGTCCAGGTTTTTGTATTTTTCTTCTGTGTGCTATTACTTTCTCCTTTTCATTTTGACTTTCCTTTTTCTTGCTGGAACGTGACATCTGAATTCTTCTGAGTCCATTTTTTCCCAAATACTCAGCCAACCCCTATTTTAAATTACATTACCAAGTCCTCTAGTGCTTCCTATTCTGACAAACCGTGGTCTTCATGGATTATGTATTTTTGTAGTTATATGGCAAAGGGAACTAACTTTGACTGGGATGGGTGAGTGATAGAATAAGCTTGGTGTTTTTCTGTTTACCCTTGTCCAACACTTATGATTTTGTATATGCCGTATAAGTAATGTATTCACATTTTATTCCAAGTTGATTATACTTGGTTATACAACAATTTGATCACAAATTTGTAGAGTGTCCGTTAAGTGCCATGCACTATTTTAGGCCCCAGAGATAGAGAAATAAATCAGATGCAGTCCCTCTCTGCCACAGTAGCTCTCTTTCTTCAAGTTAGAGAGCATTTATCACATCATCTTATAGTTAATGTCTTTGAGCTTAGAGGGGGGCATGGTATGCCACGAAAAGAGGGAGGCTAGAGCAACTAACCCAACCTAGAGAACAAAGAAATCTTTCCTGAAAAGAGCTCACTATTTCAGAAAGAGCTTCGATGTATTTAGCACTTTCTAGCTGACAAAACGTATTCTCACTCGGTCATTTTGAAAATGTTTATGGCATAGAGATTACTCGTTGCTATTGCTATGGTTTGCACTTGAGGAAGCTGATGTACAACACAGTTTATGTGTCCAGTGGAAGGTCCCATACAGGATAAGGCAATGAGATTTCAGTCTAGATGTTCTAGGTAGGACTGTGGAATTCTACTGCCCCATGTTTCAAAGCCATTCTCTCTCAGCTTCTTTAAAGTCCCTGCCATTATCATAGCAAAGGATAACACCGCATCTCAGAGTCCCTCATCTAAATAAAAACTGAAAAAATTAGTCTGCATCTTTGACTCCCATTTTCATCAAAGAGGGCTGCTGGCTGATATGTTCTTTGGCATTACCAGCAGGAACATTCTAAAGGCTGTGCCATTTCCATGCATTTTTCATTCAGTGACTTTGGAGGCACTTTAACAACAGCATCTACTTTTCTTCATATGCATCTTGACATCGACCCGAGTAAAACTAACGTCCTGTCCTGTGCTTTAGCATGTCCCCTTTGTTATTAATGTCTCTAGTGAACAGGTACCATTTTTTTTCCTTTTTCCACTTTAGGTAAACATGTACTTCTGAAGAAAGCCTGGAGGGAGATTTTCTTCTGGTACAGAATAAAGACAACCTTACAAGCTGGCCATTATTGCTCTATGCCTGACTAGAGAACTGAATTAATCATTTTCTAAGTATGGGAATGGGGGGAAAACAAAGGTGGCTGAGAGAAGTGTAGTTAGTACCTGTTTATGCAACTGTCTAAACCCTCTGATGCTTTACAACGTCCCTGTCGGAGGAACAGTGAGCCAAAAAACTAAGAGCTGTAACTGACTGGGCAAATGGAAGTCTTCGCTTTAAGCTTTGTAGACAGACACCTGTTTGTGAAATTGGGGACCAGTTTTTTAATACTCATTTTTATGCAATATGTTCATGTATGAATTCTTCCTCCTAATCCCCAGAGACCACACCCATTAGAATATTCAATTTTTCATCATGGAACCTGTCATCCTGGACTGTCACTGAACAGTTGGGTTGAGTGTCACCCACACCCTAGAAAAGTGATTAACTGGAATTTTAACACCCGTGCTAAGTGTGTGTGGCAGTATAGGTATTTCTCAGTGGCTGACAGAATGATGTGGCTATAGACTGTCTAACTGAAACAGATTTGGTAGAACAGTTTCAATTATGTACCCAAAGAAAGATTCTGGACCAAATGCAGCCTCATCAAATGCAGTTCAGTGAGTCTGAAAGCAGGTGTAAATGTAGTGGAACCAGGAACTGCAGACCATGTAATTTGAAAATGTTCATCATCCAATATACTTTGAAGATTATAGACAGGGGCCAGGCTTGTTAAATAAGTTACCATTAAAAAAAATTGCATTTTGTGCTAAACCCAAAGGAAGGACAAATTATCACTGTTTTGCTTCGCTTTAAAAATGAAATTAAATGCACCATGTGGCAGTGTATTATGTAATTTACATATGTTATTATGGCAAAATTTTATTATTTTGCCTGATGCAATTAGCTGAAAAGATATAAATAAAACTGATAAGAATCTCTCTAATTTCTTTTTCTCTCTTGAATTTCAAATTATTTCCCTCATTACAGAAGATGTCAATGGCTTATCTTTATTCATTCAGCAGATATTTGTGAATGTCTGATATCCATTTGCCTTCCATAGAACACACACCAACACAAACATATCATATCAGGGATGGTAAGAGTGGCCTCTGTTAATCAATGGTTGCCTTCCTCCCCTAAGAATAGCATGAGTGAATTTTTCAGTAAGTCCTAAAACAAAAAATATAATACGAAAGAAACGTAAAGCTTACCACAGTCTTCCCTTACCATGAATATCAGCTAATATCACTTTCTTCATCGGAGGAAAATCCCACAGAGATGCTTTTTTTGCCTTCTAGATAGAAAGCTATTGTTTTTGTTTTATTTTCAATTTGGAAGTCAATGTAAAGATTCCGTAGGCTCCAATGAGCAGAAGTCTTTTGACTCATGAAATAGTATCAGTCCACAGAGCCAACATTTCCTAGTATTATCATGAGTTAAAGGGAGTTATAAAAACTGGGATTGAGCTTCCAGGAAATAACTTGAAGACAATGAAAGGAATATATGGACCTCTCCTCTTCTCTCCCAAAATATAGAACTGTCCTAAGCGGAAATTTCCCACCGCCTAAAAACTAAAGAACACAAACCAAACCAAAACAAAACAAAACAAAACAAAAAAGGAATGAAGACTTGTCAGAGAAAAGGCTTTTTTCTCAGACCTAGGACAGAGGAGGTACAGGATGAGACTGGAACTTCATGCTGTGACAGAACTAAAGCATGTCTCCCTTTCTCCCTTCAAGGATCTGGGACTGGCACAGGGATGAAGGCGTCAGCTTAGAGGACTGGACTGGTCAAACATATGACAGTTGGAACACCAAAATAATAAAATACAGCAAAAAAAAAAAAATGAAACCATCAAAAAATAGGAATTCACACCCATAACCAAAAATAACAAGATGAATAAGCACATAAATAAAAGGAATAGAATTGAGGGTCCTTGCTTATAGGAGAATGTAAAGGCTGGCTCATAAAGGTAGATGAAAATCATTATTTTGTAACCATCAGGACAGGTTAGATCAAACAAAAATCATCAATGGATGCAAGTCCAGGGAACCTTTTGATGAGAATCAGGTATTTACATGATTTTTAAGTGTCTCCCCATGGACTGGTTATTAGTTGCAAGGGGTAGAAACAGTAATTATACAATGAAAAATTTTCATAATACCTGGGCCATGTGATCAAAATTAATATAATTGGTTACAGATGGTCCTATGTGGTTCCAGATGTGATGCCCTGAGAAGGACACAACTTCACCTGTGCAATATCTCAGGTGAGAATGCAGACTCTTAAATTAATCATGAGGAAAGATCTGACAAACAGAAAATGAGAAACTGTGTTTTCCCAAAGGAAGGGTTATAGTCTTCAAGCTATGTCAATGTCATAGAAGAGGAAGACACTCTGTGAGAATGTTGTAGATTAAAGGAAGCTAAAGAAACATGACAATTAAATGAAATACATGATCCTAGACTTGATCCTATACTGGAAGGAAAAAAATGCTATAAAGACATTAGATTATCTCTATCTTTAGGAAATGCACAATAAAATATTGAGGGATAAAAAGGCAATGATGTATGAAACTTACCCTCAGTTCTTAAATATATAACTATAAATATAAAAATATAAATATACTTATATATTTATATAAATATATAGTACATATAAATATAGTATATATAAATATATAAGTATATTTACATTTTATATTTATATATTTTATATTTATTTATATATGAAGTTTATATTTTATATATTTATATATAATATATATATATACAATATTTATAAATTTATATTTATAGATTATATGTATGCATATACACACATATAAAGATAGAGCAAACAAAATTAGGTGAAATGCTAATGACAGGTGCATGTGGGTGAATGATATATGGGCACTCTGTGTACCATTTTTATTTTTACAAAGTTTAGTTATCTTGAAAATAATTTTCCAATCAAAAGTTAATTAAAAATACAGTCTCACAGTCAATACTTCTTGTTCACAAACCAAAGGCTGAACAATAACAGATTTTGATAAGTCAAATTTTCTCCTTATAGATATGAGCAGAAAACCAGGATGGCTGAGATTAGAGACAAATCAATGTGCTCAAAGTAAGGATCTAAACAAACAAATCAAACCATGATGCTTGAAAAAAGCTATATATTTAAGGTAATTGAAAATAATTTTGGGAAATTCTGATTAATACTCTGATGGGAAATTTTGAAAGGCTATTGAAATTGTTGGAAGCTGTTATATAAACAAAGTAATCAGAATAATAGAGAAATTTCTGAAAATCACACATGTGTTTATCAAAATGAAATAGTTTAATAGGAGAACTGGAAAATAGACTCCAGAAAATCTTTTATATCAAAGAACAAAATCTGAAAGATGAAAAATCTAAGAGAAAAGTTAGGACATATAAACCAATACAATAAACACCATACAACAAATCTAACCTGCTTCAAATAGCTTTTCTAAAAAGAGGAAACAAAGAAAATTAAGGTGTGTCTATGAGAGAGTGGGAGGGGAGGTCAAAGAAATAACAGGAAAAAAATGTTCCATATCTAAAAAAAATTTTTTAACCTGGAAGACATTGAGTGAATGCTTAGCACAAGGAACGATTAAAAACCACATCTAGAAGTACCAAGGTCAAGTAGTAGAACACAAAGAAGAAATACTAAAAAACTTTTGAGACAGACAGAACAAGGAATAAACAGATTTCATACAAACAACAGATAATCTTCTTTCCTCATGATATTAAATTAAGAAAAGATGCCAGAAGGCAATGGAGCAGTAACTTCAACATTTGAGAAGACCCTAACCTGAATTGCTTCACGCCCAATTCATCATACAAGAGCATGGCTCAATTATTTTATCTTCTAATGATATATGGTTTTTTTTAAATCAACATTGAATACTCAATTTTAGCAAAAGTAAGACAGAGAATTTAAGATTTTTTAAGAGACTTGGACAACTAGATCAGGAAGGAAAATAAATTGCAAGGGCATTTCCCAGTTTAAGTTCAAGAAAATTTCACATTCAGAAATATATTCTATTCTACAAAAGAACAAGCCTGCTTAATCCATAAGAAAACACAGCAAGTAAGTGGAAATTCCAAGTAATCAAAAAAAAAAAAAAAAGTGTACAGTGCATTTCTGACCTAACTAAAAAAATACACAATATTAAGATGAAGAAGGATTGTATGAATTATGAAAAATGCACAGTGGTGTAAACCAACATCACATTCAGTACACAAAACTCTTCCTTCACCCCTCCAAACATTCCCTTATTGTATTTGTTTTTAGTCAACTTCTTCCCACCCTTAATAATGAGAATGAATTGGTCTATTCTCTTACCTGAAAAGTTTGCTTTTTACCATTGTGCTAACTAAAATAAGTCAAAGAGAGAAAGTATTTCACTTATATGTAAAATATTGAAAAGTAATAAGAATAAATAAGTAAACCCAGGAAAATCATAGGGCAAGAGATAAAGTTTGTGGTTACCAGAGCTGGGTGATAGGGGGAGGGGAAGTTGGAGGAAGGTGGTCAAAAGGTAGAAACATCCAGGTAGAAGACAAATGAGCGGTAAGGATATAACGTACGACAGGATGACTATAGCTAATACTGCCATACAATGTACAGGAAATTATTAAGAGAGTAGATACTAAGAGTTCTCATCATGAGGAAAATTTTTTTCTCTTCTTTTTATTCTATCTCTATAAGATGATATATGTTAACCTCTTCTGGCAATCATTTCATGATATATGAAAATCAAACCATCACATTGTATGCCTTCAACTTATACAGTAATGTACACCAATTGTTTCTCAATAAAAGTGGATTTTGGGGGGCCAACTCCTGAATGCTGTATAAATTCAGTCACAGAATATGTAACCTTTTGGGCCTGGCTCCTTTGCCTAACCATAATGTGAGATGTACACGTATAAATGTTCTTTTCATTGTTCCATAGTATGGATATACCACATGATTTGTCTATTCATTCACCAGCTGAAGAATATTCAGGTTGGTTTATGATATGAGTAATTTTCAACAAAGTTGCTATAAACATTTACATAAAGATTTTTGAACTAGGTTTTCATTTCTCAAGTGATTAATGATGCTGAACATCTTCTTGTGTGCTTATTTGCCATTTGCATGACTTTGGTGAAGTGTCTGTTCAAACACTTTCTGCATTTCCTTGGGCACCTGGGTGACTCAGTCAGTTGAGTGTCCAACTTCAGCTCAGGTCATGATGTCATGGTCCTTCATTTCAAGCCCTGTGTCAGGCCCTGTGCTGACAGCTCAGAGCCTGGAGCCTGCTTCAGAATCTGTGTCTCCCTCTCTCTCTGCCCCTCCTTTGATTGAGCTCTGTCTCTCTCTCGCTCTCTCAAAAAATGAATATACGTTAAAAAAACCAATAAAATGCTTTGCCCATTTCTATTAGGTTGTTCTCTTACTATTAAGTTTTGAGACTTCTGTATCTATGTTAGTTACAAGTCCTTGATCACACATATGATGTACAAATATTTTCTCCTAGTGTTTGAATAATTTTTTTCTCTTAGTTTATTCCAAAGAGCAAAACTTGTAATTTTATGAAATCCAAGTTTTCATTTTTTTTAGTATCTAATAATTGTCTAATATAAAGCCAACAGATTTTTTTTTTCCTATTTTTCTTCTAGGAATATAGTAGTGCCTTTTACATTTAGCTCTGTGATAAATTTCAACTTAATTTCCGGATAAACTAGAAGGCATATGTGAAAGTTCCTTCAGAGAAGAGATTGAGGTTTTCTTTTAATTTTTTAAATGTTTATTTATTTTTGAGAGAGAGAGAGAGGGAGTGTGAGCAGGGAGGGGCAGAGAGAGGGAGACACAGAATCTGAAGCAGGCTCCAGGCTCTGAGTTGTCAGCGCAGAGCCCAATGCGGGGCTTGAACTCACAGACTGAGAGATCATGACCTGAGCCGAAGTCGGATGCTTAACTGACTGAGCCACCAAGGCACCATGAAGAGATAGAGAATATTAAAAATTAGGTGATATCAGGGTTTCCTGGGTAGCTCAGTGGGTTAAGCATCATACTCTTGATTTCAGATCAGGTCATGATTTCATGGTTTGTGAGATCAAGCCCTGTGTTGGGCTCCGGGCTGACAGCACAGAGCCTCCTTGGGTGCCCTCTCTCTCTCTCTCTTCCCACCCTGTTCTGAATGAATGAATGAATGAATGAATGAATGAATAGAAACATATGATATTAGACCATGAGTTCCAGATGACTCTATGAAAATGTTTGAGAGAATGAGAAGGGATAGAGATGTAATTTGTATCAGAGATTGTAAGAAAGCTGTATGAAAGAAGGAGTCCACTGATAAGTGGCCACCTTGATGTCTTGTGTTTCTTGTGTTCATTGGGCAAACTATGAGATGAAGCACAGGTCCTGATGGTCTTTTATAGACAACCCCATGTAAGGTGGTAACCTTTGCGATGTTCCTGAATCTGCCTGTGTGACATCTTAGATCATGTCCCATGCTCTGCTTGAAACCTCAGGCCCTTCTCATTTCCTAACAGAAGAGTTATAAAAATGGCTTGTTTCATTCTTTTGGTTATTTGCCAGACGGGTGTACTTTTATTACAAGAAACTACCTGCAGAAAAACCCTATATGGTAAAGATGGCAAAAATAGATTCATACAGACTCTTTGTTCCTCAGTGGTCACACTGAGGCATGGTCACATTCCACAACAGCACAGGTATTAAGGCCCTGGGGGTTGGATTTTGACCAGGTGGTGATGAGGTAGAAGAAACCTAAAAAGTAAATGCATCTTCCTTCATTCCCCAAGTCCTGAAGAGTACAACTACTGTACAATGTAGTAGTTTCTTATACAATTTTCTGCAGATATTTCATGAGTCTGAACAATGAATCCCGAAGCTGCATCTAGTTTGGTACATATCCTCATGCATTTGCTCTCTCCTTCCCTGCCATACTTCTCTTTCTCCATCACAAGTGATTCTCTGGGATTGCATTCTCTGATATAGGGTTAGTATGTCAGCATTTGCTTCATACTGTGTTTTCTAGAAATCAGGCTATAAATCAAGGGGAGAGGGAAGAGAAGAGGGTATTTTCAAGAGAAGGGAGGGTGTTCTCTTGGAACCTTAGTTAGTCATTTACTAAATGAGCCTTTTCATGGACCTGGACACTCCAGAAACTCATCCAATGTCAGTGTGGAAAACAGATAGCATTTATATAAATACAGGATCAGAAAATTCATGTGTAACTTTAGAGAGACATGGAGAGACATGAATGCACGATATACACCTTTCCAAAAGAGCAGATAACATTTAGGGAGAAAAATATTACCAAAGAGACAAGGGTCTGAGACTCATGTGCCCCTATAGAGTTAGTTGAGATAAAAGTTCTCCCCAGTGAAGAAGTTGTGAGCATATTTTGGTGAATATGTCCAGAGTTATTATTTAATTTCTTTGAAGTGGACTCATTGCTAATAGGCCAAGTCTTGTGAAAGAGGACAACAGTGAAGTACAGCGTATTTCTTGGAGTAGAAAAGTAGTTCTACACTATGAAACTAGAAATCAACTACAAGAAAAAACATGGAAAGAGCACAAATACATGGAGGTTAAATAGCATGCTACTAAGCAATGAATGGGTCAACCAAGAAATCAAAGAAGAAATGAAAAATTACATGGAAACAAGTGAAAATAAAAATATGACAGTCCAAAACCTTTGGGATGCAACAAAATGAGGGAAGTTTATAGCAATACAGGCCTACCTCAAGAATCAAGAAAAATCTCAAATAAACAACCTAACTTTATAGCTCCTAGCTCCTAAAGCTCCTAAAGGAGCTGGAACAACAACAACAAACAAAACCCAAACAGAGCCAAAGGAAGGAAATAATAAAGATTAGAGCAGAAATAAATGATACAATAAATTAAAAAAAAAAAAAAAAACAGAACAGATCAACGAAATCAGGAGCTGGTTCTTTGGAAAGCTCAACAAAATTGACAAACCAGTAACCAGACTCACTTAAAAAAGAAAAAGGACGCCAATAAAAAAAAAAAATCACTAATAACTAATGAAAGAGGAGAAATAACAACAAACGCCAGTGAAATACAAACAGCCATATGATAGTATTATGAAAACCTATATGCCCACAAATTAGAAAATTTAGAAGAAATGGATTAAACTCCTGGAAACTCCTAAAAACATATAACCTATCAACTCTAATGCAGGAAAAAACAGAAATTTTGAACAGACTAATTACCAACAATTAAATTGAATCAGTAATAAAAAAATCTCCCCCAAACAAAAGTTCAGGACCAAACAATTTCACAGGTGAATTCCACCAAACATTTCAAAAAGAGAAGATTCCAAAAAATAGAAGAGGACAAAAAAATTCCAAATTCATTCTACGAGGCCATTATCACCCTCATACCAAAACCATATAAAGACATCACACAATAAAAGAGAACTAAAGACCAAGATTTCTCATGAATATAGATGCAAACATTTTCAACAAAATATTAGCAAACTGAATCCAACAATACATTAAAAACATCATATACCACAATCAAGTGTGGTTTATCCATAGGATGCAAGTGTGGTTCAATATTCACAAAACAATAAACATGATACATCACATTAATAAGAGAAAGGATAAGTATTATATGATCATTTCAACAGATGCAGAAAAAGCATTTGACAAAGTACAATATCCATGCATGATAAAAACTCTTTGCAAAGTAGTTCTAGTGGAAATATACCTCAACATAATAAAGAAGGCCTTACATGAAAAACCCACAGCCAACATGATACTCAACAGAGACAACCTGGGACCTTGTCCTCTAATGTCAAGAACAGGACAAGAATGTCCACTCTCACCACTGTTATCCTAAAATTTGTGTGGAACTACAACAACAAAAAAACCCTCAAATACTAAAGCAACCTTGAAAAAGAAAAATGTGAAGCTATCACAATTCCAAATTTCAAGTTATATTACAAAGCAGTAATAATTAAGACAGTATGGTATTGGCATAAAAATTAGATGCATAGATCAAAGGAATACAATAGAAACTCCAGAAATAACCTCACAATGACATGGTTAATTACTCTTCATCTCATCTCATTAAGTCTCTTCATCTCATCCTTGAGCGGGGGCTATGCGTATATTCTCTGTACCATTCCAATTTTAGCATATGTGCTGCTGAAGTGAGCACATCTTTGACAGTCTCTTCAACAAATGGTGTTGGGAAAATGGGACAGCTACATGCAAAAGAATGAACCTGGACCGCTTTCTTTTCACCATACATAAAAGTAAACTCAAAATGGAGACGTGAAACCAGAGACATCCTTGAAGAGAGCACAAGCAGTAATTTTCTGGTATCTGTCACTGCAACATTTTTCCAGATATGTCTCCTGAGGCAAAGGAAATAAAAACAAAAATGGACTGCAGGGACTGCATCAAAATAAAAAGCTTCTGTACAGCAAAGGAAACAAGCAACAAAACTAAAAGGCAACCTATGGAAGGAAAGAAGATATTTGCAAATGACCTATCTGATAAAGGGTTAATATCCAAAATATATAAGGAAATGATTGAACTCAACACCCAAGAAACAATCCAATTAAAAAATGGGCAGAAGACACGATCAGACATTTCTCCATAGAAGACACGCAGATGGCCAACAGACATAAGAACATCAACATCACTCATGATCAGGGAAATGCAAACCAAAACTATGAGGTATCACCTCACACCTACCAGAATGGCTAAAATAAAAAACACAAGAAACAAGTGTTGGTGAGGATGTGGAGAAAAGAACACTTGTGCACTGTTGGTGGGAATACAAATTGGTGCAGCCACTCTGGAAAACAGTATGGAAGTTCTTCAAAAAATTCAAAATAGAACCACATTATGATCTAGTAATCCCACTACTGGGTATTTACTCCAAAAATACAAAAACACTACTTCAAAGGGATATATACACCCCTATATTAATTGCAGTATTATGTATAATAGCCAAATTATGTAAAGAGCCCAAGTGTCCACTGACTGATGAATGGATAAAGAAGATGTGGCATGTATACAATGGACTATTATTCATCCACAAAAGGAATGAAATCTTGCCATTTGTAACAACACGAATGGAGCTAGAATAATGCTAAGAAAGTCAGTCCATCACAGAAAGGCAAATACCATATGATTTCACTCATACGTGGAATTTAAGAAATAAAACAAATGAGCAAAGGAAAAAAAAGAGAGAGAGAGAAAGACAAACCAAGAAACAGACCCTTAACTCTAGAGAACTGATGATTACCAGAGGGGCGGTGGGTGGTGGATGGCTGAAATAGGTGATGGGGATTTAAGAGGACACTTATCATGATGAAAACAAGAATAATGAAAAAAAAGAAAAGTAATTACAGGATACATTTATTTAAAACTAATAATTCCCCGGGCACCTGGGTGGCTCAGTCGGTTGAGTGTCTGACTGGCTCAGGTCACAGTTCGTGGGTTCAAGCCCCATGGTAGGCTCTGTGCTGACAGCTCAGAGCCTGGAGCCTGCTTCGGATTCTGTGTCTCCCTCTCTCACTGCCCCTCCCCCACTCATGCTCTGTCTCTCAAATGTGAATATTTAAAAAATTAAGAGGGGCGCCTGGGTGGCGCAGTCGGTTAAGCGTCCGACTTCAGCCAGGTCACGATCTCGCGGTCCCTGAGTTCGAGCCCCGCATCGGGCTCTGGGCTGATGGCTCAGAGCCTGGAGCCTGTTTCCGATTCTGTGTCTCCCTCTCTCTCTGCCCCTCCCCCGTTCATGCTCTGTCCCTCTCTGTCCCAAAAATAAATAAAAAAACGTTGAAAAAAAAATTATAAAAAATTAAGAAAAACCCCAAAACTAATAATTCCCATGAGTCACATGGATGGTTCAGTTGGTGACCACCCCTAGATTTTGGCTCAGGTCAGGATCTCTAGGTCCTGACATTGAGCCCTGCGTCAATCTCCACCCTGAGCATGGAGACTGCTTGAGACTCTCTCCCTCCCTCTCCCTTTGCCTCTCCCCAGCTTGCACATGCAGCACACGTGCACTCGGTCTACAAAATATAAAAAAATAAAATTTTAAAATTAAAAAATTCCCGAAGATACCTGATACATATTTTCTATGTAGATTTGGCCTTTATTTGGACTCAATAACGTACATACAAAAGTGATTTCTTTTTAAAAATTTTTTTTAACCTTTATTTATTTTTGAGAGAGCACAAGCAGGGTAGGAATAGAGAGAGAGAGGAAGACACAGAATCCAAAGCAGGCTCCAGGCTCCGAGCTGTCAGCACAGAGCCTGACGCGGGGCTCAAACCTATCAACTGCTAGATCATGACCTGAGCCGAAGTCGGATGCTTAACCGACTGAGCCACCCAGGCGCCCCCAAAGTGATTTCTAATGTTAAAAAAGTTGACACACAATTAACCTTATGTTTCTGGAGGTGGATTAGATCTAGTAAAATTATGATCTATGTCCCATATTAATTTTCTATTTCTGTGAACAAATTATGTCTAATTCAGCACTTTAGCAAAATACCTACATAGGAGCTCACAGTTCTGGAGGTCACATATCTGGGCTTGAGGTGGGTGGTCTATTGCTCAGGATCTTATAGGTGAAAATTAGGTGTCAGCTGACTTGTGCTCCTTCAAGGAGGCTATGGGAAAGAATCTGCTTCCCAATTCATTGAGGTTGTAGGCAGAATTAGTGTTCTGTGATTTGAGGCTTGAGGTCCCATTTTCCCACTGGCTTTTGGCTGGGGGTTGCTGTCAGATCATAGATGGTCCTTGCATTTCTTGCCACCTGCTTCCTGCTCCAGCCCACATCTTCAAAGCTTCAAGGCCAGAAACAGAGTCTACCTTCACAAACCTCATCACTGGAGTGACATAGCAACGTATTTACAGGGTGCACCCACACTCAAGGTGGAAGAGATTATACAGGGATATGCATCACTGGAGATCATCTCAGAATATGCCCTACAACAGTGAGTCACATAGGAAGGGCATTGGAACAAAATAATTATTTTTTATGGTTAAATTAGAGAGAAGTTCATTCAATGCTCTCCTCGTGCTCCATAAGAATGCTAGGGGTGAATCATGGCTAACAAGATTCCATTGCTGTGGGTAACTCATAGAGGAAGCTTAAACTCACTGCTTTCATCGTTCAGGGAAGAAGATGGGTCGCACATAAAAAGAAGCTGAAGATAATTCACGTAGAAGATAATTTCCGTACGTAGATGGAACTAGGAAAATACAAAATCACTGTCTTTTGGGTTTACTCTCTCTTTCTGATTCTTTCAATTCTCTTTCTCTGCAGTCTTCTGAGGCACTGGCTTCCTGGGCTGCAACATCTCGTTCAAAAGGATCTGTCTTTTACAGAATCATCTACAACTAACCCAATGGTAATTAGCTAATCACTAAAATCGGGTTAAGGAGAGATTATGTCTGCCAAAATAAATGTGTTTTAATAGAAGCCTTTAACAACTTAATCAGGACACACTAATTTCTTGTAATGGCAATGGTGATGATGGAGTTGGTGGTGTTCTATGTAGCTTGGAACCGGATTTATTAAATAAGCTAGACTCAGCATGATGCAAGAAGGAAGCAACATAATTACTTTTTACAACTGCTATTTTTAATCAGCTCTGTGGGGCATACCTTTCCTCCCAGAATGAAATATAAGACAGTCTCATTACTTTTTTTGATGTCCTCAAATAATATATTAATGGTCTCTATTTTTGAAGTAACAAAAATTCTTCCAGTCCCATGTATAACAACTCCAAACTACTTTTCATTTTAAAACTTCTCTTTTGAGTTTTCAGACGATTGTTGGTTAATTCCAGTTCTGGTTATTCATTGCTGCATAACTTATTATTTTAAAACTGATCTGAATCAACTATTTTATTTTGCTCACTACGAATTTGGAAAGGATTTGGCTGGGCAGTTTTTAATTCTGGCTACATACTGTGTGCCCAGCTATGACTATTATAAAGGGTGCCTATATGTGGCCATTCCTTGTGGCTTGAAGAAACAGTTGAAGAAACAATTGTTTGGGGTTCAAGGATCCCCCAAAATTGAATGTCCCAGAAGAAAGCTGGACACTGGATTGCATTTGTAACTTCAGCTAGGAAATCATATAACCTTACCTCTGCCAAACCCTTCTGATCAAAGGAGTCAGTCATCAGCCATTCAAATTCCAAAAGAAGGGTGGGAGCATCCGGGTGGCTCAGTTGGTTAAGTGTCCGACACTTGATATTTGCTCCCGTCATGGTTTCACAGTTTGAGGATCAAGGCCCATGTCAGGATCTATGCTGACAGCACAGAGCCTGCTTGGGATTCCCTCTTTCCCTTCTCTGTGTGCCCCTCCCCTGCTTGCATGCACTCGCACTCTGTCTCAAAATAAACACACATTAGAAACAAAACAAAACACAAAAGGAGGGAATATCCTGCGTCTTGACTGAAGAATGTCAGAAAGATTTGCGTCCCTAGACTGAACCACCGTAGCTCCCTTCTACAGGCCGATACCTTCCCCACAAAAACCCCAGACTTTGTTACCATGTCTGTGGAAGATCAGTGGGCTTTCCATGAAAAAAATAAAATACCTGCTACCACCTCTCAATAAAACGCACAAAATTTCTTTTCTATCTTCTGAGGAAGCCATTGCGTCCAAGGTGGGTACATCTTACCTTCTCTTCAAAAAGAGTTTAAATGTTTGGCTGGTGAGGAAAGACCCGTATGAGCTTCAGCGGGCAAAAGAGAAGGCTGTTAACCATGTGGGCTTCCTAACGCCAGGGGCTCCTTTAGAGCCAACATCTTAACTGAGCCTTAGATGTGCTTTCAAGAGGGTTTAAACATTTTATTTGGTTCCTGCATTAATATAAAAGGCATTTGTGTGAGGTCATGTAGTGTAACAAGCGACTTATTATATTGGAGCTTTATGTGAAATTAGAATAAGCCTGAATATTCATACCATTTATTTCTTTTCTGAAAATCCAATAAAGACTCTGCACAAGGTTGAAAATAGCAAATAACCAAACAGCGCTTCACAGGCCCAATCTGTACGGCACCCTAGAGATCGAGAACATCCGCCAAGGAGACTCCACAGTTTATGCTAGTGATCACATTAGCCACTGAATGCAAAAAGCCAACCCTATTTTAGAACCCTTGGTTTAAAAGAGTTTGGCACTAATAAAGAAAAGACTATGTACACAAGAATTATTTTTCAAACATTAATGTATCTAGAAAACGTTTCGTTTATTATGCACGAACTATGAAGGGATTCCTAAAAAGGAATTCCCAGCAAGCAATCTTAAGATGCTTGCAACGTAATGGAAAACACGTCCAAGTTAAATTGCAAGACTTCCCCCCACCCCCCGGGTTTCTAACGTCCTATTAACCATGTGATGTTGGATATGCATGGGTAATTTTTAAGGCTGAGACTTGCAGTAAGGTTTGTATAAGAGAGATACGTGTGATTCTATCTTCCAGAGATTTGACTTTGGAGCAGAGCACGCCAAACGATACCAAACAATAGCTCGTAAAATGGAATGCTTCCGCGGATGGCCATGACCCGAGGAGGGTCACCGTTATCATCCAGCCGGCAGATCCGATCATCATGTGTCTTATTTTCTAAGTGTGTCGGAACTCAGAACAAATTCCTATCTAGCAGTTCCCTGACAGCTCCAGGAGAGGCCCAGTTGGGAGATCCATTTGGAAGGAGTAAGGAAGTCCGTAGCTGTGGCTGCTGGGAAGCAGGTATGTGTCACTTTTATTAACTTCGACCCTTTTTTAAAAGCTAATGGACAGTCTCGCATCATGGTATGCAGTATTCAGAGCTATGAAAAAAAAAAATACTGCAGCCCGATATAAACATGCCTGAATCCTTTATTTCACACACAGCATTTTGTTGCAGAGAGATAGCAGGTAAGAAAGATAGGTTCTGTCTGCTGAGAGAAGGAAGGACATGATCCCCAAAGAGGAACTGCTTACAATTGTTTTGTTCATCTGGAAAGTTCCAATTTAAAGCAATGTTGTGGTAGAGTGATTTGGGTCTAAGGGATAAAATATACAAAGGAGAAGAAAAAGGAGGGAACTCTAAAAAATTGTTTTTGAGACTGAGAGACAGATAATGGAACTGAAATAAGATACAAGTGGAAGAGGTACTAATTCACAAGATAAAGGTGTGAGAATTAGGGAGAATGCAAACATCTTTTTAGAAATCTATTCTGACATGAAATCCGGAGACATGCATAAGGCTGTATGTTTCAACTGCATTTTGTTTCCGAGTACAGTAAGTAGAACTCACCTAACTGCTGCATTTTAATTGTCCTACGGGGCTTACTTAAATGAATAGCTAGGCATATCTCCTACATTAACTCCCAGCAATTCCTTTATAAATAAAAGCTTATAAATTACCTGGGGCTGCTTCAAAAGTATTTGTATACCCTTAAGGTTGTTAGAGATTTCCCAAGTGGTCTGCTTACATACCATGATTTTTTTTTTTTTTTTTAGAACATATCTTTCCTTCAGAATCAGCATAAAAAAAGTATGGTTTGGCTTATCTGTCCGAATTATTATGAGTGATATATAATGGGGATCTTATGAATTGTATATAATTTCAATCACTTGATGTTAACGCATTATCATCATTAGCCTGCAATAGTAAAAGAAGTTTAAGAGTCAACTTTTTATGAGTATATTGGAACTGGGTGGTGTGGGGGGGGGGGGGGTTTGGGCTCCCATGCATGTATGCATGGGAGGTGGCATAATAAATTAGTCTTTTTACAGGAGGGCAAATTTTCCTTCATTATAATATTGTCTGATTCTTCTTTTCAACTTGTGTTTTACATTATTTGGATTTTTCAAGAAGCCTCTACGTACAAAAAGTGCAAGACAATGTAGCAGGTGTGAATTTGGAATCATAAAATTCAAGTGTTCAAATATGTAACTTCCTTTTATGTCTCTAACAGAAATAAGCTTTGATCTGGTTTACTCATTTATGCTTGGAAGGCATCTACTGTAACAGGAAACCAGAGACGATGTGGCTTATAAATGAGAGAAATCTATTTCTCATAGTCCCGGGGACTGGAAGTCTGGAAACATGGTGCTAGTATAATTGAGTTCTAGGGAGGGTCCTCTTCTGGGTTGCAGACTGCTGACTTCTCCCTGTGTCCTCACATGGCAGAGAGGGCAAGGGAACTGTCTGGGGTCTGTTTTATAATGCCACTAATTCCATTCATGAGGGACCTGCCTTCACGACAGTCACCTTCCAAAGGCTCCACCTCCAAATACCATCACACTGGGGACTGAGTTTCAACATAGAGTTTTAGGGGGACATAAAAATTCAGTCTATGCCAGAGAGGAAATTTAACCTTGTATAACCAAGATAAGAGTCATTTTTAGTTTAGAGCCCATCTGTAGCAGTAAATATATGATCAAGTAAGGGTTGTCTCCTCACTATCCCTTCTTATCCCTGGATGGCAATAGCAGAGAGCTAGAATGTATATGTTGCATGTTGTCATGGCAGAGATACACCTCCAGTGACCTCTGTTGAGAGAGATTTCTGCACAGGACCTGGTTGTATCTGAGCACCTAATGCCTGCATCTGTTTCCATTATGACCTCCAACTTTTAGATCACACATTTTGTTCTGTTCTTGTTTCTACACCCTTACTTAACATGGCCACATTTCCAGTAAACATTGCTTTACAAAGAGACTTTATAAAGAGTCCACTTTCCTCTTTGTATGATTCAACATCCTTGAATATTCTAATTAGAAATATGACTATCCAAGAGGGGTCTATTAACACAGATTCAAAACATGAGGTCATCACTTTTTTTTTTAATTACAGAGGTTCTCATCAAACGTGAAGAAATGCACTTTCTTATAAAAATAGATGGCAACATGCGCTAGTAAAAAGGGATGAAGTGATGAACACTCCATCACAATAGATGAAAAATAATGCAATGGCGAAAACAACTAAGGAGGGCAAAACCTCCTGAATGGCAAGGTAAAAAGCTTGGTGGACCCTCTCCCCAACAAAACAACAGTTTAGTTTGCACACATTTTATTAAATAAAAACAAAACCAAACCCACAATTATTAAAACGTTTCTACAATTTGTCCTAAGGGAAAAAAGCAAAATGGAGAAACATCCATTAAAGAAAACCTGCTAAATTTCGGCAAGAACATGACTGTGGTTTTGAGCATAGCCTTACCACCACCAATCTTCCCGACTCCACCAGTTCTGTAATGTAATGTAATGTTCTGTAATCCTAAATGTTCTACGATTTTCAGGTGAGGACTAAGAAGATGGGGGACCTCTCTCTCTTGCACACACATTATCCAGTCTGGGGATAATATTTCACCCTTGGAGAAGGAGGATGCTAGGGTTTCTCATCTCCTATTGCTTGCTGCAGAAGGTTCTATTCCAGCCAACTAGGCTGAAAGGATCAGGTCTGTAGCCCCCTATTGCACCCCTATGCATAGAATAGAAGATCTACTCTAAATATGGCAGGGTAAGAATAAAGAGGTTCAAATGGTCCTTCCTCAGATTGCTTCTAGGGTGGAAGGTCTATGCTGGAAGAGTCAAACACAAGACCACAAGGTATCACATCTACCCCATGACCACTCATAGAATGAGGACATCACTTCAGCACAATCAAACCCTGCCTGCCTCCTCAGGTTCCAGTGTAGTAGTTCTGAAGTTCTGCTCAGGGTAAAGGCAGACCATGAGAATTGATGGGGACTGAATTTATTTGAAACAGAACATGGATAACTACATGTCTAAGAGCATTGGGGATTTGGTGGAGAACAATTAAGAGGAAGCTGGTTGTACCACAATACAAATAAAATAATAAGGCAGCCACAAGTTTTCCGAACTAAACAAGAAGAACTAAAGCCAAAGTTATCAGAATGAGAAATAATAATGACTAGGGTAGAAATAAATGAAAAAGAGACTCGAATAACATAGAACTACAAATGCAGCTAGGAGTTCTTGTGTTTTGTTTTTTGGTGTTTTCTTTTGTTTGTTTTTTTAGGTAAACAAAATTGATAAACCTTTAGCTAGATCTACTAAGGAAAAAAAAAAAAAGAAATGACTCAGATAAGTAAAAGAATTAATGGAGGCGTTACAACTTATACCATGGAAATACAAAGGATCGTAAGAGACGACTACAGACAAATATACACCAATGAACTGGACAGCTCAGAAGAAACATTAATTCCTAGGAACATACAACCTACCAAGACTGAATCATGAAGAAACAGAAAAAGTGATCAGTGCCACAATGAGTAATGAGATTGAGTCAGTATTCATAAACCTCCCAACCAAGAAAAGCCTAGGATCAGGTGGCTTCACAGAAGAATTCAAGCAAATACTTACAGAAGAATTGATGCCAATCCTTTTCAAATGTTTTCCAAAATTTGAAAGTGAAGGAACACTCCCACGATCATTTTGCAAGATCAGCATTACCTTGATACTAAAGCGAAATAAGGATACTACAAGAAGAGAAAACTCCAGGCTAACATCCCTGATGAATACAGATGCAAAAATGCTGAGCAAAATACCAGCAAACCAAACTTATCAGCACAAGAAAAGAATCAAACACCACAAACAAGTGCAATTTATCACTGAGATGCAAGAAAGTTTCAATACTGGCAAATCAATTATTACTGTGGTGTATCACAAGAGAATGAAAAGAAAAATCACATGATCATCTGAGCAGATGCAGCAAAAACATTGAACAAAATTCAACATCCTTTCAAGATAGAAACTGTCAACAAAATGAGTGTAGACTGAAAGTAACTCAACATAATAAAGACCATATTTAACAAGTCTACAAGTCATATCACACTCAACAGTAAAAGGTTGAAAACTTCCCCTTTAAGATCTAGAACAAGACAAAGCTACCCAATTTCACTACTCCTGTTCAACATAGTACTAGAAGTCCTAACCAGAGGAATCACACAAGAAAAATAAATAAAACTCATCCAAATCTGGAAGTAATTAGTACAATCATGCCTGTTTGCTGCTGGCATGATCTTGTATGTAGAAAATCCTAAAGACTGTTAGAACTAATCAGTGAATCCAGTTAAGTTCCAGGATACAAAATCAACAGACAAAAATAGGTTGTGTTTTTACCCAAACAATCAAATATTTGAAAAAGAAATAAAGAAAACATTCTCATCTACAACAGCATCAAAAAGAATAAATTTGGAGCGCCTGGGTGGCTCAGTTGGTTAAGCGTCCGACTTCAGCTCAGGTCATGATCTCATGGTTTGTGAGTTCGAGCCCTGCTTTGGGCTCTGGTGCTGACAACTCCAAGCCTGGAGGCAGCTTCAGATTCTGTGTCTCCCCCTCTCTCTGCCCCTCCCATGTTCATGCTCTGTCTCTCTGTCTCTCAATAGCAAATAAACATTAAAAAAAATTTTTAAAAACCAATAAATTTAACCAAGAAAGTGAAAGATCTATATATCAAAAACTGTAGGACATTGATAAAGAAATTAAAGAAGATACAAATAAGTGGAGAATAGCCCATGTTCATGGATCATAAGAGTGAACATTGTTAAAATGTTCATAGTACCTTCAGCTTTTCTATAGATTCAATGCAATTCCTGTCAAAATTCCATTGGCATTTTTCATACAAATAGATAATACAATCATTGGTGAGGATGTAAATACATTAAAACCTTGTCACATTTTCCAGATGGTAAGTAAAGTTGTGCAGCTGCTTTGGAAAATAGTTTGGCAATTTTTCAAAATGTTAAGGATACCATTAACACATGACCTAGCAATTATACTCCTGTGTACATAAGCAAGACAAATGAAAATATGCATCCATGCAAAAACTTGCACATAAATATTCTCAGGAAAATCAATAGTATCCACTAAGTAGAATATTCAAAACATCCACCAACCGATGAATAAATATATGTGGCATTTCATTCAAGGGAATATTACTCAGCCATAAAAAGGAATGAAATACTGATACACACTACAGTATGGATGAACCTTGAAAACATTACACTACAGGAAAGAAGGTGGAAGGGTGTGTGGGTTGCTCACTCGATTAAGCTTCCAACTCTTGGTTTCGGCTCAGGTCATGATCTTATGGTTTGTGGGCTTAAGCCCCACAACAGACTCTGCACTGACAGCATGGAGCCTGCTTGGGATTCTCTCTGTCCCTCCCAAACTCTCTCTCTCTCAAAATAAATAAACAAACTTAAAAAAGGAAAAAAAAATGGGAAAGAAGATAGACACAAATGGCCACAATTTTTACAACTTTTTATGACTACTTTTATATGAAATATCCAGTATAGGCCGATCTATAGAGACTGAATTTAGACCTAGAGAGAACAGTAGAAATAGAGAATGTCTATCCATAGGTATCTTTTTGAGGGAAAGAAAACATTCTAAAATCAGACAGAGGGGATGCTTGCACAACTGCAAATTTATTAAAAATCATTAACTTGTGCTTTTCAAATGGGTGACGTGTATGGTATATAAATTATAATTCAATAATACTGTTAAAATAGTGAATAAATCAAACATTTGTAGCTAATACTTATGAAAATTTTTCAAGTAGTCATCATTTTTCTTAGAAATGTTTAAGGATTATTTTATTTAAGCTGGACAATATTTACGAGTCAGGTACTAATATCTCCCTCAGTTGGCAGGCCAGGGCACTGAGGCTCGTGGCAGTTACATCACTTGCCGAAAGTCACACAGCATTTATGTGTTCAGGTTGGAAGTCAGACCCAGGCAGTCTCGCTCCAAATTACTTGCCTTAAACCACACACTTCTGCTGTATTATGTTGCTGAGAATTTACATTCGTATAATATTCTCATTACTGTTACAGAACCCATATAATTATAGCAAGATTTCTGGGGAAGGTGTTTACTTCCAGCCAAAGCTAATTGGGCAACAATGTAAGCACAATGGGTCCTTCAGGACCTTCTGGACTTTGTAGTTACCTAAAGTATTCTCGTCCTTGTTGCTCTGGTTTAAATCCTACTTACTCTTCAAGGCCGAGCCCAAAGTGATCTCCGGGAATCTTTCCCCAACTTCCCAGACCAATGTGGCTTTTCCATCTCTTGTCTCATAACATTCCTTACATGCCTGTAGTGTGCCCCACTTCCCAATACACTGTAATTATTTGTTTTCATACCTGTTTTTCTCATTACACTGAAATTCTCAAGAGTAGGGGACACCGATACTTGTATTTGCATCCCTAAGTATTGCTGTTAGGAAAATAGCAGGCACCCAATAAACGCTGAATACATTAAAGAAGGAAGGGAGACTACAGAAGAAATCTGTACCTTACTCTTACACAATTTAGGATGAAATCAGAAAAGCACAGGACTCTTGAATAGTGACTAACTTGTGCAGCAGAAAGTCTAGGTGAGGTTAACAGGACCTAAGAACACTTCAGTTCTCCTAGTCAAAATGGTCCTGTTAACCCCACCTAGACTCAAAAACCATCTACTATACATTTAAAACATAGACAAGATTGCTTCTGGACAACCTTGTGTGTTTTTTGTTTTTTTGTTTTTTGTAACAATTATCACTTTCTTCCATGATTACTATACAGCCAGGTGCTGATGCTTCCTATTAAAATGTAAACTAAACATGAAGCATGTCGGTATATCTCTGAGCCAAATCTAAACGTTTTGATTTACCAGTTCTATTTTAAAAGTATGTTACTCATTCAAATATAGGTTGAGCATGCCAGGGTTTGATCCCATTGGCACAGCATTTGGAAATGAGTATTCCAGACGGTGCGTGGTTTAGTATTTTGAACTAAAGCCTGCTGGTCTGGGAATGTCATTACTTCTATAGAAGTTGATTTACCTGTGTGACTTTTCAATCAGCAACTTATTTTTAAAAATAAATCTAAAAGGGAAAATACTGTTCTTGCCAGGCTGAACAAAACATTTTCTTCCTTTATAGTGTGTAACTGAAAAGATCTGCCAAATACAAATCCTTCTTTCCAACAGTAATGAGAATGTATGACTCAGATATAGTCAAACACGTTTTTTTTTGTCTTGGTATCGAAGCCATTTACCTTTACATTAACTCTCAAGTCACTCGAATATCAGTTAGTGGAACCATCAGTCAATTGCCCAACAGCATATTCAATCTGCATTTGCCCCAAAGCATCAGAAGTATCTGAAAGTCATCACATCCCTCAAGTATGCAATGCACATAATTTGCATGGGGGTAGTAGCAGAAATCCATTCCTCCAAATTTAAGTATGATTCTGTGCAAAAAAAAAAGCATGAGATGGTGTGAACATAGAGCTCACCACATTAATATCTCCACTGATGCACAAACCAGGCATTTTATTTTTCATTCAAGGTCTACTCTGATGTTTGAAGGTGCAGGATGAATGTGACTTTAAGAATAATCACAAAATTATAGCAGGAGTGTCGAGGTAAGGTCCTCCTGTCCCCAGGTAAGGCTATTATCTAGGCGATGGTTATGTATGTAAGAGATGTGTTAAAGATATTTAGAATTTTTGATTTCAAAGGTTTTAAAAGCAGATAAGGGGAGAGGAGAGCAGTATGGAATTGAAAATAAAACAAAAGGGGAAAGAAGGCATGAAATGATGTGGCTTTGAGGCATTTCTGATTGGTGCTTGGCTCACAGAGAAAAGGAGATGAGGCAAAGTGGGAGGGAGGAAGTGAATGGAAGAAATTATGTCTAGGGCCCTGTTAAAGAGTCTAGATTTTATTCTTTAGGCATGGTAAAATTAAAAAAAAAAAAATTAGTCTTTACGTGGAAGAGAAGATTGTATGGTCAGGCATACATTTTATGTAGAACATTCTGGCAATGGTACAGAGCAAGACTGTTAAGAGATAAGACAAAGAAAGCAAATGAAAGACAATGAGGGTGTGAATGTAGAGGAAAGCATGGGGGGGGGGCGGGGAAGGGACAGCAGTGTGTGATCTATGGGAGGAAGGATTCCTAGGGAGGGTGGATGGTAGGATTTTCACCGGCCCTCTCTGTCTTATCATATTTATGCTAAATAATGGAATCAATCACTTGTCTTCGTACTGTAAATTTTGAAAAAAAAATGCGACTTCTCACATGATACATTCCTAAATTACTTTGATACATAAAGAACTTTTAAAATCTCCTTTGACATGTTCATTTGTCTAAGACCAAAGGTCTTGACACTGATCAGTGAAATCAACATATCACCAAAATTTAAGGGAGTAATGTTTTAGAGATATATAATCTCCATAATATATAAGCTTGAAGTTCTCACCAAGAAAAAAAAAAAGCAGAAATCTACTTGTTCTGGCATTCTGCTCATGGTTTTCAGCAAAGTGGTCCTCAGATTCTACGCTTGTTGTGGTATAATATTAAAAACCCCATGAGATACCACATCAGTATCACCTGCGTCCGCTAATCTTGATTATTATACTGAATTCAAGCTTGTGATTTCTATCATCTTCAATTCATGATATCACTTGCTTTTACTTTAATCATCAACTGAAAGGGGGGTGGTTATAAGATAGTCTTTAGGGTCACTTTTAATTCCATAGTTTAATTTTCAGTATTAAATTCTAACACGTATCATTTGGCAAAGATGTTAAAAGCAAAATTTAAAACAAATTTTGTCTTTCCCTCAAATCAAATTAAGTACATGAACATTTTGTTCTCACCCTGGTGAGAAATATGTTTCTTGAGGATTTTTAGGGTCTAAACAAATGTATATTTTTCCCCCTCTTTTTAAAAGGCATAGGAAGTAAGTAGGCTGAACGTATTCAGACTTATTCTCCTTTGTAATTGGATCCTCAGTCCTAAAGTTGAAGGATTCCAGAAACACTGATACATTGTGCAAAAAAGGAGCATTGAAATTCAGAGTCACTGAAGTTCACTGTCATTCCACCAACCCAAGAGTTAAAAAGAAAAAAACACCAATACCAAAGACGCCACCACCGTGTACGTAAAAGATAGTTATGCCGTATGTGTGAATTCCCTCAGCAATAGATAAGACTGGCACTTAAAAAGGGTGAGGTGAAATGTTTGAAATGCCACAGAACTGGCCTTGAAGTAATTTTTCAAACATTCAGAATTTTGGATGCTTGTTTTTCTAAATTGGCCATGAGAGGCTTCCTTTTTGCAAACTAGACCCATGGAAAGTTTCAATTTTTAGAGTCACCTTCTAAGTTACACATATGCAAAAATAATCAAAGTACAGGGACAGCATTTTCTTTTCATCACTGTGTAACTTAAAAAAAAAAAAAACACAGCAATGTGCGTTTGGCTCACACACCATGAAAACTTTCATCTTTTACTGGAATCTGTTAGATCAGAAGGATAATTTTACAGAAAGATGTGAATGAATGGAAACATGCGATCAAACACTGAGTTGGCTCTTTTTCTCCTTTT
The DNA here is from genome assembly GCF_028749965.1 of Puma concolor. Taxonomy (NCBI): domain Eukaryota; kingdom Metazoa; phylum Chordata; class Mammalia; order Carnivora; family Felidae; genus Puma; species Puma concolor. Next base: position 144,675,042 of record NC_141667.1, read on the forward strand.
TTTTTTTTTTTGTGAAGTCACTTTATTAAAAAGAAAAAAAAAATAGGTGTGCTTCAAACCACCACAAGTGAAGCAAAAGACCCCTCATATATGTTTAAGACTGGTAGAAATGAGTGAGAAAATCAAAACAATTCACATTTATGAACTAAGGGGAGGGTGCATACACTCTTGGACATTTAATTTGAATGTATGAGGTAGAAAGATTTATTTTCCAATTATTAGTTTATTTTAGTGTTCTCTAGTGTGTTTTGAAGTACAAATGGTATTTGTTCAGCTTCCCGGCAGCTCCCACGTTCCATTAGGAAAAGCAAGATAAGCAAAGAATAGAACCTCAGTCAGTGTCAGGCAGAGAAACAGAAGCATTTTAATAAATGGGATGTTTCTGCTTGGTTTGGTTTCTTTTGATATTTGGTTTTGTTTGATCCCTTAAAATGTCATATCTGCTGTAATGTGGTCATTTGGTGCCGGGTCGAATCGAATAAAGTACTCTGCTACCTGAATTGAAAGAAGTAAACATCTATGAAAATGAGTCATCAAGATAGAAAAAAGTAAGTTTTTCTTTAAAAATCAAGATGAGTACTTCACTTACTATGAAGGTAATCGACCTGTGGTCAGTTTTGCCAAGTCAAGGAGTACGTTTTATATAGAACAGTATACATTTGTGTCATAGACATGTAAATCATGAACATAATGACATGATGATTCACCTTTAATGTGGTGCTACAGAAATGATTAGTGCTGAGTTTAAAAATACCATTTTACTGACCTGACCTTTTTAAGGAATTAAATGTTTCAAATAAGCCCTTTAAAAATAATTGACTATATCCTTGGATTCTAAAATAATGTCCACTATATGTTTAATAGAATGTATTTAATAGAAATCATTCTAAAATCTAAATGCCCATACTACTGTTCAATAAAACCCACATTTCCCTCCTTATCGTGAGCACATAGCTAGACTACGTTACTCAGCCCTTCTGGAGATTCAGTGTGGCTACTGATCTTAGTTCCAGAGGGTGAAGTTTTTCTTTTCTTTTTTAAAATTTATTTTTGAAAGAGAGAGAGAGAGAAACAGACAGAGCACAAGTTGGGGAAGGGCAGAGAGAGAGGGAGACACAGAATCCAAAGCAGGCTCCAGGATTTGAGCCATCAGCACAGAGCCTGATGCAGGGCTTGAACTCAGGAGCCATGAGATCATGACCTAAGCCAAAGTCAGACACCCAACAGACTGAGCCACCCTGGTGCCCCTAGAGGGTGAAGATTTTAAGATCTACTTCAAACAACCCATGCCCCTTTGAATTCTTCCATTCTGGCTGAAAGAAAGAGGACCCAGTAACTTTGGAAGTCAGCTTTGTAAATGGTACAGGCTCTGCCAATAGGTGTTCCAAACCAATTGCATGGAGGAGGATCTTCCTAACACCCCACGTTCCTGCCTAAAGCTTTTACATGAGCATGGAACAGACTTCTACTGTGTTTGGACCATTATACATCTTGGAGTAAACTTGTTACTATATTGAGAATATCCCAAGGAATACATCATCTTTATCAAGAAAAAAAAATCCTAGGGGCACAAGGGAAGCTCAGTCAGTTAAGCATCTGATTTTGGCTCAGGTCATGATCTCACAATGTGTGAGCTTGAGCCCTGTATCGGGCACTCTACTGGAGCCCCTTTCAGATCCTCTGTCCCCTTCTCACTCTCTCTCTCTCTGCCCCTCCCCTACTCGTTCTCTCTCTCTGTCTGTCTCTCTCTAACTCTCAAAATAAGTAAACAAACTTAAAAAAAGAAAAGAAAAAAATCCTAAATACAACATTTTTTTTTTTGAATTGAGGTCCAGATCAAATACTTTTACAAAATGGCCTAATTCTCACTCACTCCCCCCTACTGCTACTCACTCACACCTCATTCTCCATCCTTACTCCACGACCGTATTTTTAACCTCATGTACTTTGAGAATATAGAAGCAGAAGTGCCCTTACTTCATACTACGTTAACCTGCCGCGTTCCCCACCTGTCAATCCATGTGTTTCTTTCCCTCCTGTTTCATCAATAATAACAAAAATGTAAAAGCATCAATTAGGTTCTGTGGATAAGGCTTAATAAAGTCCATTGCTTTGGACCAGAGAACTTGAACTTCATTTAGAGCTCTAACTCTGTTTGTCCGGTATCTGATAAAAAATGGTATGTAATTATTGCTTATAACAAAAGTAACACCCCTGGGACGCTTGGGTGGCTCAGCCAGTTGAACATCTGACTCTTGATTTCAGCTCAGGTCATCTCCTGGTTACTGAATTCAAACCTTGTGTGGGGCTCTGTGCTGACAGTGCAGAGCCTGCTTGGGATTCTCTCTCCCCACCTCTCTATGCCCCTCTCCCTCTTTCAAAATAAATAAATAAACATAAAAAATGAGCCCTGAAAAACTACATGTGAATGGGATGTAGCTTTAGTCCTCCCTGAGTATGGTGGCTCTTATAACTTGTACGTCCTTTGTGCAGACTCTGGCATCTATACCTACAGAATTCTGACAAGAGCTATCACCTTCTGTGGAGCATGAGTTTTAAAGCCAGAGTGACACTTGCATCTCCTTATGTGGACTCCCCTCCCAGTCTTTGCACTGTCATCCAGGGGCAGGACAGCTACTGGATGGTTGTGTAGACTGCTACACGGTCTGCTTGCCATAAGGACACTTTTAGAAGGAATGCCTATGTTGCCCTTCTGCCAAGTTGTCCTTCCTGCATGTATCTCTCTGAGCAACCTGGTCCTAGCATGAGCCATGACAGTGTTGTAAATGTGAGTGCTTAGTTGAAGCCTAGGAGTTCCCCTGATGAGCTGTGTACATCTCTGATCTAGTCCCCACTCTCAGTTAGCCCTCTAACTGTTGCCAAGCAACCACGCCACATTTACTTTAGTAGAACTCTGGAGGTTTGCTCTCTCAGGAAGGTAAATAGAACACACTCCAGGGTGGGAGAAATGAGCCACAGTTGTGGGTAGGAATACTGTACTGAAATATGGTATTGGAATTTGCATACCAATTCCTGAGGCTCCTGAACTCTCTTCTGCCAACTGGCTTCCAGAATGTTGGCAGGAGACGGAATCATCCCTCTCTGGGTGAATTGGACTCAGCTGGCAAGAGGAAAATTGCAAAATTACGTGCTCAGGCAGAACACTTAATAGTGTAAACTAGTCAGCAAGTCTGTGAGATTCCAATCCTGTTTTCAGCATTCTACTCTTTAATATGAGCAGAAAATCATGGATTAATTGCTTTACGACAAAGTCTTAAAAAAAATCAAGTTAGGAGTGCCTAGGTAGCTCAGTTGGTTAAGCATCTGACTTTGGCTCAGGTCATGATCTCGTGGTCTGGTCCTTGGGTTCAAGCCCCGCATAGAGCTCTATGCTGACAGCTCAGAGCCTGACCCTGTTTCAGATTCTATGTTTCCCTCTCTCTCTGCCCCTCCCTCACTCTCTCTCTCAAAATAAATAAACATTAAAAAAATTAAAGGCCAATATAAATTAAAAATCATATCTGAGAAAAGACTTCAGTATAAAATTTATAATTACCAACACATGCTCATGCACACAAATGTAAACAAAAGCAACATACAGAAAAATTATGCAGAGAGAATACTTTGTTTTGAGACTTCTTCTTCAAATAAACTATCATTAATATCTTCAGATGACTGAAAGGAAGTATTGAATCTATAAAACAAGAGTAGGGTGCTATTATAAAAGAATGCTCAGAAAAAAATTTAACAAATAAAAGAAGATAAAATTTAAAAATATTCAGAGAACCAAAAGGTCTTGAAAATTAAAAACAAACAAACAAAAAGGATAGCAGAAAGTAATACTTGGAAAACTCATAGAATGGTAGAAAAAACTAAGTTAAAGAAATATCTCACAGAGGGAAGACGTGTGTGGGCAGACGTGCACACGTGCACACATAAACACACAAATCATGGTTGGAAAATATTTGAGAAAAACACAAGAAAATTAAATAAAAAGTTCAACACCTTAATACAAGAAGCTCCAAAAAAAAAAAAAAAAAAAAAAAGGAAAAGGAAAAAGCAAATGGAGGAAACCATCTCTGAAATAATTCAAGAATATTTCCAAGAACGAAAGAACTTTCACTATGAGATTGAAAGACCTTGCTGATTACCTGCACATGATTAAAGCTTATCACAGCAACTCTTCCAAATCTCAAAGGGCTGTGTATGAAAAGAAAACCTTACAAGTTTCCATGAAGGTGATGGCGAGGGAGGAAGATGTACAGCCCCATGGTAGTGGGAATCAGAATATCAGAATGATTTGGACCTTTTCAGCAGCAACATGCCTCCAAAATTCTAAGGAGAAATTATTTCCAATACAGAATTTTTTATCTAGTCAAATCATCATCATGTAAGAACACTTCCTATATAATCCCATAGGTATCCTTTCTCAGGAAGTTATTGGAGGTCTGATCTCCCATAATTAGGGAGTAAACCAAGAAAGGAGACATTTGGGGGAGGCAAGGAACAAGAGATACAATACAAAAGAGACACAAAGGACATTTACCCCGGATGATAGTAAAAGGATATGCAGTCATAGTAATAATATAAGTTAATAAAAATACTAGACATATATCTAACCTCAATTATAATATTAGGGAGTAAGTAAGTATGAAAAGGAGGAGTTGTGGAGTGGCAATGAAGAGGAAACAAAATAGAGTTAGGTCCCCATCCACAGTGACCAATCAAAAGATAATGCTGAAAATTGAAAATCAGTAAGCATTCTTACATTCTCTGTATAGCCAAGTAACTCAAAAGAGGGAAATGAAAAATGAAAGGTGGATTGTTGTATTTAAAATAAACCTTTTTCAGCTATTTGACTCCGTTTCTATGTAAAAGGTGATGAAAATAGGAAGCAAAAGAAAGATTAATAGCTTTTAAATGTTATACGGAGTCAAAAAATGCATAATGGAATATTTTCCATTGTAAACATTGGTTGAAACAATTAACACTGATACATTTATTCTTTTACACTGTGAAACTGAAAACCAAGAAACAGTCTCCTTGTAAATATTAACAGGGAGATAGATATTCTGAGGAATAGGTCTATAATTCTCTCATTACCACTTCTCTATTTCTGTCTTCTTTTGAGATCTTTTTTTAATAATTTTATTTTTTATTTTGAGAGAGGTAGAGAGAGAGAGAGAGAGGGAGAATATCTTAAGCAGGCTCCACACTCAGCATGGAGCCCAACAGGGGGCTCAATCCCACGCCCTGGGATCTTGACCTGAGTCGAAATCAAGAGTCCAATGTTCAACCGACTAAGCCACTCACGTACCCCTCCAGCTCTTTTTACATACCTTTTTGGAGATCGTTAATCCCATTAACCTTGTACTTTTTCTATCTCTATCAATTTATTGCATTCAGTTTCCTTTTCAGCTTAGAATCTGTGGTATATCACCTGACCGATATGTCTTTCCAATATTTATACAATATTCTTGTAGCATTATCTTTTAATTATTGGCCCCATACAAAGCACCAACATCCAATAAATTCTAGAAGTCTCATCCATGCCTGTACCATGCAGTTACTTAGTGATGCCAAAGATACAAAATATAACAATAACATGGTATCCAACAATGAGTGCTTTCTCATATGTTCATACATTTATGGAACAAAAAAGTTATAGTCAATTCTGTGAAATATATTTGATAAGCCATGGTTATCAAAATAGGCATAGTCCTTGCCTTGGTGGAGCTTTGACTCTATAAGAACAAAAAGGCAATAAACAGTTCACTGCTTAATTATCTAATTCAGTTGTTTTAAGTATTACGAAGGCAAAATATGGTGTTCTATGAGTGCATTCAAATAGGAAAAATGCCCTTATTCTTTTACAAGGTTTTTTTTTTTTTTTTTTTAATTTATTTGTTTTGAGAGAGCATGAGCAGGAGAGGTGCAGAGAGACAGAGGAAGATACAGAGTCCCAAGCAAGCTCCACACTGCCAGCACAGAGCCCGGCTTGGGGCTCGAACTCATGAACTGTGAGAAACCAAGAATCAGATGCTTAACTGACTGAGCCACCCAGGCACCCAAAATGACCTTAATTTTGTCTTCATTCTCTGAAGAGGTAAAGTGTAGGGCAGAAATTGGATTATACGTCATCTGAGCAAGAGTATGGGGTGAGGAGAAATTCCAGACAGAACCAGACTGTTTGAAATTTGGCCCCAAAAGGGCCGAACTAAGAGTCCTGGAGAGCCACTCTCTATCATCAGCAGGTCTTTGTGAATGCTGTTCCTCTCCCTGAATAGCCTCCTTTCCTTCCTGCCCCTCTTTACCGTACCTTTTCTGTGATAAAATTGGATTGATCCTCCGGGTTTCAGTTTAGAAGTCATTTTGGGGGCAAATCTTATTTTACTTCCTCAATTCTGACTTGTAGTTTCTACACTGGGCTAATGAGAACTCTTCTTCCAGTGCCTCTAATCAAAACCACATCGTGTCATGATTGTCTTGTTCCTTGCCTGTCTCATCTTCTGGTCACTAAGAGCAAGATGGACAGTGACTTCCTCATTATTCTATCCCTAGCATCTCTTTGATATAAATTGGTGTTCAGAACCTATTTGCTAAGTGATCTTTGGTAAAAGGAGAGTAACTATGTATTGCATAGGGCCTCAGGGCTTTGGAACTGGGTCTAATGCCAAATCATTCATTCATTCATTCATTCATTCATTCATTCTTCAATGACACATTATTTTAGTCCCCTTGTTATTACTTGGCTTTTAAATATGTTTAAAATAATTCCACTTCCTAGATAAGTAAGTTCTGCATCAATTAAGGTATTGTATAAGAAAAATTGTGCTCTGGGTTGTCATGGACAAATAAAAGCTATAATTATTGTTTTGTAATTATACTATCAAAATATCTCCATAATTAAACACTCTAGACCCTAACAGAATGTGGATAAACTTCCTGATTACACGTACACGCTAATCTTTCTAAGATGAATTAAATTTTCAATATTGAAGTAATTGGCTACATGTCTTAGGTTTTAAAAAAATCCCAATTAAGGAAAATTATCATTTGTCTTACTTAGAATGATTTAAATGTGTAATTTTAATTTTCTTAATCTTTAATTTTCAGAGAGAGTGTGAGTGAGGGAGACACAGACAGAGAGAAAGAAAGAACAGACAGAATCCCAAGCAGGCTCCATGCTGTCAGCACAGAGCCCAACGTGGGGCTATAATTCATGAACCGTGAATTTATGACCTGAGCAGAGTTCAGCCGCTCAACCAACTGAGCCACCCAGGGGCCCCTAAACGTGTAATTGTAATTAGAACACTAAAGAAAAAGTCTGGAAACTAAATGTAACCACTCAATTCTACCAAACTGAAATACACAGTATGAAAAAAATAAAGGAAATGGCACTTAAAATGGAAGGGGGAAGTTCTGAAGCCGGGACTCTGGTGCAAGTATTACTTGTTGGAGTCTGTACAACCAGTAGAAAGAAGGAAGATAAGAACTATCTTGACAAGGGAGGGCACCTTTCACACAGGAAATTCATCTCCTGGTTATAAGAAAAAGAAGCAAGATCCCTCTTCACCCCAGCAATACACCAGGCACTGCTTGCAGCCAGTGAGAAACTACTACAGCCTGTAACTCTTGTTCTTCTCCAAGGAACTTCTGTTCAAAATAATCCTCCCCAATTTCCCCCTAAAACCTCATACAAGCTGATATTCCCTTGTTGTCTTTGGACTGACCTATGGTTTACTCTAGCTTTCCTGTGCTGTACTGCAATTGCTCTACTATTTCTGAATGAACTCATTTTGCTAGCAAATTAGCTGGCTATTTGATCTTTTTTTTTTTTAATATAATTTGTTGTCAAGTTGCTTTCCATACAATACCCAGTGCTCATCCCAACAAATGCCCTCCTCCCTGCCCATCACCCACTTTCCCCTCTCCCCCAACCTCCATCTACCCTTAGTTTGTTCTCAGTCCTTAAGAGTCTCTTATGGTTTGCCTCCCTCCCTCTCTGTAACTTTTTTCCCCCTTCCCCTCTGCCATGGTTGATTTTGAGAAACATAACAGATATTTGATCTTTAAGGTTGACAATATTCAGAGTAGACTGTGCAACTCTTGATCTCAGTGTTGTGAGTTAAATCCCCACGTTGGGTGTAGAGATGACTTAAAAAAGTAAAATATCTTCAAAAATCCCACAAAGTATATAATCTATTATAGGAATGAGGACCTTAAAAGAACATGTTAAGAAATAAAAAGTATCATGTGGCTGTGTATAAAAAAATAATTGAGAGTTTGATTGATAGAATGAAACCATAGAGGTTAAATTACATATATAAGTAAATAGTACCATTTTGACTAAATTCTCATCTTGAAGGGTCCTGACACAAATGAAGTGAATTAGGATAAAGAGTATTATTGTAACTGTAAAATAAAATGAAAAAGAAAAAAAAATGCAACAGGATTTGTAAAAAAAAAAAAAAAAAAAAAAAAAGGATGAGCCCCACACTTCTTATTCAGAAGAGAATCATCTGATTTGGGAAATGTGATACTGTGATTTGTAGAAAATTTGTATATATAAACATATATGTGTGTGTGTGTGTATAAATATGATGTATAATATATATATTTAAATAAATATGTATATAAAATATTTATGTACTCATTCAGATTACTAGTTCTGGCTCAGAGCTCCCAAATCCTTAGCCTGTTCTGAGTGATGAGAAAAATGGAAGACTCTTTTGTTACATTATTTGGTCTCTTGGACTCCATTGCAATGGGTGTCTGGTTGTTCACCTTTCCACCACAACTGAGATTCCATTAATGATGTGACTTTGGGAAAATACCTAAGGATGAGAGCTGGTTGCCAAGGGAACCAACCATGAATAGAGGCTTGGAACTTTCAGTCCCACCCATGACCTCGGGAGAAGGAGGAGGGGCTAGACTCAATCACTAAAGGCCAATGATTTAACCAATCACACTTATGTAATGAAGCCTCCAAAAAAGCCCAAAGGAGAGGATTTGCTTCTATCTTGGGAAACCAGAATGTTTCTAGGTGCTACCATGGTATTCCCCAAGCTCCACAAGAACAGATGTTTCTTCACTGGGGACTTTACCCAGTGTATTTCTTCATCTGGCTGTTGATTTGTATTTTTTAATATCTTTTTAAATAAATCAGAAATCTGGTAAATAAATGTGTATCCTAACTTCTGTGTGCCATTCTATCAAATTAATCAAACTCAAGGAGGGGATGATGGGAAACTCTGATTTATAGCCATTCAGTCAGAAGGAGTATAGGTAACAACTAAGACTTGTGATTGGCTTCTGAGGTGGAGGGCACTCTTTTTTTTTTTTTTTTTTTTAATTTTTTTTTTTTTTCAACGTTTATTTATTTTTGGGACAGAGAGAGACAGAGCATGAACGGAGGAGGGGCAGAGAGAGAGGGAGACACAGAATTGGAAACAGGCTCCAGGCTCTGAGCCATCAGCCCAGAGCCTGACGCGGGGCTCGAACTCACGGACCGCGAGATCGTGACCTGGCTGAAGTCGGCCGCTCAACCGACTGCGCCACCCAGGCGCCCCTGGAGGGCACTCTTAAGGGAGTGAACCCTTTGCCTCTGGAATTGGATTCTATCTCAGGGTATACAGTGTCAGAAGTGAGTTGAATTGGCAGACACCAAGAATTGCTTGGTGTGGAGAAGCCTTCACATATACATACATACACTTTGGAATTGGGTCCAGAAATCCTTTCAGGAATGCACATATACCATATATATATATGTATATATGTATGTATGTATAAATATGGTATATGTGTGCATATATATATATGGTATATGTATATATACACACATATGCACACACACATATACATATATATACACACACACGCATAAATATATACTTATGTTTATGTGTGTACATGTGTATGTATGCATGTATACATTATACATCTATATTTATCTAAACATATGTGTGCATACATTTATGTTTTTCATGAAATGCCAATTCTATCATTATGTTCCAGGTAAATAAATACGTGCATTTTTATTAGTCCAAACAGTGTTATAATAAATTAAGATGATGCTTCTTTGCGGGCTAGAGTAGCAGTTTGAAAAAATACACGGCGTTTGGGGCACCTGGGTGGCTCAGTCGGTTAAGCATCTGACTCTTGATTTCAGTTCACTTCATGATCTCATGGTGTGTGGAATCGAGCCCTGTGTTGGGCTCTGCCTTACAGTGCAGAACTTGCTTGGGATTCTCTCTCTGCCCCTTCCCCACTTGTTCTCATTCCCTCCTCTCTCTCTCTCTCTCTCTCTCTCTCCTCTCTCTCTCAAAATAAATAAATACATACATACATACATACATACATACATACTTAAAAACAACCATAATATTTAATAGCTCCACTCATCAGGATGTGAAATCTATTTCTCTACTCCTTGAATTGCTGCTTGGCCACGTGACTTTCATTGGTTAGTGGACAACAGCAAATGGGACAAAAGCAACATTTTGAAAAATATTTTCACCCTGGGGCTTGCCACTCTTTCTGTTAGGAACCCTGAGATCATCATGCACAGAAAGTCAGACTCATCTTCTGTGGGTGAGAAGTCATGATATGAGAACTGCCCAGAAAATCCATAGGATTTTTAGAAAAAATAAATAAAAGTGTAATGTTTTGAGCCGCTAGGTGTTGGGGCAAATTGTTATACAGAAAAGGGTGAAACAGAAACTGATACCTAGAAGCACGGTGCTGGTAAACAAAAACACCATGTGGTATCAGACTTGGGACCAGGAAGCAGGAAGAGGCTGCACGATCTGTTAGTAAACTCTAGATAGAACAATGGGTAGCAAACAAAGCCTCAGTAAAATCTGGAAAAATAGCATGGAAATTTCTAGAACAGAGTGGAAAAATAACAGCCCGTGTTCTACAGTAACAAAACAATTGGCAAATGTCACCTGTGATCACTTGGAAGACAGAAAGTATACCTAATCAACTCTGGGGTTTTAGCTGAGGAAATCTCCAAACTGAACGTTCAAAGTACCCATGGATATTTATGGTCGTGTACGCTAAGAGAGAGGAAGATGCCAATGCCCTGAAGAAAGAACTACTCAGATCGTAACAAGGAATTTAGGGGGAAATGGCACCAACTTCCAGGGCTAGAGAACAAAATGGTCTTCCTAGGTTAGCCATAATAGGAATTTCTTGAACTTATTTTTTCTCACTGCTTATAACTAGTATAATCTATTGCAGAGCTGGTGATGTCTATCTAGGATGAAGGAGTAAGTTCTCTAAATATTCGCTATGTGTTTAGGGGTGGAAGAGGCTGAACAGAGCGAGAAAGAGAACAGAGCCCACATCACGTGCCATGGTGTTTCCTGCAGAGTCCAGGGATCCTTGCCCCCAGCCCTGTGGAACTCCCATTTCTGCACTCGGCAGAGCAAAGCCTAGCAGTTACGACACTCAGTCATTTTCTAGGCTAGTAACAGTTGCCGTAAGTGCCAGACAATTCTTGAAGAGTGGATGCGCCTTTTAAAGAAGAGGTGTCTCACGTTCTCAGACCAGCAACACTGACATCGCTTGGAAGCTTGTTAGAAATGCAGAATTCAAGGCAGTGTGCCAGACTGATGTAGTCAGACTCCGCATACTAACACGATCCCTGGATGACTGTACACAAAAAAGTTTGGGAAGCACTGATCTACTCCCTGTCAAAAGTCTATAGGTCATTATACTAAATACCATCTCCAAACTTTTCCAAAGCTACTTATTGGGGTTTTGTGGTCCTTCAAACTCAGAGCCCCCCCCCCCCACTCTGTTGCCAAGCAACCTGTTCTAGACATCATCTAAACCCCAACAATTTCAAATACATTAGGTTGAATCATTTAGTTGCCTATGTTCTATTGGTGATGACCAATAAAAACGGCAATTTTATATGACTCAATCTAGTATTTCGAGAACTGTCATATGTACAGAGAACATGGACCTTAGAGCCATGCTAGACTATAATGAAATGCCATTTTCTGTAGCTATTCATTCTGTGACCTTGGGAAAAATTACTTAATTTCCTTGAGTCTCTATTTCCTCACTTAGATGAAAGGGATAACAAGTTTATTAATATGATTATTAAGGAGATTCACTAAGAAAATTACATAATTATGCCTAAAGCGCTGGTTGGTTCATGGCAGAAACTAAATAAATAGGGGCACCTGGGTGGCTCAGTTAGTTAAGCAACAGACTCTTGATTTCAGCTCAAGTCATGATCTCACAGTTGATGAGCTTGAGCCCTGCGCTGGGCTCCACGCTGAGTGCAGAGCCTGCTTGGAATTCGACCTCTCTCTCTTTCTGTCTCTCTTTCTCAAAATCAATAAATAAACTTAAAAAGAGGAAGCTAAGTAAATATGTGTTCTCCTTGTGACTATGCATTGGTTGACAAAGTGAAATGAAAAATTAAGACAATTATGTGAATTTGAAAAAAAACAAACCTATCTGGGTGTCCTGAGTTGCTGGTCCGTAAGTTTTAAGGTAAAAGTGATGCTTTGGATACTCAAGGAAGTATTTGCAAATGGTCCCCTAGTGCTGTGTTGATTGTCACAGATTGCTTAGGATGACTCCTGATCTCCTTTTAGGGTACAAGGTCTCCAGGTGACTGTTTTGCAGGCTGTACAAAAGCATGCCTCACTGGTCTAAAAGAAATGAACTGCTTATTCTTTTTCTTCTCTTCATCCCCCTTCAGGAATGTGACCTTCTTCTTTTGAATGTTAGAAATGAACTCAGAGAAGGGTTTACATTGCCAGCTGCAGGTTCAGATAAACAGATTTGGATTAATCCACAGAGTAACTGGGAACGTTTCATCTAATAAGGCATTTTGCTTAGCTCAGGCCGGCTGACCCAGGTGAATAAAAGATGGGCTGTGTCATCTGCTTAGGACGGTAAATCTGATTGTGAACACACATCCATGGTGTCATACTATGTCACTAAAGAAAAACTGGGAAGTGGGGGGGGGGGGGTTAACCTGAGAGATACAATAATTTCGGCTGAATTAATGTCCCACTGAGATCTTCAAATACCATTCCTCAGAGGCCAGTTTCAAGCGTTGCTAGAGCAATCACATTTCATATTAGACTGTTAAAATTCATGTAGTTTCATGCATGGGACAAAGTAAAATTGTCTGCTCCTTTTAAGTTTAAACAGACCTGGTAACAAGAGGGAATCTTTTTCTAATTGTTCATAATAATAGATCCCACACAGTGGATGGTTAGGGAAGGTAAAGTCAGAGAAAAAGAAAAGACTTAAGAAACACATACAAGTAATTTCATTCAAAAACTCTCATTTTCTGAAAGTTATATATAGGAAAGTGGCAAATACCCACATTAGGATCGGGTAGAAATATATGCTGGCGAGGTTGTACCAAATGGGGAATACTGTATTAGTTAGCATCAAATGCATTTGGCATGAGCTTCTAGTAACACGGTAGCTCTATAAATATGTACTTTGAGTCTATAATTCAATATGTCTACCACAAGTCTTATTTAGAGAAAATGTACTACTTTAGAGCTCATGGAAGCAATATAAATCTGTTTTTGTTGTTATTGTTGTTGTTGTGTTGTTATTGTTGTTGTTGTTTTTGGATGAAACAAGGCTGCACGGGCTCAGCAAGTCCCTCTTAGAAAGAAAGCATCAAGAGTAACATATGGGAGCACAAAATAGTTACAAAGAATGTGTTACTTACAAGGAGAAGAATACTATCTAAAACTCTAATTTCTGCAGGTAAGAAAAAACATATAAAGCCCCTGCAATCACATACTCTGGAAAGACATCGAAACGTGCCTGAATTACTACCAGGGGAGCTATACCATTCCAAGACCTGACTTTCCAGAGCCCCAAATCAGCTTATCCTCACATTGTGGGCTATATAATAAAAAGACGGATCATATTGTGGTTGGCAGCAAATTGGATTAGAGCCATGTTGTATAAACTGAGAGTGAACAAAGAGAAGTTACTTAAAAGACAAAACAACAATGTAGCCGGTCTCTAAAGTACACATGGCCATCTTTAAATACGTTCATTAGGTTCCTATGTATGCTCTTAGGGGTCCAGGACAGACCATGCCATCTAGTCCAATCACCTGCTTTTTAAAGATGAGAACATCAAAATTTAGACTATGTACAGGCTCAAACTCCCAGCATCATTTGAAAAGGGCCCTAGGATCTATTCCTTGCCCTAAAACTGCCTTCCGCATTTTGTTTTCTCCACTCAAACGCGCTGAAAGTAATAAATACTTGTTAGTTAGTCACGGACCCCTTGCTTTCCTTATACTGTTGCTTCTCAAACACACCAGGGTCAAAATCCTTGCCATGCTCACATAAATCAGCATTTATTGAATGTGGTTAACGTTCATTCTTTGGATAGTCTCCTTTTTAACTTGTCACGAGGATATCATTAAAATTACAGATCTGATGTATGTTATGTAATTTTAATAAGCATAACATAATTATATTATTAAGATAAAGAGATTAATATGTTTACAGTCGGCGATCGTGTCACGTAGCTCCCTTTCGACAATAATGTCCTCTGGTTCTGTCCCCAACAAGTGTTTATTTAAAGATTAGTGATTACAAAATGCTGTGTTCACGCAAAGTTGGAAGCTACAGACGAAGGAATAAAAATACGATTTGGCTCTCCCAGGAGCTTAAAATCTAACGGGAGTTGGAGGCCTGTGCATAAATGGTGAAAGGAGAAAATACCGGGGGATGGGGCAATGTGAGTTGAAGCTGAACTTGACAGTGAACAGCCTGAAGATTGTGGATATGAGCTGCGTGCATTCCATAGGGGAATGTCTTCCTTTCTGCAAGGTGGTGCAGGAAAAACAAAAAACAAAACAAAACAAAAAAACAAAAACAAAAACAAAAACAAAAACAAAAACAAAAAACAACGATGAAACTGGAGTGAAAGTGAGAATCACAATGCCTATAGGAAAACTGCAGGAGAGAAGCGACCTTTCTATCTTTAGGTGTATTTTGAGCTCCGTTTCACCTTATGTGCATCCACAGGTTTATCCAATCCGCATATTGCACTGTTGATGTATGATGTCACCATGCCTTAGCATGTGTGACGTTCTCCAGAGAAGCGCCAGCAGGGCAAAAGAAAACTTAAAGCCCAAAGCCAATGAATGTTTCCAAGTCATCAGTCTCCATTGGGGAAAATGTCCCCTTCAACACCACACCATACTTCTGGGGCAATTAATAGTGTTCACTAAAAGGGAGCCATCCAATCCATGGAGGCTGAACATCTCGATCCTTTGCATGCTAATTTATGAAGATGGAACTTCACAAGCTAATTATTTTGCATCTAAGGATTCTTGTTCTCTGACTCAGCCAGGTTCCAGACTCTGTTTTGCAAAGAGAAAGCGGAAGCAACAGGATGTATCTTTGTGGCAAGAACACATGCATTCTGATTTGTGTCTACAATACACGTGGACAGAAGATCAGCCCCGTTCCCATTCTGAGAGCCAGTAAGTCACTACTGTCTCAGAGCCCTGTTCACCCTACAGGACATGCATCTTTCCCTTAGGAGTGTGTAAGTGGGAACCTACGGGGAAGAGATTGGTCTTCTTGACCTGTCGTCCATCAACAATTCTTTTGAGAATTCTGTCCGCACTGCTTCGAGAGAGCCAAGAAACAAACCGAGACACTGAAGACTTTGAACCTGACTGGGAACCGTGTCTACATTTTAAGAAGGCGCAGAGCATTTCAGGTAGAAATAAGCTTCACTAGAGCCTCACTGTGGAGTGAGCAGGAGTGAACCTTCCAGAGGTTGCAGAGACAGAGAGGGGGAGGGGAGGGGAGGCAGAGGGCAGGAGGAGGGGCTGGCTGGCTCCAGCTGTAGATGCCAGCAGCCGGTTCTTTGAAATTCCTCCTGTCCTGGATGCCTCACAAACTGTTCCATTCCTGGACAGCCGCATCCCCCAAGTGTTTCCAGTAGCAACACGCAAGGATTGTTTTATTCTCCCACCAAAGAAGCCACTTATTTTCTTAAGAGCTCTGCTGAATTTAGAGATCACTAGAGAAAAGTTATTTTATTTTTTAAATGTGTATTTATTTTTGACAGAGACAGAGAGAGAGAGAGCAAACAGGGGAGGGGCAGAGAGAGAGAGGAGAAGACAGAGGATCCCAAGCAGGCTCCACGCGCTGAGAGCAGAGAGCCCGATGCGAGGCTCGAACTCACAAACCCTGGGATCGTGACCTGAGGCAAAGTCGGACGCTTAAATGACTGAGCCACCCAGGTGCCCCAGGAAAGTTCTGTATGGGAAAGGACATCCCTAGTCAAAGCCCCCACAGTATGAAGAACCATATCCATGCTGACTCAAAAAGCAGAGAGCGTTGACTATCAGGGTGCTGGAGAGGTCCCAATAATCGGCTCAGGCTGTCGTGACTGATGGAGTTCACCAGAAACCTGCATTTGCTCAAGAATGTTCAGAAAACTGTATGTGGGGCCCTCGTCTAGTTACTGCTGTTTTTCCAGCTTGCTGATTATGTTAATGTTTTGCATTATGCAAATGCACCCAGAGGCTTTGGCAGTGGGCAAAGGCTTCACATAAACAGGAATATACATGGACACACACATACGTCTGCTGCTGTCTTGCTGTGTCTTCGCATCTCAGCTTTCTTGTTTTCACTCCACTTCCAGCTATAGCACAGGCACGGTACTGATACATATCCCCATTCTCGCCATTGTCTAAGAACCAGCCCCCAAAGAACCAAAAAAAGGAAAAAAAGACTTCAAATATTCTTACTGCCTCTTGGGCCACTTTAGCACTTAATATAAAGGAGCCATTTTCCCTTTTTTAATGTTTTAAAGATATTCTTTCTCTAATTCAAAATTACTGAGACTGTGACTTCTTTCTTTGGCTTCTTGGCTCCTAACTAGATACACAACGGGATGTGAATCTAAATAACAAAATTTTTCCATGCGTTATCCTATGCAAGTAGCAACTTTCTGCTGCTTTGGTGGCTAATGATGACAAAAAAAAAAAGAAAGAAAGAAAAAAAAAAGAGTCTCAGGAACGCACATGGGTGTAGCCTGTACCCTAGGAATGTGAAGAAACCAATGGCTGGCTCCAACGTCTCCCACCTAATAACCGATATTTAAAATTCAGCAGTTTGTCATTCATAAGCTTAAAAATCTGCAGTAGAACCTATAGGACCCCATTTAATTCAGTGTTCTCAACTTTGAGTCCAAAGAATCCCCAAGACATCTATGAAGGGAAATCAAGGATGGAGAAACAGTACATCTTTATTTTCACTAATCGCCAACTGAAATTTAGTATTATTTTCAATGGCTGATGTACATGACATGTAGTGATATTAGCAGCCGTGGTGACTTTGTCACCAATAGAAAAGCACAGGTATTTTCTATTATCTACGGTTGTTGCAAAAATGGCAAAATGCGGTTTACCTTCACCATTATCCAGAAATTACAGTAATTACTAGACTTGTTGCCAGAACATTTGTGGGCTAATTAAAGGACACATATTACCAATGTGTTTAAAAATTTTATAACTATATTTCAAAGTCCATGATGTCCATTATGTTAACATACTTTATGTTAATATTATTAACATACTTTTCTTACACATAATTTTATAATCATTATTTTATAGTATTCTCTTAATACATTCTCTTCACACGTTTTGAAGAATATTTTATGTATTTGCAAACACCATTCCAAGAAGGGGTTCCAGAGGCATCACTGGGCATCTGCCGACATGGCCCATGACATAAAGAGGTTCAGTTTAAGAAGGACTGCTTTCAACCATTATTCATTTGAAAGGAAGGATCGGGAAGCAGTTTTCACAAATCAGAGGGCTACTTCATCCATTCAGGGGCAGAGAAAACTCATGGATAAAGAACGATATGCGGCTGTGCTGACAGCTCAGAGCCTGGAGCCTGCTTCAGATTCTGTGTCTCCCTCTCTCTCTGCCCCTCCCCCACTCGCTCTGTCTCTCTCTCTCTCTCTCTCTCTCTCTCTCTCTGTCTCTCTCTCTCAAAAATAAATAAACATTAGATTTTTTAAAAAAAATAAAAAAGCAACAATGTTCTGACAAGCTGGGGCTATCAAAAGACAACCCAGACTTCATTGTATACACTTCCCACCAGTAAGGGGCCCCAGAACGTTACAAGGACAGAGTCTATAAAGTCAGCCTTTCTTCTCCAGCTTCCTTATTTATCCTGCCCTTCCTTCGTCTCTGATACCTGTTTGGAGCATACACTTATCCACACCCAGTACAGAAGGGCAGAGGAAAAGAAATCAGGCCAAGATGAAACCGAAAGATTTGCAGTCAGGATAGACGCTTTGATGAGATACTGACAAAGAAATTGGAATGAAATAACGACATAGAAATATTTGTCCTTCTGGGGCACCTGGGTGGCTCAGCCGGTTAAGTGTAGGATTCTCGATTTCGGCTCGGGTCATGACCTCACAGTTCATGAGTTCAAGTCCTGCGCTGGGCTCCTTGCTGAGAGCGCAGAGCCTGCTTGGGATTCTCTCTCTTCCTCTCTCTCTGCCCTTACCCCGCTCATGCTCTCTATCTGAAAATAAATACATAAACCTGAAACACAAAAGAAATATTTGTCCTTCTATCTCCGGATCGCAGAAAATTAAGGAAAATTTTCGGAGAGGAACATGAGCCTCATGAGCATTTGCACTTCTGGGCTAGCAAAGGCTGGGAAAACTTGGGTTGTGAGCAGTGAAAAGTCCATTAGGACTTACCCCCCTACCCGTTCACATAGATCTGTCTCAAGCTTATCAGATTGCTTACAGGCACTTCCAGGTGTATTACCTGGCACGCTCATCCATCAACACTTTGCCAGCTTTAGTTATTTCATGAAGTTAAGGCAGCAAGAAGGCATTGTTTTGAATGGTTAAGAGCAAACTTTTGGAATCGACTGACATCATTTACATAACCATGGACAAAGTATTTAATTTCGGCCTCCATTTCTGGAACTGTAATATTGGGATAATAAGAACGCCTGCCTCATGGGGTTGTTGTGAGAATTCAGTGAGGGAACAGTGATATTATTGGGGGCCCCAAGGGGGCTCAATCGGTTACACGCCTGACTCTTGATCCTGGCTCAGGTCCTGATCTTACAGTTTGTGAGTGTGAGCCCCGCGTCTGACTGTGGGGAGCCTGCTTGGGATTCTCTCTCTCTCCCTCTCTCTCTGCCCCTCCCTCACGTGCTCTCTTCCTCTCTCAAAAGAAATAAATAAACTTAAAAAAATGGGAGATATTGCCTGGCACATAGTGAGCATTCAGAAAATGCTAGGCGCTGTTATTACTGCTATCAGGACTGCGCTATTTTTTCCCAGGGTCTCAGGCTCTCTCTCCCTAAGGACTGCTTCCTGAAAAGCCCTATAGGTCTCCAAGGAGACTATGGTTGGCCTCTCCATGTGAACATTGACGTCTGTGACCAGGGTGTTGCCTCCCAGGCCTGAGAGATAAATGTCACTGATGCAGTTGAGACAGTGGTTTCTGTAGAGAAAATTCCCCCCTGTGCCATGCATGCTTCTCTCCTAGACAAAGATGCAACATCACATGGGGCCCTGTTAAAAATTTCCCCCTAGGCATCAATGAGAAAGCCTTCTCTGTGTTTCAGGTTTCTCTACTGGAGAGGGGGGACAAGAGAACATGTATCCTATCGGTCCTCATAAAAATGAAGTGTGAACTATCTAATATCCGAACCAACCTTGTTTCTTCACCTCCAACTTAAGGTCTGACTCAGTCTGATCAGATTTCAGAAAACGTCGCTCCTTCTTATCAAAATCAGTATTTCTCCTTGTTACTCTGGATGTTCACCCGCCCCACTCATGTGAAAGCAGGCAAGCGCAATTATAGTATTCATTAGGGTGGAGATACATATTCTTTGTCTCTCTCCGCAGGGGTGAATTTATCTTTTCCCATTCACTTTCTATCTGTCTCTCTCTTATAAACATGAACTTTCTGTCTTTTGGAGCCAAAGGCGATACTATCAAAACCGACTCTGTTCTATTTTCTTGCTAACGCCCAATAAAAATGATGAAGATAGACTGGAGTTCAAACCAGAATGTTCCAGATACTGAGCTACTGCTAATACAATCTCCCATCAGTTTGGATTCTCTTGGGGAATCATTTATCTATAAAAGCCATCTTTGGATATAAAGTATATTTTCTAAATTTTGTTTGAATAAACATTTCTCACTTCACCTTGGAGGGTTGAAATTCAATTTGATTCTGCAAGCATTTACTGAGGACCTCATCTGTAAAAGGTAACTGGTCGGATGTGCTGTGCAATGTGCTTAGTAAGTAATATTCACAGAACACGTTTTCATTTGCCAACTACTTGCATAGAGATCAGCAACGATATTGCAACCACGTGTTTGAGGAAAGATCGTTATTACTGTTCTTTGCAGTTGACAAAAGTGGATCTCTGAAAAGTAACGGGCTGCACTCAAAGCCCATCAGAACTCATACATGCCAGAGATGTTTCTCAAACTCAATCCTTCTAATTCCGTACTTTATGTTCTTCCCAAGAAAACACAGACGTTCCATTGTAGCCATCAATGAATACAGAATGTGTTAAAAAAAAAAAAAGTAGGTAACTTCGACACCTGACATAACAGAATACATTTTAACTCAGGTTCAGACAAAATGCTATAAAATGTACAGGACCACACTTTTCTAATGGCTTAGAAAGGCTCAATGGAAAATGGAATTTTCTCTGGATTTGAAAAATTATTTGTAATTTTTACTGTTAGCTGTAAGGAGATCTTTCAGAAAGAAGCTGTAATTTTGTTCTAGAGCTTTGGGGGCATCGAAGTGTTTCTTCAGAAATAAATCTGGTTGATACGGATTGGGAAGGGCTGTTAACCCTTAAAAGTAGTACTTTCCTTTCTAGATAGTCACTAATTACTGACACAAAAGAGATCTGGTGATGTTTAGAAATGTATCAGAAGAGCCTTCCTTTTGACTCAGCCCAAGACAGAAGCTTCTCAGCCTTTCAGAGGCTACCCTAAGCCTTATCAGGCCACAGGCTCCTCACTCGTTTTCCCAGACCTACGTCAACAATCATGAAATTGATCAAATCCCACAATACATCGTTGAGCAGTATGTTAATGGTATAAATGTGCATCTATAGAATGATATTGAGAATTCAAGGAAGGAAGTTGTACAGGACGGTAATGATCTAGACAAGGACATTATTATGATTCTTTACACATCATAAAGATAGCATGATACCTTTGGTCATAACTGACCACAGATCCAGAGTCCTCCTGTTTATTTAGGGAAAATATTTGCTATTACTCTTTAAGACTTCCTCCACTCTTCTTCTTATCAAACCCAATGCCCTCTGCTTTGGAATTAATCTTCCTCACGCTTCCTACATTTTACTTACTCAAGAATTATTTGGGGGGCTCCTGGGTGGCTCAGTCGGTTGGGTGTCCGACTTCAGTTCGGGTCATGCTCTCATGGGTTGTGAGTTCGAGCCCCGCATCAGGCTCCAGCTCAGAGCCTGGAGCCCGCTTCGGATTCTGTGTCTCATTCCCTCTCTGCCCCTCCCCTACTTGTGCTCTGTCTCTCTCTGTGTCCCCAAAATCAATAAATGTAAAACAAATTTTTTTAAAGAATTATTTGAAAACAACTAAAATTTATGTGATTAGGGACCTTTTAATCAGAGGTGTGCTTTAACCATATTTGCCTCACTACTGCACACAATGAATTTGAATAAGGAATTGTAGTACAAAACATCCTCTTACTGATATTGGTCCCAATGGAGAGAAGACAGTTCTTAATTAGATCGTTATTAGCAGTAGGAGAAAATAAAGGGGTATGTGTAAAATACACTAAGGAAGTAAGTTCTCCTTCCTTCCTACCTTACAAAACTTAACATTTGGTTTGTAATGGAGAACTGCTGTAGGAAGGACTCTAAGAACCAGTAGTTTGTGTCCCGGTCTCTCCAAGGATTATGGGGAGCAAAAGCAGAATAGCATATATAAGAAGAAAGTGGAGGCTCAGCTGTAGACCAGGTCAGATTTGAGATGGTTCATGGAGACATGGCCCATGGGCCCTTACAAGTAAAAGGCATAGTTATTGACATAACGGGTGGGATGAGTGATGAGGCACCAGAAGGGAGTAGAAAAGTGGTCTGAAGGCAGAATTTGGTGGGAGATTTACACTAATGGAAGGGATGGGGATAGGAGGTTCAGAGAGAAGGGGGGAGCTGGGGCAATTGACTACCCTGGGATGGGAACACATAGACAAATACTGTAGACAAAGCCAGGAAGCTAGGCTTGAGAGAGACCCAGGGTTTGTGGCTGGGGCTTCGCTGCTAACTTCTCAAAGGGAAGAGTCATACGAGAGGGGCTTAGCTTGAAACTACCCTGTGCCGCATACAACAGAAAGTGGGAGCGGGGCGCCTGGGTGGCTCAGTTGGTTAGGTGTCCGACTTCCGCTCAGGTCATGACCTCACGGGCTGTGGGTTCGAACCCTGCATCGGGCTCTGTGCTGACAGCTCAGAGCCTGGAGTTCACTTCAGATTCTGTGTCTCCCTCTCTCTCTGTCCCTCCCCTGCTCATACTCTGTCTCTCTCTCTCTCAAAAATAAGTAAACATGAAAAAAAAATCTATTAAAAAAACAAAGAAAGTGGGTGCTATAAACCAGGAGAGGGCCCACCTGACTTCCCCTTTATTTTGAGACTTTGAAATGGTGTGAGGTGTGCGCCTTTTCTGGTTACACTGCCTGCATGTTATCCCAATAAATTCATAATTGCACATCATGATGACTCAACACTTAAAAAGTACCTTGCATCGACAGGAATTGAGCATGGTAAAAATTGCATCTGATGGCCCATCTTGGATGTGCAGTCAAGGATAGCCCCACCCAGTAGGAAACTAATACCAACCACAAAGGACTCTACGTCACTACTTAGAAGCAGAAGGTGATCCAGTGGCATGGCAGCCCATCCCGAGGCTGGTAAGCGTATTTTCCAGTCATCTACTTCACATCTTCTTACATTTACTGCTTAATGCTAGCCAGAGGGAGCAGGGAGGCCACAAGACAGACTCTATCACCACGTCCAAAAGCTCTGTGGACAACATGCATGCATCTGCAGAGACCATTTGAACTGTGTTAAAAGAAGAACTATTGAATGGACCTTTGAGTAATCTTCAGTACTCATACATCCCGATCGTCTGATACAAGTTATTCCTTTTTCGTTTTAGCTGCTGGTGTTCTGCCAGAGATGGGCCCAGTTTCCCTAATTTTCCCTTTGATCTCTTCTCCAGGGCTAGAACTCTGGATTAATTTTACCAGGGACAACGATTTAAACATGGCATTGTTGAGCCATAGCATTACCATTTCACTTCCAACTTCCCATATGGGAAACATATATCTTTTCTTGCGTTTTATTAAAGTTTTGATCAAATGCATGCCACATGAAATGTTTGCAGCCATAGAGTGAATACATTTTGGCTATTTAAAAATCAGCCGAGATTTACGGTATAATTCCACTGCTGAAGTTATTCAGCAAAGCCAAGGCAAAGCCAAAAATCCTCATAGAGATGGTGAAGTGCAATTTAAGTTTCCTTTAGACATCCAAGTATGAGGAATAAGAAGGTTCTGGGTGGCGTGTGGGGTGCAAGCTTTCATAGTTTGCATTTCATTTGAAGACTCTATGATCTATACCATACAGAAAGCTCCTGCTTTGGTCTATGACTGTTTTAACACAACTGAAGGGGCTTAAGCATAGGCCTGGAATGTCTCTCATCCAAGACGATGTTGGAAGCGACATCACGAGGAAGTTCACTTTCCCTTTGTGTGTTAGAAAAGTACATAAGATTTGTCTCTTGTTTAGAGATAATAAGCTGAGTCTGCCCTCTTTAAATTACTTATGAATCCTCTAGAGGAGGGCACTAAAAATAACTTGCGGTTGTACATTTTTCTAGAGAACAGTGACTCCTTTTTTTTTTTTTTAATGTAGTAAAATTTATCCTTGAAAGTTATTCATTCATTTAACGGATATTTACTGAACACTAACTATGTGCCTGGAACTCTGCTAGGTATCAGGGTTATACAGAACACATTCTTCAAGGTCTCATTTAACCCTTTCTCTACCTTCTTGTCCGTAACAGGCAGCCTATTTAACCTGAGTAATCTTTCCATCAAAATCAACTTCTCAATGACTTTCCTTTCCATTCTTGAGCACTTTTCCCTTCACATAAATGTCTCCCATGTGTAGAGGCCTGGAACTTCAAGTCAAAGGGCAGACGTGCTTTCTGTTCTGGCCATATGCCGTTCATCACATGGGCATGTCCATATTTCATCTCGGACATCCATATTATATGATATGCTCATGCCTTACTGTAACCTTGGCACTCTTCCAGCCTTGCTGCTTTCTGTTTCTCAGCACAAAATCTCTGTGGTTTGGCTTATTATGTCCCAGATGTATTCATTTGGACTCTTTCCCTCAGGAAGCCTGGGGTCGCAGGGTGGTAGAGTCTGAGACAAATGCTCCCAATTTCCTGTAATGAGCCCCAATTCCAGCTTCACGATGCTGTCACTTACCCCTCATGGAGAGCTGTATCTGCCAGACCATTATTTCCCTGCTGAAGCTATTCTCTGCAATTGTATTTGGGAGGCTTCTGGCTCTAGCTTTCTATGAAGCACTCAGATGAACGTATTTGAATTTCATGGTTGGGGGAAATGTATTCATGAAACCTGGACTTATGCCTTGGTGTTGCCCATTGATCTTTACTGACATCTTGAACAGAAATGGTAGCCCAGAAGCTAATGCTTAATTACACTCTTTTTTGGAGAAGTGAGTTGAGAACAGGAGAGAAGGAACCAAACGTGCCCATCTATGAAAGCCCAGAAAGTACAACTTCTGGGTAGATGTTTTAGGGTGTCCTGCTCTTCAAAGAATAGTGATTTCTATGGATCAAAACAAGCAGAGTAATTTTTTTTATTTTTTTTTAATGTGTATTTATTTCTGAGAGAGAAAGAGACAGAGTGCAAGCAGAGGAGGGGCAGAGAGAGAGGGAGACACAGAATCCGAAGCAGGCTCCAGGCTCTGAGCTGTCAGCACAGAGCCCGATGCGGAGCTCAAACTCATGAACCATGAGATCATAACCTGAGCCGATGCCAGACGCTTAACCCACTGAACCACCCAGGCGCCCCTCAGCAGAGTAATTCTTTAGCGTGCAGACTCCACGTGACCCAACAAATAAACGGCCAAGGGCTAACCTGCCCTCCAACTTGACAATACTTCTCTGAGACCACAAGAGATTTCCTTTTTCCATCCCTGCACTTTTTTATCTGCATAGGTAGAACAAAATAAATGAAGTTAGAGTTCCCAGGGGCAGGATGGAAGATGAGAGATACACCACTTCAGAAAGACAGGTGGACTGTCCTGCTGGTCGAGCTTCCTCACAAATAGAACAGGGTAGCCTCTTTCTTTTATATAACGTGTTGAGAGACTTACCAACTTGAACACCATGAAATCTTTCATTAGACCTGCAAGTTTATTCCTCAAGCCTGAATTCTTAAAAAAAAAAAAAAAATAGGTAAGATGGCACGTCCAAGTTACTAATTGAGTGAGGCCAATGCTGAGCTTCATAGAATGAAAATACATCTAACCGTGGAATAAGGGGCGGGGGGGAGGGGCGGAATGTCAGCCAAATCATGAATCCTGTTCCAAAGATGGAGTGTTATGACAAAGCTCATGTTAATTTAACTATGCTCTCAATAAACTATTCAGGAGGCAGGCAGCAACCACAATCTGCCGGTTGTTACTTCAGAGCTGAAAGACCCTTATTCCCCGGCTATAAGATAAAAAATATAAATGTGTACGTTTGGGTGGACAGTTTTATGTGGGGATCACATTAAGAAAGACTGATATACAATTCAATAATCGACACACGGTCTTAACTGCGGCAGGCCACAAATGCCCAACTGCATGCCAATGGGAAAAATAGCCCTTTCTCCCACCCACTCAGACTCCCCTGTAAAATACATGGAGAGAGGCGTGTCTCTTTAAAAAGATAAATGGAGAAGGGTGTGGCAAAGAGGGGAACAAAGAAGGTGGACATGGCAGGAGAGAAGCTGTATCTCTCAAAATGCCAAAAGGCAAAGATCCATTCGTAAGACACAATGGATGGAAAATGTATTAGAATGTCTGATTTTGAAAAAAAAGAGAACTTTACTCCAATGGCCCTATCTATCTGTTTATATTGGCTTCATAGAAAATTGTGGGTTGACCAAGACCAAGTAGAGTGCACCTTGTGGCTCCTTTTGCATGATGTCATCAATGGAGCCTCAGGGGCCATAGGATGCCTCCAAGGATTGCTGAGTGGACTTAATCCTGCCCTGCTGATTTTTGTCTCCAGGCTTGTAAACCTCATCCCAAATAGATGCTTTACTCCCGAGCACTGAACACAAAACACGTTCAATATATACGGGCTAATTAGTTCTCTCTCTTTGCTTTCCAAATAACTTGTCCCAATGATCTCTCTTTCCCTTTCTTCTTTCTTAATTTACTCTGTCTTAGATATGCCTTCACTTAGGCCACTTGGGATTACCTGTATTTAAGAAGAGAGCAAAGATAATTTGTCTAAAGGACACATTCACTTCCACTAACCGCCCCCGCAACCTGATCAATTCCGTTCAGGTGAGACATTAAGTCCTATACAGCTTTGGTCTCATAAAGCTCCCTAGACACCCTTTGCTAAGTACCTTCTAAGGTGTCAAAATGAGCGTGACCTGGAGAAGAGTTTCTATTTCTTCCCTGTGTGGCCCTTGCTACTATCATCCATTAATGCTCATCAGTGGTTGCCGTTTTCTTGTTTTAGGGTCCCCGCTATTTTTGGGGAAGCTGTAAGTATTTGCATGTGCACTGGTTTTGAGTTCCTTCACAGCAGTGTTAGCAGGTAAGTGCGGGGGTCTGTTTCCCTCAATGTGAACCCAAGAATGCAGGGAAGGACTGTGTTCCATCACACCTTCCTCAGTCTTAATTCTGGGTGAGCAGGGTTATGATATAAACATTTTCAGTCTGTTTGACAGGAGTTTTTGAGGTTAAACCTACTTCCCACAATAGGAAAATTATAAATGCCATGACATTTTTTTTCTTTAGCTCCCTTAGATATCTTTTCTATCTACCCAATCTCTCTTTACCCTGACAAAATCTACTTGTCCAAGACTTCCAGTACAGGTATGATGAAACTGGCGGAGCTAAAGCGAAATGTTTTTGTCTAACAATTTTATTCCCAAGGGCATGGAGGCTTCAGATCCACTAGGGTGGTCTCATTCTCAGCATTCTGAGCCCTAATGTTAACAACTGATTTAGAAGACATTTGAGTTTGTTCACACCCTTAAGAATACCAACCAACCTAGGGGCGCCTGGGTGGCCCAGTCAGTTAAGCATCTACTTCAGCTCAGGTCATTATCTCACAGTCTCTGAGTTTGAGCTCCACAATGGGCTCTGGGCTGACAGCTCAAAGTCTGGAGACTGCTTGATTCTGTGTCTCCCTTTCTCTCTCTCTCTCTCTCTCTGCCCCATCCCCTGCTCACACTCTGTCTGTCGCTCTCAAAAATAAACATTAAAAAAAAAAAAAAGGAATACCCACCAATCTAGCAAATAAACATTACAAAAGATACTTAATTAGTCACTAGAGGAAAGCAAATTAGATCACAATGTGATACATCTATTCTGCTAGAGGAATGGCTGAAATGAAAAGATGGACAATACCAAGGGTTGACAAGGTAAAAGCACAGCTGGAACCCTCATACACCGTTAGGGGGAATAAAGACTGGGAAAAATCACCTTGAAAATGATTTTGGCAACATCCACCAAGCTGAGTCTAAGCTTATCATTTAACCTAGTGATGTCAGGCCCAGACGCATGCTCAACAGAAAGACATATTCAATCATGCCAATAGAATATTACTTATCATAGCCTCCACGGAGAACTCAAATACTTCATCCAATGGGATGCAATACATGATTAGATCAAACACACTGTTGCTTCAGCCAATAACATGGACAAATTTAAAAATATAACGGAGAGATAAAACCAAAAGAGTACAACCGTACTTTGAGAAACAACAAAAGAAATCATGTATGTATTAGAATTCAAGATGTTAGTTACCTTTCAGAGGATAGGTCCTGGGAGGAGATAGGGGATGATTTCAGGTTGTTTGGAAGTCCCACCTCTAAATCTGGGTACTGGTTACATGAGTAGGCTCACTGTGCATGTAATTATACACAATAAGCTGTATAATTATGACCTGGGTGCTTTTCCATTGGTACATGATGCTTCAATAAAAATTTACCTAAAATAAAATAAAACGTATCATTTAGATGCGTGCTAAGAAGTCCACTAGCTGTAAATAACAGAATCTGTTGATGAATTTTTAAAAATTAATGGTTTGCATAATGAGACTGAGGCCATACACTTTGGTTTTGCACAAAGAAACCTGGTGAATGATACCAGAAACCTTTACCTATTTCTAAAATTATATTTAAAATAATAGGTATGCAAGTATCAAAAATACTTATATTTTACTTTTTCCAGCATTTTGAAAGCCGTCAGTGTTCACTTTCTTCTTGAAACGTGTACATTTTTCCTGTTCTGCTGGAAAGGAAAAGGCTATTTCTTGGCTTGAGATTCTTAAAAAGTCACTAGAGTAGAAAGCAGATTAGACTCAGTCTTGCTGGCTTAGCAGAAATTTTCACAAGTCAAGGGGAGTCACAAAGTTAACCTTTACCCCCCAATTTAACATATTTTTCCCTGCCCGTGCTCAGGCTACCATCAGTCCAACTGGCTCATTTTTAATTCTTTACACACACATGTAATGAGCCATATAAAATGCCTCTACCTTCAAACTAGGACATTACTGTCTGATTTACCAAGGAAAAGAAGAAACCACTTAGTGGTGAATAAATCAGCCAAACCAAATCTTTTAATTTAATCTGATTCTTTCCCAGTCACATCTATATGACAGAGATGAACTCTTCCAAAAAAGTAAAAATGACAGTAATTTTAAAATGGTTTGTAAAAGAATTATAAAACATGTAGAAAGAATCCCAGTCTAACTTAATGGTATTTAAAAAAAAAAAAAATGAAGACAGCGTTGCTGTTTCTATCAATGAATAGCTGATTGATTGCAAATGATACATTCCTATTATTAATGAGACTTGACAATTCCATTAGACTAATATGCAACCACTGCACTTTAATTCTCTTGATGAGCTTATCATTCATTTCCCCCCCCCCCAGAGCTCAATAATACAAAACAAGAATACAAAAGCAAGAGTATTCAGAAGGTTGAGTGAAGGTCCAATTTTAAGGAGCAGAGAGACCATTTATGCCTCTCTTCTCCGAAATCCAATGATAAAGAAGAAACTTAGGGCTTCGAGAGTTATGCTGTAATTTCAAAAGTCATCCATTAGTCAATTTTTATTCTGTTTGAAAAGCTACATTTTAGTTAGCCAATTTATTGAGTATTAGTTCATTCTGTCTAATCCCCTGGACCCAGGTGCTTAAACCATTCAAACAAACCTGAGATCAAGAGTCCATGAGACGAAACTCTGTTTTATCCAACTTAAAGAGAAGAGCAATGCCTCCAAATTTACGATCTTCTAAGCAATTTGGGTTTAACAGGTTAACTGTGAGATTCAATAACTCCCTGCCCTTGAACAAATCACTCTACCACTAATGAAGACAGGTTTTTGTGCTTTGAATACAAAAGTGTCTTAAGAGGCTGAAGTAATGATACAAGGTCATATCAAATAACAACTTATTTCCATATGGCTAGAGGTGTGAGGGTCCAAGTAAGGATTCCATTAAGATAATTGCAGAAAAGATGAGGAAAACACATGTGCAGATGAGACAACCAAATACAGTTTGACGAATACCAAATTTATTTAGATATGAAGGGCAAAATACAAAATTTTTGTTATCTACATAACTGAAAATTCCAAATGATTCTTATGTATGGCCCTCTGTCTTGAGCTATACTTCTGTATTTGCCATTTTAACGGAAATGATAAATTGAACCTATTGAAAATACATCCTGGGGAAACTTAATTATCTACTCATTCACCTTCTTGAAAAACTATTTGCTGAATACTGGTACTTTACTGTGCTAGGGTCCTTGGGAGGAAAAACATCAAATGACACTTCATCCAAACTCTGAAGGGGTTTAAAACGCATTAGGGGATAAAGACATCTAATGTCACTTTTGGCTATAGACTGTATTCATTTGTTTGTTTTGCTGTTAATATAAAGAATGAAAGAGAAGTAAGAAATTTACAGGAGCATCCAGAAGCAGGGATCTCAAGGGAATGGAATAGCCAGAGATGTTTTCATGGAGTAGGCACAAACCAGGGGTTTCCAATATAAAGATCTACAGGAGACAAGACAGTGCCATAAATGAACAAGGTGGTTCATTTGTGATACACTGGACAGTGGCAGAGACTACGGCAAAGTAGAGAGCATGCACTCTATTTAGAGAGCAAAACCTGTCTTTTGTTATAGTTGGTTATTGCCAGGTATAAGGATCTTTATGTGGCAGTCTCCTGATGGTTCAATTGAAGCCACGAATCAGAATTTTATATGTGATTTCTATTCTTTAAAATTTTGCAAAATTATATATATATGTATATATGTAACTTATGTATGTGTATATATATATATGTATATGTATATGTGTGTATATATATACATGCACTTACAGGTATAATTTATAAAATTTTATAATATATTAACTGATTATATTCTACATATAAACTCATATACATCTATAGAAGCATTATACACACACACACACACACACACACACATATATATCAGATTACTAGAACTAAAACTGGTTCAATTGGCTATATTTTAGTGCTTCTTCCAAACTGTATTATGTAAATTCTGCTCAGTTTGAAAAGCTTGTGGATTATCGGCCGTTGTATAAGAGCCCTAGGCAATGGTGGCACTTCTCAATCTGGAAACATTAGTATTTCTGTTTTAGGAAATGTCTAGAACTCGTTATTTGACATCTTCCTTCCCTTGTTGTTCTACTTTCTAGATTTTTAAGAACTTTATTGTCCAGAAGTTCTTCTGATCTTCTTTCTGCTATTGTATATTCATTTCTAAGAAAGCTTTTCTGATCTCAGTGCTTTTTTTATATAGCCCCACTTTCTCTTTGGTATCTATCAAACTATCAGTTTAGTGTCTAATGATATCCACATATATAGTATATACAGCTTACATATAAGTTTATATATATTTAGTTTATCATATAATCATATATGTGTATATACACACATATGTATGTATATTTTTATTTTGGTTTTCTGTTTTGAGTTTTCTTTTCCTATTTTCATTGACTCTATTGTGATTTCTTTCACTTTTTTATTTTCCCTCATCTTTGTATTTCATGTCAGATGCTTTGTTTAAACCCCTGGTAATCCTTGACTGTTCTTTTATATGTAATGGGAAGTCAAGCGTTGCCAAGATGTTTATAAATTGTATTTGCATAGGTTGGCTTTGTTAATTGGTGGCCTTTTTTTATGGTAAGCTTGCAGAGCCATTTCATTTCGAAACTCTAAATCTATAGATTTTTTTTTCTCGTGTCCCAGTCAGTTTCCTTAAAAAGTCTTTAGTCCAGAGGTTAGCAAACTTTCTCTGTAAAAGGCCAGATAGCAAATATGTTATGCTTCATCAGCTACAGAAATATTTGGTATAACCATACAATTCTGCTGTTGTAGCACAAAAGCAGCCATAAAAAATACATAAACGAAGGTAGTGCCTATGTTGCAATAAAACTTTATAAAAACAGGCAGCAGGCCAATTGTTTCAACCCCTGCCCTCATCACCTCTCAGACCTCTCAACTCAGCTGCCTATATTCAGAGTCTAGCAAAAGACGGAAACCTAACACGTTGCCAGTTACTATATTGTCTTGGGCTCAATCTCCCTGGTTTCAATAAGATATCCCCTCCTCAGCTGTAGCTAGTGTTTCTGGGATTGAAGTGCCTCTGTTCATCTCGAAGAAGTAAATTTTTGGTCTTTGGCCATGAAGAGTAAAGAAGGGTAAGCAACTCTATAGAGAGTGGCAAATAATCTAGGAGACACTAAAACAGTACAACTGTTTTCAGCATCACCTGCTTCCCTACTATCAGCTGTAATATGCCTTCAATTTTCAAGCTTTCCCAAGGTGTTAAATCATGAATGTGCCTGGAGATGGCCTCCCCCATCTCTGGGGGAGATTTTTAACAGAGAGAGGGGGAGGCAGAGCCAGAGGGGGGGGGGAGAGAGAAGAGAGAGAATCCCAAGCAGGCTTCATGCTGTCAGCACAGAGCCTGACGAGGGCTCGAACCCACAAACTGAGTTCATGACCTGAGTGGGAGTCAAGAGTGGGAAGCCTGAGCCACCCAGGTGCCCCCAGTTTTCTCAGGCCTTTAGCAGCACTCTTAGGTCAAGAACCATTTACCCAAGTGTTGTCTGGCTTCCAGTTTGTGTTGTTGAATTTGCCTCTCCTGTTTCCTTTGTACTTTCAGGTTTCTGCTTTCCCCAAATCCTTTAACCTGCATTTTAGTAGGATTTGTGATGAGATTAGCAGTAAGTATGTGTGATCAGTTTTCTGCATTTAATTGGTAGTCTTTAGAAAATGTTTGTATATATATTCTCCCTCTCTATATATCTATATCTATATCTATATCCAAATCTACACCTATACATACACACGAGTCTGTGTATTCTGACCTTTGATATTCCCATCTTAATTTAATGTCATTCAATTCCACATATAATATCACCATAGTCAAGAACATGCTTTTATCCACAGATTTACTTGCTAATATCTTCAAGACCATAGAATAAGACATCTGATCTCTGCTGCCTCTGAAATACGAAATGGTTGATAGTTTATACCCTTATAACTTCCTAGGATCTATCTAGAAAAAAAATGGATTACTTTAAAGTAGGATAAGTATAATTTTATGTATTCACCCAAGCTAAGAAATTTCCACCTTCCCTCCTGGTCCAGCTCACTGAAATCCCCTACTCACCAATTCTTTCACAAAGTAGGGGCAATAATTTTATATCTGTTTTAAAATTTGTTTAATGTTTATTTATTTTTGAGAGATACAGAGACAGAATGTGGGTGGGTTAGGAGCAGAGAGAGAGGGAGACACAGAATCCGAAGCAGGATCCAGGCTCTGAGCTGTCAGCACAGAGCTAGATGCAGGGCTCGAACCCACAAACCGTGAGATCTGACCTGAGCCAAAGTCGGATGCTCAACCGACTGAGCCACCCAGGCACCCAAATAATTTTATATCTTTACCACAAAATGTTCCCCCAAATCTGGGGAATGGGGTGTTCATATTCATTTAAAATGTAAAGTTAAAGCATGAGCATCCAGTCTACTGTGGGAAACCTTGAGCCCTGCAGCAGCTTACCTACCAGCCAATCTTTTATGTGGATTTTATTTTCTGTTTAGGCTCTCCTCTCTCTCTCCCTTTTAAGTTTATTTATTTTGAAGAAGAAAATGAGAGAGAAAGCGTGTATGGGAGGGGCAGAGAGAGAGAGAGAGAGAGAGAGAGAGAGGGAGAGAGAGAATCCCAAACAGGCTCCACACTGTCCGCATGAGGAGCCCACTGTGGGCCTCGAACTCACAAACCTGTAAGATCATGGCCTGAGTCAAAATCGTGAGTTGGAGACCTAACTCACTGAGCCGCCTAGGGCCCCAATGCTCTCTTATATCTTGTGATTCCTTTGCTATGCCCACTCCTTTTGGCCCATGATTAGTAGGATTCATATTAGCTTTCTATTTCTGTGTAACGCGTTAGCACAACCTTAGCAGCTTGACTCAATATCCGTTCATTAGCTCAAATTTTGTAGATCCCAATGAGCTTGAATAGATTCATGATCAAGACTGAAATCAAGGTGTTGGCTGGACTCAGCTATTATGTGGAATCTCTGGGAAAGAATCCAAGTTTAAACTCGTTTATGCAGAATTCAGTTCTTTGTGGATATAGGACTAAGGTCCCAGTTTCCTCACTGGCTGTCAGCCAGGGGACACTCCCAAGTCCCCAAGGTGATCCACATGCCTTCTCATGTGACCCCATTCACCTTGGAAGAAACAGTGGACTCAGAAACACTGAGTCCTTCTCAGGGTAAGTCAAACAGATTCTGCAGATTAGCCTGGGACAGCTTTGAGCAAACGTTCTACTTATCATGCTTCTGTTCATTCTATCGGAGTGTCATCTGTACCAGGTGAATGTAATAGACTTTACTCACAATGTGGGTTAGTAGAGAAAACTACAACGACATCCAGAATGCTTAAAATAGAATATCAGGTATCATTGTCCTGAAAAACTTAGCTGTTCCTTGCCTGGGAGAATGACTTGATGCACTTGTCCTTCAGCTGGGCCCCCAGCCTCTAGTCCTTTGGTGGGACTTTCCTCTTTTCCTTACATGTCTCTTGATTTCCAAATATAAAGTATCTCAGTCTTTAGGCACTCCAGTTTCTGGATACAAACTTCTAGATTTCCATTTATGTCCACAGGCAGAACACTGTAAATTACAGCCTCTCCTCAGGGACGATTACCAGAGTGCTGGCCAAGGGAGGAAATTCACTTCTTCACACCAAAATATGCCCAGTAACGAAACGAGAGTTTTCTTCCTAAGAAGGATCCGGCTTTTTTTTTTTTTTTAATCCCTCCCATTTGAAAATGCTTATTATGTTCTTACACTTAAAAACTCTTACCTTTATACCAAAAGTTTGTTTTTACAATTAGTTAACATTTAAAAATATATCCAAATTTTTAGCATATTCTTTGAAACGTAGCTAAAAACAAAAGCTGCCTTTTTTTTTTTTAATTGGAAATACAGTAGGAAAATAGATCATTTAGCATTCCTCCAATAGCATCATTTCAAAAGCACCTGTTGGGATGAGCATTGGGTGTTGTATGGAAACCAATTTGATAATAAATTTCATATAAAAACAAACAAACAAAAGCTGCCTACAAGTAAGGATGTAGACAGGCTTTAAAACTAACCAAACATGTAATAAAAGTCAAAAACAACAATAAGCTCATAAACTCTTTGACCGAGATCTCTAGCAAGATTAATCGTGACCTGGCTAATGTTTTAATCTTATGTGATGAGAAATAACTAGGCAGCCAGCAGAGGAAATACCATCTCAGACTCTCCTACCGGTGCATCAGCTCAATTCTCTTGTCTCACTAATTGAAGCTTTATGCACACCCTCAGGCCAGAGATCTTGTCTCCTGTGTTTTAAGGAATCCAGAGTACGCAGTCAATGGTCGATAAGTAATAATAATTAATATTGAATCTCACTCCCTGGGCAGTGCTCCCAGTATTGATAATGTCAGTGAGGATTATGTCTTCCAGGAAAACATGTAGGATAAATTTCCCGGTTGGGCCCCAGTTAGAAGTAGAAGAGAAAAAATGAACTAAAGCCTATGGTATGATAAGTCAGGACGCTTGGAAAGAACTATCAGAAACACAGAGGAATGCTCAGTTCAATTATCCCCTTGTCTTTTCATCCTCTTTCTCACCTTTTATTTGTTTTCTGTTCAATTCCTAATACAATAAGCACCCCCCAAAATAAAGCCGCAAATAACACAGCAGGCCCAGGGGTGATCTACAAATTATCTAAGAAAAGGAAAATGGAGGCACAGATGAGGAAATCTGAAGCTGGCCAAACTTTGGGGCTCCTTTGGAGCCCCCTACTATGCTAAAGGGGCCAACCCTCCAGTGCTGGGATCTTCAAAACACCTGGTTGGAAGAGGGACAAGTGAGGGCTAGTAAGGTAAGGGGATACTCATCTGAACCAAAAAAGCAGCTAATTACCAGCTACTGTGCTGTTACTTCCATCATTTAACAGACTCTCCAGAAGTAAGCACGGTTATAAGTTTCCTGTTCACTATTCTGTTATGCATGTGTGTGAACACTCATACCCACCCCATATACATATTTCCACGATTATCAGGCATTTTGAAAGAGAGTATCTTTCAATAAACTTGTAAAAGACATTAACTGCAGGAGTTTTTATGGAATAAGCAGAACTTGTCTGTTTATTTTTTAAGAAAAGGGAAATAGAAATGTTTCAGAGTTCCATGAGGGATGCTGGTAAGTGGGATATGCAATTTTAGGAGATGTTATTGCCCCAAGGTTTGGGAAAAGGAAACAAACAAACGGGTAAACTATTAATCTTCTAATTCATATACATACTCAGGGTGCTTTTGATTTCAGTTCTTTCACTTGACCAATTTTGATCAGCCTCTAATATTTTGATGACCTCCTATACCCTTGTATGGATGCTGGTCATATCTAGAGTCACGAGCCAAGGGAGAAGAGTATACTCAGCCCTCACCATGCTGGTCCAGCCTTCTCCATGGAAAGGGCTGTCTGGACATGAACATATTCAGGAGATCATCCTAGGGAACTCAGGCTACCTTACAACAGGACCATTATTCCATCAGCAATGATCTCTGCTACACAAAAATACATACAATGTTAGTTTTATTTCTTTAAAATTAGTTAATATAAAGTGAAAGTTCACAGGGGTTTTGCCTAACTGATAATGAGTTGGGTCTTTCTTACTAAGCTGTTCCTGGAGATCTGTTGACAGATATGTGCTCTGATAACCCCTACAATTATTCTGAATTGTTTGTTGTTGTTGTTGTTGTTGTTGTGGATGCCATGGTGCCTCAGTACCCCTCTTTGTTAACATCCCCATCCTCCAGAATGAGTTTCCTGCCAGAACTACTGCATTTCTCTATGACAAACACAGCTCAATGCTTCACTAATCGCAACTCCAACCACCTAACAGGTGTAAAGCCCAGTGAATAAAATACTCTTCCAGAACACACAGTATCTATTTATGCCCATTTTCATATCTATCTCTATTAATCTCTATCTAAAAATATAACCACAGAAATCGTGTTTTATTTTTTGATCCAATGTCAGCTCTGTTGATTGTTAATATTCTTCGAAAAACAATGGAAATGAGCGTTTCAAATCAGTGTTCTAGAAATTCCCGGGTGCATGATGACAGTTTCTCATAACTGCATTTTAATTCTCGATAAGTCTATCCTCAGACTTTAACTCTGCAGTCACCATTCTGTGTTTTGATGTGTAGAGCTGAGAATAGAGGGGATGATCAGTCTTGTGAATTAGATAGTATGAACAGTGCCAGTAAGGTAAACACGTATGACATGATGAAGACAGTATTTACAAACAAATTATTATAA
Organism: Puma concolor; assembly: GCF_028749965.1. Classification (NCBI taxonomy): domain Eukaryota; kingdom Metazoa; phylum Chordata; class Mammalia; order Carnivora; family Felidae; genus Puma; species Puma concolor. The sequence continues at coordinate 144,712,331 of NC_141667.1, forward strand.
TTAGTTTAATATGCCTATCAAGTATAGAAATTCTTTAATTTGTCAAATTCTTCCTTGGCAAGAATGCAGTCATTTTGGATACTTTCTTTCTAGAGGCCATTTTAAACTTTTTTTTTTTTTTTTTGGCTTTATTTTCTCTCCGCTAATTAGTCTTTCTATATCCAGCAATATTTAGTAGGGGAACAAAGTGAGCTACTTTTCACATTTGAAATTTCAACAGCCAGACCCAGAAAAGATCAAACTACTTTCCTTTAGACAGACTCTGGCCAAAAAAAAAATTCAGACATAGGTAATTTACTGTTTACATGTTATATCTTGCCAAATTCTGAATAGAGATTTGGAGAATCTGTGACAGAGAAATCCTTAAGGGTTTAGCAGCTCACTTGGATTTTGTTTTGTTTTGTTTTGTTTTTGTTTTTGTTTTTTTTTTTTTTGCTTGGGATCTGCATGTAATTTTTTTCCAAATAAATGTTATGAGAAATTCCTACCTTTCTGACTTTCAGAATACATACATATATACATACATATATATATGTATATGGTTTGTATATCTGGGTGAGTAAAGAAAGCTAATGAGATATATACTAAAGCTTTGGTTTGGAACAAAATTTTAAAAATAAATCTTGCATTATCTTGTTTAATCTCCCTTACTTTGATGACTAGTACAACCAAGTTCATGAAAATGACCACGTCTGTATGTAACCCAGTATTCCTTGAAAGCAGTTTGGCACTAAATTTCTTTCTTTTTTTGTTTTTTTAGATTTATTTTTATTTTTAGAGACAGAGTTCAGGGGAGAGGGGAAGATGGAGAGAGAGAAAGAATCTTAAGCAGGCTGCACGCTGAGCATGGACGCTGGACTTGATCCCGTGATGCTGGGATTATGAACCTGAACTGAAATCAAGAGTTGGACTCTCAACTGACTGAGCCACCCAGGTGCCCCTGCCACTGAATTTTCATCATTGCCCTAAAGTGACAAGTATAGGTAAAAAGCCTAAGAAGCTGTGCTTCCCTCTCACAGTGTCCACCCTCAGCAACCTGGCTACAGCATCAGTTTACCTGGCAAACACGTTTTTGAAAAGAATTGTGAATGCAGACTCGATTCCCTTCTTCTGGTATTTCCCTATGAATTCATGTGTTTATGAGCATTAGGTATACTTGCTTTTCAAAATGAGGTGTGTCATGGTGCCTGGGTGGCTCAGTCGGTTAAGTGTCCGACTTTGGCTCAGGTCACGATCTCACGGCTCATGGGTTCGAGCCCCTCACTGGGCTCTGTGCTGACAGCTCAGAGCCTGCAGCCTGCTTCAGATTCTGTGTGTCCTTCTCTCTCTGCCCCTCCTCTGATTCGTGCTCTCTTTTTCTCTCTCTCTCAAAAATAAATACAAATTTAAAAAATTAAAAAAAATAATAAAAATAAAATGAGGTGTGTCAATCATTTTGAGGCAACACACATAGGCCCTCCTAACCCCAAGCCCAGCAATTACAGACCCCCTTCCACACCCCACCCTGGTAAAGTATTATTTTCTCGAGCCAGGGGCTGAGTACTACATCCACGCTTTACATCCGATGAAAATGATGTATGTTTTCCTTTCTGAAAATTTCAATATGTGGCTCTTTCCCACTTCTCCATACATTTTATTTCACTTATTGAAACTGGATGGAAGACTAGGTTTTAAGTGTTTTGTGGATTTTCCTCCAGAAGAAATCATTTTATAAAACACGTATTTATGGTTACGGAAGGACTAATTTTTTTTTTTAACGATCTAAGTGTTGTAAAGCTAATTGGGAAAGAATTAATAATTTTAGAACATTCACCTCTGGTAGAATATAAAGAAGTCATTGTTTAATTTTAAGACAATAGCAAAAGTAGGTTTTACTTAAAACATGACAGTTCAAAGTCAGCTCCCAAGGTCCCAAAGCTGTTTATTTGCTTGGTTGTATAACACACTGAAAAACTTTGATTAGAAATTATTACTGTTTTACGGTAAACTCAAGACACCAAAAACAAATAGGTCACCCCATTTTTAACCTCTATTCTTATATTAATAGAAAAAATTTAAAACCAGTTTAAATGGGTTTTTATAGTCCTTCTATGATTGAGAAAAGCAGCTCAGGGTAAAACTTCCAATATATGTATAATCATTCCCAGATAACTGCCAGCAATGGAAGTTCCTGACCTTAGAAATCAGATCTATTTAGAATATTAATCCTCCTAGTGGAATGTCTTATCAGAAACGTAGGTCAATCATGTCAACCCCAAATGGCTCTTTCCAAGTGGCAGGGTGTCACTGGGTCAGCGTAGCAGACTCACACCAACTCTGAACGTTTAAAAGTTCTTTCAGTAAAAACAATTCTGTACTTAAGTGTGGGATATGTAGAATCACGAAAGTGTCAAAGCATTTCAGATTTGGAGCTACGGAGCAACTGACATAGTATTTCAAAGCTGACCTCCGGTGAACATTTTAAACAGTGAACATATGGAAGAATGGAAATAAACCCAAAAACTTAAAAAAAAAACAATTTATCTTTTGAAATTTAATTCCCAATCCCCAAAACATAGTCACTTACAAAAGGAAGTATCTGGAGAGAAAGAATGATTTTCTGAAGCTTATCTTTTATCTTGCAACCTGAGGAAGAGACAGGTGCTTTCAAACACTCCAGGAAAACATACTTAAATAGCATCTTGTTGGTTTTTGATCAAAAAATGAAATGACGGCACATCAGTAGGTGACCTAAGAGACGTGACAGAAGCCTGGTCTGAGGCAGAGAGCTTCACAAAACCCTGTTTTTGTCGGGGTGAGGAGAACCTCACACAATTATTGGAACAGAAGCGTGAGCCTATTAGGGAGAGATGGGTTAGACTTCTTGGTATCAGCTGGACCTGACTCTTGGCACATGGTGTTAAAAAAATCTTCGTTAAAAGTCTCAGTGGTGTTCCCCTGAAATTGCAGTGGTTTTTAGAGTGTTCTCCAAGTCTCAGTGGTAGAATGGGCACAGCAACTCATAGCAACTTTACTTTAAACATGATAAATATCCTCTCAGGTGGGGCCAGGGGGCTTTGGGAAAAAAACAAAAGCAGGATGCATTTTTTGTTGTCATTGTGAGAAGCCAGGGAAATCTTTCAAGCAGGGAATATGGTGCTCTCACTGGAAGACTAGGCTTCCTTATTTACCATTGAGAATTTCCCTTTTTTGAGGGGATGACCATTTCATTTTTTTTTTCATTTTTTAAAGTTTACTTATTTTAAGAAAGAGAGAGCATGGATGCAAGTGGGGGATGAGAGGGAGGGGGAGAGAGAATCCCAAGCAGGCTCTGTGCCATCAGAGCACAGTCCAACGTGGAGCCCAAAGTCACAAACCATGAAATCATGACCGGAGCAGAGATCAAGAATCCAGCACTTAACCAGCTGAGCCACCCCGACACCCCAGTATTGTAGCCTGTTTTTACTGCAGTCTGAGAGGTTGGTGGAAATCATTCTGACAGCCGGACATAACCATAAAAGCAAGAATAGGTAGGTGGGATTCCCTGCTAGAGATAACTATAAGCACAGTGGCTACCCAGATCCACAGATACTGGAAGTGGAGTACATCTTGTGCCCATATCTTTTGTGCTTATAGGAAGAATAATTTGAAAGTTCAAATAAAATGATATTTTTTTTAACAAGCCATTTTGGTTGGTGATCAGCACTATAAGCTGTCAAAAAGCATTATTACCTACTCTATATTTTAAATGTCCAATTATTCTTTTCTCTTCTGGACTTTAAGTCTGTAGTGTGGTCAAGCACTGAAGTTTGACTGTAGTGACTATAGCCTGCATTAATCTTGCAAAATAAGCATTAGAACTGAAAAGCCCTCATGAGAATCAAGTAGAAAGCACAAGTATCCACTCTCCAGCGTTTCTGGAACCATACTTCACGCTTTCAATATAGGCACTTTAGAAAACTATAAAGGCCAAACACTCGCCCTTTATCACTATGATTACACTTCAAGTATTGGTGACAATTAGCTCCTAAAATCCTCCAGCATTTATCCCTGAAGGAAATATCCAAGGACTTACATGGTGGAGAGAGGAAGGGGAGGGACATGTTGGGGGGATTTGAGTCTGCATTGGGTTTTAGTGGCTGTGAAGAGAAGGGTTGGGAGAAACCCTCCTTTGGCTGGTGTGAATGAAGGAAATCCAGAACTTCTGGCCAAATCCTGGACTGGGCAATGTTCGCCTCAGTTGCTGTGTCTCACTCTCATTGAGGTCAATTCAGATAGGATCATTTAGGGATTTGAGCAACGATTTCAAACTTTCTTAAGCTTCAATCCAGGTAAGTGGATTCAGAGATGGAGTAAAGATAGAAAAGCAGAGAGAAAAACTTGTGTGTTGAAACTACTCAAAATCCTGATTTAGTTACGCACATGGTACGTCTTTCTGAATGTGGATGAAATATATTTACCGTGGCAATGTCTGTCCCACAGGAGAGTGTTTTCATGCAGAGGAAATAGACCAGGTATTAAAGTTTTGTGCTTTATTTTGTTTTGTGTTTTAGTATTTATGTACTATTAAAAAAAAACCAGTTCAATGATTTGGCATGTCTTTCAAATATACATAACTTGGGATTCATGACTAATTGTTTCACCATTGTGCTATAAAATGTTATCAAGAATAAACTTGCCAAAGAAGACAGTTTGCTCCTTGACCCTAGTTTGACATTTTAAAATGAAACTACCATGAAGATCAGTATTAATCTAATCAGTTCCAAGATTATAATGCTGCCATCCCAAGGAAAAGAGTCATACTGGGTGATCAACTTTGTTTTCGTATTTTCTTTCAGACCCCAGTGCTAAAATGCTTGTGTTTTTCAAATTTTGTGATTTTACAATCCTTCAAGATTTCTCAGCACAAATAAAATGGTTTTTTCTCTTTTGGAGCTGAGTTTGTTTAAGTCAGTTCATGGTGTCTGCATAGAAGGTGCTAGAAAAGTGGTTCATCTTCCTCCATTGTGGCCATGGTCCACATACAGGCCTGGACCTCCTTGCAGTATTAGAAATGAAGTTAGTTTGTCTTTGGGGTTTCCTGTCTGATTACTTTTATCTTTCTTCTTCTGCCTTAGCTCTCTACAAAAACACCTGCCTTATACCATCCTGGCCAGTGACTGGATCAGCTGAGGCAGCATGAGGACTCACTTTAACTACAAGAAGCTCTTTCATTATTCTCTGAGCGTGAAAAGTCTCCCTCCTCTTCTCCATGGCTGGAAATTCTGAATTTCTGTCAAAATCGGGATTATTGGCCTGATCTCCAGCCAAATAAGAACTAAGGGGTATTCCCTGCTGGAGGAGCTCTTTTCTTATCCAGCGCTGTGTTGGAACCTGAGAAAGAGACATCTCCTTCTGTGTTTCTCCCAAGAAAGACATCGTTTGAAATACTATTATAAATTAGCTGCCTGCTTCATCTCGGTGTTAATCCTTGCATGAAAGTGATGCCCTGACTTCAATTTCCAGAATATGGTTTTACAGTTTGTGTAGCTGTTTCATAATAAACAACTTATTAGAGTTAATTGTATTTTAGACGACTGTCTTTAATCCGTTTTATGGTGTTATTTCAAATTTTATCATTAAGAAACATGTTTTTGACTTCTGAATCACTCATCTGTCTACATTCACTTGGCTATAGCCATCTCAAGATTAATGATTCCCTTCACTTCCAACTTCCATGTCTTTAGCTAGTTCCACTCACAAAGAGGTGGATTCAAGAAACTGCTCCAAGTACTGGAGAGAATGACAGTGGTTCTAGGCTAACAAGAGCAAATCTACTCATCAAAAAGCTCTGTGCTGTTGTCAAAAATCACCCAACAATCACTGTGTACGGTAACAAACACCCATCAGGAAGGGTTCTTGGCTCCAGGATCTCCTAAGCCACTGGGCAATCTGATCTCCATCAGGCTCTGCAGTTATGGCCACACTCACATATAATGGAATCCCAACTCTCTCTTGAAGAGCCCATCAAGTGAGATGTTAGAAAGGATTCCCTGGTAAGAAAGAAAGGATACCTTTTCAATCTTTACCTCAGGGGCTAGGTAGGGAATATCATCAGATCACCATCTCCATGTACACATTTATGTCTTGTGTATTTCAGCTCACCCAGACTTAAATACAGAACCTGGCACCCACGAGGTATCTAATTCATTTTGTAGAATAAACAGATGAACGAAAAATTACCCTTGACACTTCATTCTTATCATGCTTTCTGTGTCTGTTCTTTATAAATTTGCTACTGAGCATGTACTCTTTGAATGTATATATATTTTTTCATCCAGAAATGGCTATCCTCCTTCTGTGTTCCATACTTGCTTCTCTCTCTGTGCTGGTTCCAGCTGCAACCTATACTCATCAATGACTATGCATTCCATAGCTGGACTCTGAGGAATTAGATTACAACTTAGTTCATAATTTGATCTGAATTGGATGAAATTAGAGACTTGATGAAAATCCAAAACCAGGAAGTTAGATGAACAAACACTTGCACATGGACGTCCCTCCATCAGCTGTGGCTGTTAAGAAGACTCCATTCTTCACCCTGTTTTCAGAAAAAACTGTAAAGTCCTACCTACGTGAATGGGCTGAATAGTCTCTGTGAAAACAGGGTAACATTGTAAGTATGTAGAGTCACGCTATATTTTCTTTCTTTTTTTAACTTTATTTATTTATTTTGAGAGACAGAGAGCATGAGCAAGGGAGGGGCAGAGAGAGAGGGAAAGAGAGAATCCCAAGTGGGCTCTGTACTTTCAGTGAAGAGCCCGATGTGGGGCTTGATCCCACAAAACATGAGCTCATGACCTGAGCCAACATCAAGACTCGGACACTGAACCCATTGAGCCACCCATGTGCCCCTCACGTTATATTTTCTAATATCCATCTTCCCCAAACCACCCCCCCCCCATATTGCTATCACCAAACGTTCTGGTCTTTAGAGCATGACCACATAAGGGTTAAAAGACTCTCATCCCCAAATGGGATGTTGGTCTTAATGAACATGACTTTGCCACCATCTGCATCTGCACTGAGGTGCCCTTTCCAGGTACAAGTTCTTCTCCAGAGTGTGCTCTCGGTCTCCGTGCTACAAGCACAGAATCTCTGGAATCACAAAACCCACCACATTATAGCTCTGTTAGTTGCTAAGTATATGATCATGGGTTAGCGTACCTAACTTTTATGAGGATCATTTCCCTCAAACATGCCTACTTAGCTGGGTTGTTGTGAAGAGAAAATGAGATGATTTTTAAAATGTCTATCCCGGTGAGAAACAAAGAATAGATACTCAATTTATGAGAGCTAATTTTATCACCATCACTATGGCAATATACGCCTCCCCCAAACTTACTGTAGTCCCAAAGCAAACAGGCTCTTAAATGTACATTCTCCATGATTCTCAATGAGCAGATCCTTTTTTTTATCCCCTGAGAAACATATCTGACTCTTCCCATCCCTATTTTACTTCTCCCTCTCAGAGTCTTGTCACTGTCGCACAGACTCCCTGAGAGTGCTCCCTTCTCCCAGTCTTCCTTACTGGGCTTCACTTTCCACAATGCTGGAACAATGTGCTCCCAAAAATAAACCCTATTAGCACATTTCCTTGCTTTATGTCTTTTCATTGGCTCAGGATTGCCTAAACTATCTTCTTTATCCTTATTCTCCTTCAAGACTTTTATTTCCTAATATGAATTGTGAATCTCTAAGACAGGGCTGTAGGTCAGTTTTACTAATGCATTTTTCCACTGAAAAGTGTATTTATTTATTTTTTCGAACAGAGCATTTTTAGGGAACTATTTCACAGGTACACAGGGCAATGCTGGCCTATAGTCAAGTCCACACCTCTCACACAAATACACAAAGTTCGCTGTCCCCCACTCCTTTCCAATGTCCGTGTCCTTCTGCTTCATACCCACTTTCTGTTCCAAATCTACTGTTTTCAAATACCATGCTTTGTAGTTTGATCCCTCCTTTGCCGATAACATGATTGGCCCCTGAAACAGCCTGCTCCAGTCTTCCACCTAGCTCCTCAATCTGCTCAACTTGCTGACCTGTGAAGCTTTTTTATTCTTGTGCCTCCTGAGAAATGTGGGTACACTGGGAGTTTACAAGGAAGAATACGCGATATTCATACCTCTCTTATATTTACTGTATCGCTATGTGAAACACGGTCTCCCTCATTAAAAATAAACTCCATATGGGCAAGCATGTTGAGGCTTCACTCTCTTTGTACTTTCTTTTCTAGTTCACTGCCTAACACATAGATAGCAAGAGAGATGGGGTGTAATGAATGTTTACTAAAATATTCGCTAAATATGCCACAGATAGAATGGTATTTCGCGCACACGCACATGCGCACACACAGGAAAACTGTCATCAAATGATGTGGTTAATAATTTCTATCTTCAACAGAGCCAACCTTTACTTCACAGTCTATGAACCTTTGGAAATTCCTGCTTTCTCTGTTCCCAATCATACACATCCTGTACACTATCATCCCTAAGGACCATGATCTCTCCAGATTCACTGTAGAATATTCTTCTTGACAAGGACATGGCTGTTAACATTTTGTGCCAAAGTCAATGTTAGAGCATATCTAATTGACATTTAAAGTTCTTCTAGAGCTCTTTCAGAGGCAGCTCCAATGCAAAAATGCTAGAGGGACCTCAGATCGTTTCTTTGAAAGCCCACTTTGTCATTATTTATCAACGATTCTCAAACCAATGCCCGCTCATCTCTCAGACTGACACTCGATAATGGTTTCAATAGAAGAGCAGCTGTTTCACATTATTTGCCTCTTTGTGAACAGCACCCAGGTACTGCCATTCCCATTGTTTTATGAATGCGCTAGAAAAATGGCAGGTTGCCAAAGACAGCATCCACATGGTTGCTTGAAACAACGCCCCAGACAAAAAAGGAAAGGGAAAAAAAAATCCCTCACAGATTGCAATGTGTACAATTTTGGCTGTTTTGCACATCCTCTGCAGCTGTGCATTCATGATGCTATATTTAAGCAAAAATCTGTGTAAGAATTAGTCACTAGGAGATAGAAGTTTGGCGGCCATTTTAAGGATTTGGCTGCAACGGTTGTCAAGATTCTCTCCTTCCAGAAAGAGCTCTGCCTGTCTTATCATCAACCCCAAGTATGAGTGTGACTACTTGCTGGAATATGATCCTTTCATATATGGTAAGACTTGCTCAAAAATTAGCAAGCTCTCATTATTTTCTTTGTGAAAGGTATCACTGTCACTTTGTGCTGATTCTTTTAGAGTCATGACTGTCAGAAAGTTGGGACTTTTCAATAGTCACAAAAAGAGAAACCTTTGAAAAAGCTTAGTGTCAACCCAATAGCTCTTTTCTTACACCCCTCCTTCCTTCCTCTGAGGAAATTCAGAGTAAAATCATAATTAATGGAGACAAGGTTGCTCAGCTGAAATGTACAAGACCAATTGCTTTTCAGCAGGATGCAAATCCCACGTTAGGAGACACCACCCATTTCTCATTGTCAGACCAAAGAAGTACTTCAGACAAACTCTGCCTAACAAAGAAGGAAAATAAAATACCCTGTGAATTCATCTATTGATGAAGAAAAGAATATGAAACATAATGACTACTGGAAGAGAAAAAATTCTTTGGGTTGTTATGAAATGCCTTGTTTTCAAAGATATGTAAAAGCCGGCACCTTTAAATAAGTCTTCGATTTAGAAGTCAGGAAAATCTCTGGGATAGGAGAAGTAAAATTACATTAGCTAATCTCACAATGCTTGGCCTTCTCAAGGAAGTTTCTCTAGTGTGCCAACGGAATTCAGCAGATCCATTAACATCTTCTCTGAAAAGCGCTATCATCTTTTTCCAGAAACCTGTGAAGCTTAGATTTGTCTAAATCTTATTTGCCAGTTACACACTTCAAATATTTGTATATTCCTGAAAATAGAGATGGTCGTTAAATTTCGTATCTTTCTTCTGTATGTTGAATATTTTAGCATATTTTAAAAATTTCATCCAAACTATTTCCCAAAACTCACCTCCAGTTTGGAACAACTTCTTGCCTCCAATTCGCTTATGCCTATCATTCAAATTCTAGCTTGGAATCCTAAGAGGTATTCTTTCTGGACCCTGCCCCCCGACCCCCCTCCGCCGCCAAGTGAATTAGGAAGAAATTTGGATATTGATCTGTAACAAAAATGTGTGAATGTGTGTGGCTAGGATAAGATTCATTATTATTTTTTATCATTTTTTTTTCCATCAGGATAAGGGTATTCTTTAATTTCCCTTCTGAATTTCCCCCCAAGCTCCTACCCACCAACCCTCTGGTAACTGTCAGTTCTCTATAGTTAACAGTCTGTTTCTTCGCTAAGAGTTACTCTTTCCATGAAATTTCTCATCATCATGTTGATAAAAATGAAGCAATTTAGAAGAAGTTAATCTGTGTTCCTTAAATGTTATTCTTCATACTCTATGCTACTTTTTAAAAATAAAAATTTTTATACTGGAATAGTTCTAGGGGTGTCTGACTGGCTCAGTTCGTGAAGCGTCCAACTCTTGATTTTGGGTCCGGTTATGACAATCTCATGGTTCATGAATTTGAGTCCCACATTGGACTCTGTGCTAACAGCATGGAGCCTGCTTGGAATTCATTCTCTCTCTCTCTCTCTCACTCTCTCTCTCTGCCTCTCCCATGCTCATGCTCATGCTCTCTTTCCCTAATAATAAATAAATGAACTTAACAAAAGAAAAGTTTTAGATTTACATAAAAGTTGTGAAGATAGTAAAGAAAGTTTCCATGTATTCCCCTCCCAGCTTCCTCTATAGTGAGCATCTTACATACATACAGTAATTTGGTCAAAATTTATGAACCAATACTGAAAAGCCATTATGAACTCAAGTTCATAGTTTATTCAGATTTTCTTACTTTTTACCTAATGTCCTTTTTCTGTTCCAGGGTCCCAGCCAGGATACCACATTGCACTTGGTCATCCTGTCTCCTGAGGCTCCTCTAGACTGTGACAATTACTCAGACTTACTTCGTTTTCAATGACTGTGACAATTTTGAGGAGTACTAATGAGATATTTTGTAGAACATCCCTCAAGTGGGTTTTATCTGCTATTGTTCTCATGATTAGACTGGGATTATGGATATTTGGGAAGAAGGTCACAGAGATAAAGGGCCATTCCTAGCACATCGATGGTACATGACACTAACACGATTCACCACATGATTTACATTGTTGATGTGATGACCTTGACCACTTGGCTATGGTAGTGTTTGAAGGAGTCTCCACTGTACAGTTAATATACCTTTGGGAAGGGAATCACTAGGTGCAACGCACATTTAAGGAATGGTGAGTTATGCTCTATCTCCTTGAAGGTGGAATATCTACATAATTTATTTGAAATTCATTGGTGCTGGAGACGTGTGTGCTTTCTAACATTAATTTAAATATGAAACTATTCTTCATGATACTGCAGTGGTGAATGCCCGGTACTGTGAATTTTTCAAAATCCCTAAAACTCTGTAGCATAAAGAGTGAATCCTGATGTATGTAATTAAAACAAAATCATTTAGGAAGCCAGAGGATCTTAGGATATAATGAATACTCTGATAAGAAAACACAACACATGTATACTTACACAAGTAAACGGATGGCTGACGGTAGGAGACAGGTTTCCCCCTGCTGGAGTAGGAAGTTATAGACAATCAAGGGAAGAAGGGTACAACTTTCCATGTAACAATGAACCCAGAGTTGAAGGCATTGGTATGACCTTATGTGCCTAGCTTAACATAGACACAGATGGATATATACACAAATATTCACAGATATGTTTATACACATGAGTTAGCACACACACACAAGATTTCTTGCTTTGTCTGCTGAGAGGGCCATGACAATGATACCTATCACAGCTATTATCCAAGTCTTGGCTTCTAATACCATTCTCCAATGAAAGAACTAGTGTTCCAAGAGACAGAGATGATTCTAGCTCTGGGACAGAAATATACAAGATGAACTTCGGATACCTTATAGTGTCATAAAGTAAGGAAGTGCTCAAAACAAAATCACAAAAATGACGGTCTGTTAAAGATGGGGATAATCACACATATGCCTACAGAAAGAGCTCCCAATGGCCAAGACTGAAAAAATATGGCAAAAAAATTTATTAGATTATGAGTTTCTTTATTAAACGCAACTTTACCAATGAGTCATTATAATGAGTTACATCGTTCTGTCTTCTCCATGATTCCCAGAAAAGAGACAATTTAGGATTGGAGTTATCAGCAAATATTCTGAATTCAGCTTGACCCAGCTTAAATTATGGCTTCACTTCTTATGCATCACCCTGGTCAAATTTCTCAATCTATCTGTATTTCCATTTTCTCATAAAAAATAATGAATAGTAAAAAAAATATGTGAAATGCTAGTCTGTAGTGCTGGGCACATTAGAAACACTCAGTAAATATGAGCTATCATTAAAAGTTTGCAGTATGCACTCAGTAAAAGCTCTTTTCATTGCCTAAAGGAGATGTTATCTCTTCATAATTCTATGAGCGATAATTTTAAACTGGAGAGAATTCACTGTAGAGAGACCAAATTAATTTGCTAAAATTCATTTATACAGGAAAAAATGTCATTTTTGGAAATTTACAATTCCCACTAATTTCTAGATAAGCTCTGAAATAGTTTCCATGACTTGCTTTGATTTTTACAAATGATTAAATTGTATATTTGGTTTTAATATGGTTGCACATTCTAAATGTAGCAGTGTAGCTTTGGGCTACTATTATCTAGTGTCACAATTGACCAATTCTGTTACTTCTGTGAACATTTCAGTTAGGATGTTTGTTTGATATTAGGAAGATAAAATAATTTAAAGTTGACTGAAATTTAAAGCCTCAAATCAGTTGTGTTAAACTTGGCTGAACTTGGACTTTGTTAGATATCCTAAAATAGCCCAAAATGTCAGTGTATGAGAATTCCAAGGACTGTCTGATAGAAGAAGGGGCAGTGGTGAGAGGAGCTCACCCCATGAGGGTTCAAATCACACTCCCAAGGTCAAAAGCACCCTTCCTGTTCACACACCATCATGTTGTTTTAAAAACTTAAATGATGTGTTAAGCAAATTAAACACAACCTATTTTAGACCAACCAAAACCAGATTTCAAACCCTGATTCCCCCTTAAGGAAATTCTGGAACCTCTCTGATGTCAATAGGAACATTTCTGCATCTATACACAAAGCTGGACTAAAACAATCATAAACTCGCTACTGGGAACAACGGTATTGACAAATTTAATCCAGATGTGAAGCTAATAATGACTTGCTTTGAAGATAATCCTTGTGATGCCACAGCCCTACAAGGAGTTCTTCCTCTTTCTATTACAATTTCCTGTAAATTCAGTTGAGGTTGTATTTTTGCACTCATGTGGGCCTCATTGGAGCAGAACAGAAAAATTAACATCTGATGCCCTGAGCTTCATTTACAAAGAGCCCCAGAACCTAGGAAGCCATCTTGATGGGCAGCTGATATATGGATAGTCCAGAGTGAAGCCAAATTATCATTGTGGAAGAAATATCTCACAGGAGCAGTGTGGGTTCTAACCATCTTTCAATGATAATTAGCAAATCTATTGCTTCTGTCACCGATTCCTGCAAGGTACTTGCGATGTTTGAGTCTCCAAGTCGGTTTTAATTCACCAGGTCTGAGGAGAATGGTGTATTCTTGATTTACTGCATAAATGTACCTTTTGTCTTAATTCAGTGATTGATCTCAGGTAAAGTGAGATCATGAACTTAATCTCTTCTAAGCTGAAATCTCAGTGAGGTTGGGGACCCCGTGTCTCCTAAAATGTAACACAATGCCTGACACATACAAGGTATTTAACAAGGATATGTTGAAATCACGTAATTTCTTCAGGCATATTATAAAGCATATGGCTGAAGACTGAAAGTTTGAAATTTGCGATGTTCAGGGATTTCTCTTTGCCCTGTCTCTGAATTACACTCCTTCCTGAGAAAGTAGAGAAAAATCAAACAGATAGTAAAGGTGTGTCATCCTTACTAGGACTGTGATAAAGTGTATTAATCAATCCCTCATCTTCTGAGTGATTCCGAACTATAAGCAAGGAGGAAGAAACTAGAAATAATGAGACGTAAACTGTGGATTTAAGTGGTTTTCTAGATGACTGGGTGGCTAGAGACAAGTAATAACTATAAATCAACTCAGCAGTTCCAAGCGATTCCAAGCTGGGTAGCAGAGCCTCGGTGAATCTGCTTCAGGGAGCCTTGCATCTTTAACTTACTGTTCTAGAGGCAAAAGATGGTTTTGCTGATATAAGGCATGATCGGGCAAAAAAACAAAAACAAAAATACCCCTTAGATATTTACCTTCACAATCAGAGTTTCTATAATACACTCCTTCTGGAGAATAGTAAACTGTGCATACAAAATCTGCCCCTGCATTTCACAGATAGTGGGAAGCTTCTGACACTCATAGCCCTGTCATCTTACTTACTGTAAACGTTCCCCAGTATCACTGCACACATGAACTGTTTCTGGCAGTTTCTGAATGCCTTCTTCACACATGCCTGGCCCTTCTCTCTTCCATTTCTACACACTGCTATAAAGACTCCTATTCTAAAGCCATCTCACAAAGGTACATCCTGCTTTAAAAACACACACAAAAGCACACAAACCCAATGTATTCATCCTCTACTGCCTATAGAATAGCTGGGTACTCATGGCTTCCCATAGACTTGGAGTCAGACAGATACTAGTTCCCATTCTGACTCTGCATTGACGACGCATCCTGAAGTAAGTTCAGCCACCGCCACCCCTATTCCCAGTCCGTGTAGTCATTAGTAAAATGAAAAGAATAATTCCTGCCTCACAGGATTTCAAAAAATCTCACCAAGGTATTATTTGTAAAGGTTTATCCATATATATTCAAGCCATGGTTCAGCACCTGGCACGTAGTGGGCTCTCAAAAAACTATAACCATATCTGTTTTCCCTTTTTAAATTAATACCATTATTCTGAAGGCTCACCTAAACACTCTTACTTGTATAAACATGAATATTTCTGCATGAGCTAAGATGTGATGATATCTGGTAACATTAACTTAACTGAGCTTAGATTAAAAAAAAGGGGGGGGTTATTGACCATGTAACTTGTATGAGCAAGAGGTGACTGAGACCAAGGACATGAAAGTCTCAGGGGTGCTCTCTGGCTCCTGTCTGAGTCTGCATGATTAACACCACCAATTCCATGACTCTGGAATGCAGACAGCTGTAGGCAGCTCAAGGTTTTCATCTCACCTTTGCCACATGGAAAGAAAGAGCTCTTCATTTTAGCTTATTCGAAATGTCACAGAGTGAAGCTCTATTGGCTCCCACATGCCCAATGTTAAGTCAATGACTGTTCAACAGGATAGTCCACGATGAATGTCTCAACGCGACTCAGGTTCCCTCACTCCATTTGGATGAAAAAAGAGAGGTTATCGAAGGAAATGGACATTCTCTCAAGAGATACAAACTATAGTGGGGAGAAGGAGTGAACAAATTCTACAAAAGAGGGTGCTCTTTCAAAATAAGGGTTGGGTAGTTAGGGGAGAAGAAAATAAAACTGAATATTCATGAATCACTTACAAATGTAATCATAACTACCCACTGGAGCAGACTGACAGAGTTTTATGGTAGTAGATCACATACATAATCCAAGAGAGTCTTATTTGAATAAGCTTATGTCATTCTCATTCTTGAATGAAGTCAAGTATTTGGACTTTAGGTTATTTTTTAATCCCACAAAGTTCAAGTTGGGGTTGGGGTTCTAGACTAAGTTGTTTAATTTCTATTTCCGCACTAAGAAATATCTAGGATTGGTTGAGATTACCTCTAGCATCTACTGCCTACACTCTGGATTATATCCGTGTATATGCTTTACATTTTTAGGCATTCAGTCCTCACAATACATTCTTCCAATCTATTATATAAATAAATTATAAATATGTATATATTTATAAATTTATAGAAATAAATTATATAATGACAAGTTTTATGCTACTCAACACAAATCAGTTCAGTATATGTTGCCTCTCATTTTTTATTCATTGCCCAATGTAAACAGTATGAAAGTATACTTTAAAAAAAAATTAATGCTTTTATTTCAGAGAGAGAGAGAGAGAGAATAAGTGCAGGAGAGGGTCAGAGAGAAGAGGGAGACAAAGAACCCAAAGCAGGCTCCAGGCTCTGAGCTGTCAGCACAAAGTCTGACGCGGGGCTGCTTTGGATTCTATGTCACTCTCTCTCTCTCTGTCCCCTCCTGCTTGTACTCTGTCTCTGTCAAAAAAACAAAAACAAAAACAAAAACAAAAAAAACAACAACATTAAAATTTCTTTTAAAAAAGAGTGTTAACACATTGAGGAAGAAATCTGACTTGAAGTATCAATGTGTGAATGTTAGTAATCAAGATTAGAAATGATCATATTAGCATGTATGTGTGTGTGTCAGCCTGCACAGGAGTAAGCCAGGTGGAAAAGGTCCAAGATTTCCTACAGGGTCAGGGTGAACCTTAGAAGGGAAAGGAAAACCTAAAGACAGAAGCAAACTCTAAAATGACCCCCCCCATATCACCTCACCCTGTCATTCTGTATTCTAGTATTGATGCCTGTATGTAATCTTTTCCCCTTGAATGTGGGCTAGATTTACAGAACTTGGCAGAAGAGGTATAGTGCTTCGTTTAAAGTCATAAAAAGACTGTGACTTCCATCTCGGGTGATTTCTCTCTCTTTCTTTCCCTCTCTCATTTCCCTCACTCTCTCTCTCTCTGTCCTTCTGTCTTCACTCTCCCCTCCCCTCTCCACAAATTTCCATGTCATGAGGATTCTCAACCAGCCTACGATGGAACTCTCATGTTTAGGAGCCAAGGCCTGGTTCCAACCACGTAGGCTTGCAAACAGACGTCTCTTGCTCAGTCAAATCTACTGATTTGGTTGTAAACCCTGCCGCCATCCTGAATGTGACTTCATGAAGGCTTGAGACAGAGGCTTGCAGCTAAGTCACACTAAGTGACTAAGTCACACTCAGGTTCTTGGAACACAAAAACTGTGAGGTATAGGTTATTTATTGTTCTAAGCTGGCAAGTTTTGGGATAATTTGTTACACAGCAGTAGATAACCCATGTAACAACAGGAGTGCAAGTTCTGATTGTTAATATGCATTGTCCTACAGCCTGTAACAGAGGAGAAACCTCAGTAAGAGCACAAGTTGATGCATGAAAACCATCTTAGCAATACTTCTCTTGGAACCATCCCCTCTTTCAGTTATCTTTTCTCACCTAGAGCCAACCTTGCTGCTCACACAAGAATAAAGCCTTTAGCTCAGAACTGTGACTTAACATATGATCTTTGCTCCTCTGGACTCTACTTATGGTACAAAATGGTGAAAGTACAACATTTTCAAAAGCATTTTTTTATGCTAACTGTAGTATCATGCAAAACTAAGTAAAATAAAGAAAATGGCATATTCATTACTCTTCAGTCCTAAAACAAGTGCTGTACTTGTTTTTGACATAATTATAATCACATTTCACATCTAACCTTGTGTTCGCCTTGATATGTATTAACATTATAGCCTTAAACTTTTCATGTTAATATATAACCTTTTTAATTATTTTTAAAGAGAACATGATGTATTGATGTTAATCACACTTTTCATAATAATTTATAGAGTTGGACAGTATAAAAATTAAGATACTTCAAACTTTTACTATAGAAATTAATACTTATAAACGTTCTCATTCCTTTGAAAAGATTTTCTCTATTTCTTCCTTATTTTAGGTGTATAGAGTGAAATTCTGGGTCAAAAGACACAAATCTTTTAATAACAATTATCATGTTTTTAAGAAGTAAAATAACCCTTTTTCTTCTCAACTGTAACTTCCTATCTCCTTCATAATCGAGGCGATTCAATGTAACTTACAAGATCATGTCTTTCCAAAGATTCCTAGGGGACCATTTAAAAAATTGTTAAAGGTCTTAGAACCATTTTAAAGACAAAGTACTACAGATAAGAAGTGTTATCACAATGTGTGGATTCTTCCTACACGTCTGTCACTTTATTATTTCTAGTTCATTGACAGCTCTTCAAAAACTATTCTCCGGAGTTGTAGCTAAAATCCCACTTTGGCTATTTTCTAACATATCAGTGAACTAATAAATCTAAGAGGTTCCACTTATTAAGACATGGCAAAAAGACTTCCCCTTAATTTTAGGAGAAAAAATGTGCTCAGGAGACCTTATTGTATCAAAATATTTCCATCTAGGACTTTCACGCTTTCCTTAATTTCTCCCAAATAATTCAAGTTACGTTTACTCAAGTATCATTTACTTATAAGAAAATTTGTCCTTTCTTTAGTATATAGCTCAATGAGACTTGACAATTATATAGTCACTTTTCTGCCTCTGAAAGGAAAATTTAAGATATTTTCTTCACTCCAAAACGTTTCCTTTTAACAGTTACAAATTTCCTTCTAAGTTCTTTTATAACTGTACATTGGAGAGGAGTTCCTCTTCTCCCATTTTCTCCCTGGTAATCAGTGATCTGATTTCTTCCAGAATGCTGGATGGAATCACATTGCTTCTTTCATTCCCCATCTTGCTTCTGAGATTCAAACATTTTGTTGAATGTATCAGGAGTGCTCCTTTTGAATGCTGAGGATTATTCCACTATATAAATGTTAACACAATTTTTGTATCCATTTACCACCAAAGTGACATTTCGGTCCTTTCTAGTTTGGGGAGGTTGTGAATCAAATTGCCAAAAATATTTAGTGAGCATACTTTGTCTTTTCTTTTTCTTCTTTTTTTCTTCTTTCTTTCTTTTCTTTTTCTTTTTCTTTCTTTTTCTTTTTTTTTTTTTTTTGGTAGGTTCCATGCCCAATGTGGGGCTTGAACTCATGACCCTGAGACTGAGAGTCATGTGTTATACCAACTAAGCCAGCCAGGGACCCTTGAGTAGGTATAATTTTTCATTTGTCTTGGGTATATCTAGCTGTGAGAATGCTAAATCTTGTGAAACACGTTGTTTAAATTTGTAAGAAATGGTAAAAATTCTCCTCCATTATCTCTTTAAATATTTATTCTGCCTGATTCTCCCACTCCTCTCCCTTTAGGACTCCATTTATTCTTGTGTTACCCTGTATGATATTGCCTACAAGTGTTAGTTATTCCATTCTATGTTGTATTTTCACTCCTGTAGTTTTGTTTCTTTTCCAAATGGATCATTTTATTTTTATTTATTTTTATTTTTAAAATATTTTTTCAAGTTTTTATTTATTTATTTTGAGAAGGAGATATAGAGGATGAGTGAAAGAGGGACAGAGAGGGACAGAATCCCAAGCAGGCTCTGCACTGTCAGCTCCAAGCCCAAGCAGGGCTTGAACTCATGAACTGTAAGATCATGACCTGAGCAGAAACAGTCGGACACTTCTCTGACTGAGCCACTCAGGCATCCCTTTATTTATCTTTTTTAAAATGTGTATTTATTTTATTTTTGACAGAGACAGTACATGAGTTGGGGAGGGGAAGAGAGGGGGTGGGAGAGAGAATCCCAAGCAGGCACCACATCATCAGCACAGAGCCCAATGTGGGGCTTAAACCCATGAACCATGAGATCATGACCTGAGCCAACATCAAGAGTTGACCACTTAACTGACTGAGCCACCCACACACCTCTCCATGTAGATCATTTTAATTGGTTGGCCATTAGAGTCCCTAGTGCTTTATCTTTTTGTATTCATTTTGTTAATAAGGTCATTGAAAGAATTATTCATCTATCTCCAACTTATGACATTCTCTTTTATTAATGTTTATAACTCATTTCTGAGCAGAAATTGTCTACTTGTTCCTGCATATTTTCTAGCTTTCCCACTATTTCATATAATTTACTAACTAGATGTTTATAGTCCTTTTTGAATAATTCTAACCAAGGGATTTACTTCAGGTCTGCTTTTATTAACTTCATCATCACTTAACAGTGGGTCTCACTTAAACAAACAAACAAACAAACAAACAAACAAACTGTCCAATGCAAGTGGAAGGACAGTAGAGATTTAAGTCAACAGCACTTAGGACTGAGTATGACTCTCCAAATTGGCCAGGAGGAGGTCAAATTTTCACTCTTTATGGATGACATGATATTCTGTATGAGAAACCCAAAAGATTCCACCAAAAAAACCTACTAAAACTGATCCATGCATTCAGCAAAATCGCAGGATATAAAATCAATGCACAGACATCAGTTGCATTCCTATATACCAGCAATGAAGCAACAGAAAGAGAAATCAAGGAATCAATCCCATTTACAATCTAACCAAAGAGGTGAAAAATCTATACACTGAAACTATAGAAAACTTAGGAAGAAATTGAACATGACATAAAAAAAAAATGGAGAAATATTCTATGCTCCTGGATAGGAAGAAAAAAATATTGTTAAAATGTCGATTTCAAAGCAATCTTGAAAAAGAAAAGCAAAGCAGGAGGCAACACAATCCTGGACTTCAAGATTTATTACAAAGCTGTAATCATTAAGACAGTATGGTGGTACTGGCACAAAAACAGACACTCAGATCAATGGAACAGAATAGAGAACCCAGAAATGGACCCATAACATATGGCCAACTAATCTCTGACAACACAGGAAAGAACATCCAATGGAATAAAGACAGTCTCTTCAGCAAGTGGTGCTGGGAAAACTGGACAGCTACAAGCAGAAGAATGAACCTGGACCACTTTCTTATACCATTCACAAAAATAAACTCAAAATTGATGAAAGACCTAAATGTAAGACAGGAAGCCATTAAAATCTTCAAGGAGAAAGCAGGAAAAAACCTCTTTGATCTCGGCCACAGCAACTTCTTACTCAACATGTCTCTGGAAGCAACAGAAACGAAAGCAAAAATGAACTACTGGGATCTCATCAAAATAAAAAGCTTCTGCACAGTGAAGAAAACAATCAGCAAACTAAAAGATAACCGACAGAATGGGAGAATATACTTGCAAGTGACATATCAGATAAAGGGTTACTATCCAAAATCTATAAAGAACTTATCAAACTCAACACCCAAAAAACAAATGATCCAGTGAAGAAATGGGAAAAAGACATGAATAGACACTTCTCCAAAGAAGACATCCAGATGGCCAACCGACACATGAAAAAATGCTCCATATCACTCATCATCAGGGAAATATAAATCAAAACCACAATGAGATTCCACCTCACACCTGTCAGAATAGCTCACATTAACAACTCAGGCAACAACAGATGTGGGTGAGGATGTGGAGAAAGAGGATCTCTTTGCACTGCTGGTGGGGATGCAAACTGGTGCAGCCACTCTGGAACACAGGATGGAGGTTCCTCAAAAAATTAAAACTAGAACTACCCTACGACCCAGCAAATGCACTACTAGGTATGTATCCAAGGGATACAGGTATGCTCTTTCGAAGGGGCACATGCACCCCAATGATTATAGCAGCACTATCCACAATAGCCAAAGTATGGAAAGAGCCCAAATGTCCATTGATGGATGAATGGATAAAGAAGATGTGGTATATACATGCAATGGAGTATTACTCGGCAATCAAAAAGAATGGAATCTTGCCATTTGCCACTACATAGATGGAACCGGAGGGTATTATGCTAAGTGAAATTAGTCAGAGAAAGACAAAAATCATATTACTTTACTCATATGAGGACTTTAAGACACAAAACAGATGAACATAAGGGAAGGGAAGCAAAAGTAATATAAAAACAGGGAGGGGGACACAACATAAGGGAGTCTTAAATATAGAGATCAAATAGAGGGTTGCTAGAGGGGTTGTGGGAGGGGGATGGCCAAATGGTAAGGGGCTTAAGGAATCTACTCCTGAAATCACTGTTGCACCATGTGCGAACTAACTTGGATGTAAATTATAAAAAATAAATAAATTATAGAAAGGAAAATAAAAGAAACGAGTATGCCGCTTCCATCAGACCGTGTATGGGGATTAAGTCAGTAAGCAAACTGGTCAGTAGCTACAATGAGCTTGTATTTTTGGTTATTGGATTTGCTTTCAGTGCATCACACTATAACAGTGATCTGGCATTACTTCATTTTGTCTGGTTTCTTGAGTGCACCCATGATTGATCAACTCAGAGTCCTGAATACACCCTGAGTTTCCAGGGGGCTCTGTATACCTGAGCCCTTGGTGTGAAAATATTTCCTATCCTTCCCCCAGCAGCTTAAAGCTTTTCTCTGAGGAGAAAATGGATCTGGGAAGATAATAGGATTCTTTGCCTATGTGACACCAAGAGAGCTCTCACTCACATCTTCTGCTCTATCTCCAGTCTTTCTTGTGAACCCATACAGAGACCTGTAGAAAAGGGTTGGCAAGATGCGTAGATCCTCCCCACCCTGACCTTGAATCTGGGGCTCTCAGGGATTAAATGTGTCATCACTAAGTCTGCAAGAACCCATTAAAGTTTAGTCATTTTCACCTCTGCTATGTTCATGGAGCCCTAACCTCCTCTATCTGTCTAAGGTTCATGTACCTTGTCTCTCCAAGAAGGGTCTCATCTTCCTTGAAATTCAGTTCACCTGGTTACCTTATGACCTCTACTTTCTGATGGTCTAAAAAAAAGTTATGATATTGCAGCTTATATGGATTTTTCCTTATGTTAGGAATCAACAACATAGGAGCAAATTGTCTCTCCTCAAATGACTTCGTTGACACATCAGGGCATCTAAAATACAGCTCTGGGCTTTCACTCCATTCTGAGGGTAGAATGATCACATAGTATAATGAAAACTAAGCTAATTCCTTTTATTTTATTCTTTTGTAGTTTCCATTTCATCTCAGACATGCTTATTTTCTTTTTGTGATATCAAACGAAGAATATTCCCATTCAAAATCATTTTTTTTAGGAAGGAAAAGGAAAACTTCAATGCTTGGGAAGACATCTAAAAATTCTCCTTGGAAACCATGTGATATCATTTTCCAAGTCAGACCCAATGACAATGGAAATTTTCACTGTACCCCATCCAGCTTGGGGTGTTGATAAATAATCATACAGAAAATTTGTTGAAGCATGTGAAAGGAGACTTCTCATTGTGCTAAGAATTTCCCAGCCAATGTGGGAAGATAAACAGCACTGTTTTAAATCATCATTCTTTCACCAACCCTAAATACTATACAAGTTAGAAAATCTCCTCTATAACCTCTGGCATATGTCTAGAATCCTGTTCTTCTATTGATGATACACGTACAGTGGAAAGTACTAAAACAACACACACACAATCTTCATATAAAATATCTAGTCTTCAGCCATAAAAGTCTAGAATTTCTGTTCCCTAGTTTACCCAGAGGCAATCAGACCCCAAACCTTTGAACCTTTGACAAATCCTTACTAATGAGTGATATGCCAATTTATCTATTTACAATAAAATGACTACAAGTCCTTAGCTCTGTGCTTGGCATATAGGATGTTTTCAATATACACTGTCCGTTATCTGTCATTATTTACAATTATTCTTTTTGTTGTCATTACTCTTATAACAAGAGAGAGACTGCAACAAAACACACAATGATCAGGTTTTGATGAGGCAAGGCAGAAGAAACTGGCTGACCCCACCATTCATGCTTCCTCTTCCACAATATACAGTTACTGATGGGAGGTGGCTATCCGGTCAATAATTACATTGCCCAGACTTCCTTGTGTCTACATGTGATCACACACCTAACTCTCACCAATCAGAGTAGAAGTAATGTATGTTTCTTGTGGGTCAAGAATATTTAAAGATGCCATATTTGACATATTTGACATCTGAGATGAAGATGCCATATTTGACACGTTACGTATGGCAAAGCTGTAAGCTGGAACAATCTTATTTCTGGCATTACTGCGTTGAGGACTAGCACCTGTGAGTGCTCCAAGCAAAACATAAACTTATATATTAGCGATGTATTTGTTACCACAGCTAAAGTTATCTTGACTAACCACGTTGTCAGTGAACTAAACCAGTACTACATAAAGATGGTCTAGCAAAGTCTGCAAACTGCTACTGGTCCATGACAATTTAAGTACAGAAATTGAGAGTAAGAATTTAGAAGATTTATAGCCACAGAACAATGCACTTTTTATGTCTATTGAATATTACACTTGTTAAAATAGGCTTCTATTGTGCATCGCTTTTACTTCATTTTTCATTTTTTGTTACGTTGGTTTATAATGGATCAGACATTTTGAAAAAAAATGGTCCTTTAATAGATGGTTTGAGTAGCACGTGGCTCAAAGATTCCCTTCCAGAAAAGGCATCTCTTTCTGTTGTACCCTGAGGCACCTGCTTCTAGCCAAGTAGTATATATAAGGATCCTCTTAATGACCCCTGACAGCCGCATCCTCTTGTACTCCAAGGATGAATTATTCTAAAGAACCCAACTTAAAGGGAGGACCCTCTTGAAGGAAATATTTTTGGCTACTGATAAAAAGTCATTTCTAAGTTTCTGTTGGGTGTTGAATGCTTACCTTTATTATTTACAACTGCAACTTCTATCTCCTAACATTCCAATGAATCTTGTTCATTATAATAAGAATATCTTCCTTTGACGACCTCTGCCTGAACTACCCATCACCTAACTCCAGACTACCTTACTTGAGAATTCTTACAGGCCATTTCCCACTTCCTCCCATCCTCTCTGGCCATGTGCTAACAATAAAATAAATGGAGTGGCCCCCATAGCTTTGGATGTTCAGCCCTTGATGCTCTGCAAAGCTTGTGCACCATTTAAATGTCTTCTCCCACAGAGATTCTTATTTTAGGTTACTTTTAATCTATCAAGAGTAAACTTTTTTTTTTTTTTTTTTTTTTTTTTTTTTTTTTTTTTTTTTTTTTTGCAGTACAGTTGGTGATGTCAGTTATGTCACAGAGATGTCCACAATTTGACTTTCCCTTAATGACATGAGGGATGCTTATCCAAATCCTAAACTGTGCAAGAAATGAAATATTTGGGCAGGAGAGAGCCTCTGTTTTCAAGATGCTATTAATAATGTCAATTACTATAGTGTAAGACAAAGTAACAAATGTCCTTCTTGTATCCAACTCTTCAACATGTTGCCCTATAATTGTCTTTACATTGAGATTTGCCTCTGCATTAGATGCTTCTATGTTCCTGAAGCGCAATGAAATTTTACCTTTCCTCTTAAAAAAGAATTAAAGTATCCTTTTTCATTGGTTCCATCAGTTGACATAAAAGAGGCATTCAATAAATGCTTATTTTTAAAGTTGTTGAACTCCTTTTTTGGAAGGCAAGAATCTTTACTTGAACATAGTGATAGAATCCTAAGGCTACCATCTAAGGGCTGATAACTGTAGTGTAGTAAGACTGTAGTGGTTTGTAGTTGTAGAATTGGAGGATATAGCTTCAAATTCTTTTTTTTTTTACTACCTTCAAATCCTCACTCTGATACTCAGTCTTGAGTGAACATAAGCTTACTGCTCATCCCGATTCAGCCTCTGTTTCTCCACTTGCCAAAATATACCTCTCAGGATTTTACAAGTTGTGGCAATTAAGAGGCCAACAATACAATACAAAAAGCTATTTTTCATCTGGCTCAATTTTAATTGCTTTCTTTATGCTGCCCAAATACAGCAAAGCAATGTGACTGGTCCAGAACTATCTTTTAAGCTAATGTAACAAAGTTGGCCAGAAAATTCCTATATCCTTGGTTCCAACTTTATAATGGTTTCAGTCCTTTCTGTAAGGATTAGTTCTCCATAAGATCACTTCTCCTAAAGGCTAGGTGCCCAAAATAAAGTTATAAGGGGAGAAAAAAGAAATCACTTACAAGAAACAATCTGATGTTAAAAATAAGAAGCCAAAGTCCATAAAAACTTCTCATTGCTTGGCTGTATAGGAACTGTTTCCTAATCTGAAATTCCCGTGAGGTACTCATGGGAAGAAGATAGTTCACTCTTTATGGGGTGGACCAGTGGAGAACACTGTGTGTCATTTATTAGAAACATTTGCAGGGGGAAAGCATTTTATTAAGTACCCGAAACTGCAAGGTGCTCACAGGTTCATGAAAAAGTGGATCCATAACATGGAAACATTTAAACACTTTCAACTCCAGCTGTCATCCTTCTGTCCACCAACTCCCCATTGACACATCTTGCTAACTCTGCCTGTGGTTTCAGCACTGCCCCATGACTGAGCCCTGTTTCTTACAGCTTTTCTCTGTATTCAAACCACTTGCTTATGAAGTGATCTGGGAGGTAGTCAAGAGAACCAAAAACAGTGTTTTCCCTATACATGGCACGGGCTACTGCAGAGAGATATTTTGGATTTAACACTCTTAGTTTGGAATTTATTAGAATCAAAGCAGATGTAGCATTGTTATACCTCAATAACCTCTGCATAATTTAGAAGGATGTGGAATGTGCTTTTTATGAGGATGACAATGCCAAATGCTTACAGATGCTAAGATAGCAGTATTGGAGAAATTGGAAGTGATGTCATTGGCAAATCATATAAAAATGTAAAAGAGAGAGTGTGTGTGTGTGTGTGTGTGTTGTGTGTTTTCATTTTCCAGCAGCAGGAAATGATGCCACAAGGGAAAATCTGATGTGTAGTGAAGTAAAAGAAGAATAATCATACTGATTTGAGGTTATGCTGATGAAACAAAGAGTGGAAAGAAAAATATATAAAAGGCCAGTGAATCTCATAAGACGAGACACTTGTTATAATTTTAACAAGTAAGACCCGTTATCCTCTGTAGCCAGTCCTGGGCTTCTTCCCTTTTTTCCTGCCCGTTATATTTCTTTGGTTGTCACTCTTTGCCTTCATATTTCTAGTCTACACGTACCTGCCTTTTTTCCACTTTTCTCTGGGCAGAGGTATCAGCATGTCTCCAAGTTTGCCCATTACTACAAACAAGTTGTACCCTTTAGAACAAATGTATATGATCTCACTTGCATGCAGAATCCATAAAAGTCAAACTCATAAAACTAGAGAGCAGAATGGTGGTTGCCAAGGACTGTAGGATGGTGAAAACAGAAAGATGGATGTCCCACCTGATTGTATTAATCACTTCACAATGTATACACACATCAGGGTATCACACTGTACACCTTAAATATATACAATTTTTGTCAATCATACCTCAATAAAGCTAGAGGGGGACAAAAAAGCTCTATTTTCCCAGAGCTTCTAGCCAGGTGCATCTCAGAGCTGGCCTGATTCCACCATGAGAGAAGGTACTTACCTGCTTCAGCCTCAATCATTTCCCTCCCTGAGGAACTCCTAGAGTTCCAACCATATCACTTTCCTATGCAGGTTGCTACCTTTTCACTGGCCCTTCTATTACCTGGAAAGTACCCATAACATTGTGATGGTGTCCTTTTGTTAATAACCAACACCACCGAAACTTGGGCTGAGCATTTTGTGGTGCAACCCATGATAAACATTGGCTGGCTGGCAATTTTTCATACATATTAATACATTCATGGGCCAGTAGAAATAAAAATAGGTGACTTTATACCAGGGAAATGGCAGGAACGTGCTACATCTCACACTGATTACACTTATCTTTGTGTGCTTGTCTGAGGGACAAAGTAGCAGATGTGAGACACGGGCTTTGCCTGGGAGAAGCTGGGAAATATTTTATGGACAAATCCTCTAAAAATCATCTCATTAGTATAAGAAGGGCCATTATTTACTTAAATAAACCAAGAGCACTGTTAACTATGCCTTACCTTCCACATGGGAAAGATGGCATTGTGTCCTCTATTATTAGAAAGATGATTGAGCCTATAGCTGGTAAAAAGCAGATCCAAGGAACCAGGTTTCAAAAATCACCATTTATACCACAATTCTGGATAGCCCTGGCTATGGCTCCATGAAACTACGTTTTGTTGAAGAGGAAGGAACAGTTTACTAAATGAAGAAGAATGAACGGCTTTGGGAGCACAACTAAGGAGGCATCATCCATGTTCTGGAAAGGGTGGCATATAGTTAGAAAATATCAGAAAGGAAATGCTTTTAAGCTGGGCTTAAATGGTGAATGGATCCTGGCTTGGTGGCTTCCTCACTGCACACTTCTCACTTTCATCTTCCTATTAGAAACTTAAATTTCCCAGCTATGATGTTTGGAGGAAAAAAAAAAACATGTACAGTTATGGGAAAGGACTCTAATTTGACTTTACTAATAAACATACCCCAATTCCCCAACCACAGTGGGGATATGATGTAAGTTAAGCTAATTGGGTCAACCAGACTCAATTCTGGGACCTAGATCTAAGGTTTCTATCTCTTATTGAGTAGAAATGAGAATCAAAACAGTCCCTGGTATGGGTGATGGTAATTTGTGAATGATGGGATAAAGCCAGCCCTACATGGGTGTGAATAATGAAGCAGCAATCCTAAGAATGGAGAGAAAGAAGCTGAACACTGGTCATGTCATTGCAGTCCTTGATCCAACCATCCCCCAAGTCTTCATCTGGGCTAGTGCCTCATTTTCATTGTTGAAATTTGAGTCGGACTCTCTTGTAATGAAAGTCTACCAATAACTACTTTATCGGACGTTATGCAGCTGCACCTTAATGGAAGTAGAAGTAGAGATGCTGGTCTGCAATATTAAGTGTGCCAAGTACATGATAAATAGCAATGAAGGGAAGAAGTTCTTCTGGCTGCTCTTGTTGTTAAATGGAGGGGCAACTAGTACCTACTGAATGACTACTGAGTGCCAAGCAGTGTGCCAACTATTGCCATGCACCTCACCTTATGGAACCCTTCTAACTCTCTGAAATAGCAGGACTATATGCCTATTTTATTGGTGAGGCTCTGAAAGGTCAGGCATGTTACCTAAGGTTACACGGCTTAAAAATGATAGAGCTGTGAGTAAAACTCATGGTTTTTGTTGTTGTTATTGTTGTCTGTTTGTTGTTTGTTTTTTGTTTTTGTTTTGTTTTTTCAGTCTAGAAAGCCCATGTGAGTTTTGCAATGTAACAAAATCCTCAATATGGATGTGTTGGCTAAAGTAGCATGTAGAAATTTTAATGCATAAGAATGTAAGTTATTTTGTAGGAGATTCAATTCACTGTAAAGTCTGCCTCTCAATATCTTAGCAAGTTTATCCCAATTGACAAGGTAGATTGAGGGATGTTGACATTTTCCCTACTATGGAAATGTCCAGAGATTACTGACAAGAGACAACTGTGCTTGGAAATCTGAAGGTAATTGATTCTGTTACTAAACCAAAATTCAAAATTGCATACAGGCACCCTTTTGATTTCTAGATCATTTCCTAGGATTATCATCTGACTCGGTGAGGCATTTCCCCAGACAATACAAGCACATCTGTAACTTTTTTGGCAAAATTTGGCAGAGAACAGATATTTCAAGGAAAATAGTCCCTTCCTACTAAGAAATGAATGTCGAGGGACTTCAATCATTGAGGTTCATGATTTGTAAGACTTAAAGCCACGAGTCTCCCCAAATAAGTTGTAGCAAGGGTTACTATTAAGTAAAATCATTAAAGTAATCCAATAAACAAACTCACTATTCTATTATGACCCAGAAGGCCCAGCCACTGTTTTACTCTTCCAAAAGATACTGTTTGACTGTTGATGTCTGACAAGGAGCAAAGCCATTACCTAGGGATCTCATAAACAACTTCCCACAGTGCCTAGAGGAAATATAAGAAAAAAAAAAGAAAAAAAGAAAGAGACCAGGTGGCCAGCTAGAGAAAAGCTACTCTGAACACAAGAATCAGCTAAATGTGACCACGGGAAGATGTAGGTCTGTTATTTCAAGACCTGACCTTTCAAGAGAATTCAGAAAACTCTAGTTTTAGATGAACATTCCTAACATTTAAAATTTTATCAACTTATCCATTCAATACTCTGTAGACTCTTCATATCACCAACTTTCTGCCTTTGACTTTACCCAAAAAGCAGAACACTAACAAATGTGTTATTGTTGTTGTGTGTTTTTGTCAGCTACCAGCTTTTGTCTTCTGCCCTGTAATAAATCTGTTCATGTTGCAGCCTTTATCACATCATAGTGAAGAAAGAAAGAAAGAAAGAAAGAAAGAAAGAAAGAAAGAAAGAAAGAAAGAAAGAAAGAAAGAAAGAAAAGAAGAGGAAAGAAAAGAAGAGAAAAGAAAAGAAAGAAAAGAAAAGAGCCACTGTTCTCAGATTCTCAGAAAAACCACAAGCTATACCAGCAATTTTAAGCCCCACGTATCATAGGCACCTATGGTGACAGGCAGTAAAACCATAATTGTGACAGTGCCTTTAATGTAAAGTTAGTTGGAAAGAAGGATCTATAAACTGACATGCAGTGATTGGTGTCACGCTTCAAAGCAGATTTTTGAAGGTGAATAAAATTTTTTTTTAAATATGGCACAATACTTTCAAAATATAGAATGCTGATCCCTTCTGTCAAGGGTTGTTTTTTTTAACCTATTACCAGCTATTTTTAATGTGTCAAGGAAGACTACCCCACTGGTCATGGAAATAGAAACTATTTCATGAAATTTTCTTTGCCCTGATCACTATCAAATAATTACAGGAAATTACTTCCCGCTGGTGTTTGAAAAGCTTTTTTTGGGGTCTCTTTGCCCATTTAAAGTAGTTTTGTGTGTCACTGAATTCTGGTGAGGTAATGGATGTGTTTTAATTACATTCGAAGTGCCAGGCTTTGTATATTAGGTGCACATTTTTACACTGAATGGAAAAGCAATCAGCAATTTTTAATAAGGAAAATCTTTAGCTCTGACTTTGCTGTCACTGCATATCTTCCCAAAGGGGTTTGGGGATTGCGTGGTTGACACTTCAAATAGGTAGTGGCCGATCAGAGGGTAAATATATTTCCTGATTTCTCCATGGAAATGGGTTTTCTGGTGGGAGAAGAAATTCTGGGAATTGAGCATGATGGGATTAAATTTTAAATATGATCATGACAGCCAGCATGGCACTTGAGTACTTTCACATGTCAGCAGAATCCAGAAGAGCTGCTGTGCAGCCTAGATCTCATTCCAAAAAAAAAAAAAAAAAAAAAAAAAAAGTAAGCCCTGCAAGAAAGTAGGAGCTAACAGCCCACTATAAGCCATAAGTAAAAGAGCCTGGGAGATACAAAGGCTACTGCATGTTACTAGGCCAGTGCTCTTGCCATGGGACCCCTGGCCTGTGGGGGAAAATTTAGATGCAATGTCTTTAATAATCAAAAGAGGGTGGCCTGGGTGGCTCAGTCAGTTAAGCATCCGAGCATTCGTCTCGGGTCATGATCTCGTGGTTTTTGAGTTCGAGCCCAGCGTCAGACTCTGTGCTGACATCTCAGAGTCTGGATCCTGCTTCAGATTCTGTGTCTTCCTCTCTCCCTGCCCCTCCCCTGTTTGTGCTGGCTCTCTCTCTCTCAAAAATAAATAGACATTTACAAATTTTTAAATTTAAGAGAGTTGTTCCAGGAAAAATGTGGAAAGGAACAAATATACATGAAGGGGAGCTTGAGGACCCTAGTTTCCTCTGGTTGGTGACAGAGGACATATCTTCCTTCTTGTCAAAGAAACGGTAACTGGCAGCATTACTCCTATGTGGCTTCCACATGTACATTTGTGAACACTTTTTAAGCAGACTATCAATATTTATAGAAGTGCAAGGGATAAGAGAAGAGAACAGCATAGATTTGTATACCCTGGGACATGAATACAAAGCATTGTCTTTGCAAAGTCTTTCCAGGCCATTTTCAACAGTAACTTCATCTTTCTGCCCGAACCCCCTTACCTTTAAGGAAAGGATACGCTGGCCAGGGTAAAAATGGTGGCTACAGCCAGTATAATGGATTTAGGACCTTTATCCTAACAGAGGAAAACAAGTGGGACGGGGAGAATTCTAGGGGTGCTGGAGCTAGCAGGTCAACGGGCAACAGGGTGGTCTGGAGATTGTCTGATCATCCAAGGAAACATCTTGGCCCAACATGAGTTGTGTCCATTAATGACAACGCTCAATTCTGAGCTCCATTAGTTAGTACAGTAAGGATACTAAATTCTCTGGTTCTATCACGACTGGCTCCAGAGCTTAAGGGAGATGGTGTCATAGTAGGATGGGGATAATGTAAGGACATTTACTCTAAAGGCTGAAAAGAGCAGATCCCAACAGACTCATGGCAAAATGTATGGAATTAGAATTATAGAAGAGGAAGCAATCACTATGAAGTGTCTGGTCTAGCTCTTTTCTCCAAGAAGATTTCTCTGCCAGCCAGGTCCAGTGAAACATATTTACCTAAACACAGATGCAGAACTTAACATGCCTTTACTCCCCTAAGTTTTAGGAGAGAAAAAAAGCTTAAAGTAGATTGTTCTTCTGTGTTCACATAAACACTTAACTGGATACATTTCCTATAGAAAATACATTAAGTGCATCTCACGAATTTTGCTATAATGTGTTTTCATTATCATTCCATTTAAAATATTTTCCATATTCCATTGTGTTTTCTTTCTTCCTTGGATCCATGAGTTATTTGGAGGTAGGATGCTCGATATTCAAATATGAGGGGCTTTTCAACACACCTTACTGTTACCGATTTCTGGTTTAATTCTCTTGTTGTCAGGCATTTTCTTCTATAAGATTTCAGTCATCTGTATTTTGTGATATAATCAACAGTTCATTTTTGATGAATATTTCATGTATACTTGGAAAGACTTTATTCTGCACTTGTTGCCTACAGTGATATGTAAGCGCAGTTATGTGGATCAAGGTGAATGCCAAAGCTCTTCCCAAGTCTTTTGGTCTTTTCGTCTAGTTTTCTTCCAAATACTGATCCAGGGTGTGAAAATCTTCAGCTCTTATTTGTGGATTTGTCTTTTTCTTCCTTTGAGGTCTGTCAATATCTGTCTCATCCATTTTGGAGCTATGTTATTAAATGCATGTGCATTTGTGACCATTAACTTTCTTTTGAATTAATCATGTTTCACAATTATGCTTTACCATGACCTCTTCTCATGCTGCGGCTTGAGATCAATTTTATCTGATGATAATATCGTCTCTACAGCTGTCTTGTGCTGTTTGTATTCGCATGACACACCTCTTACACCGTAATTTGGCCTCAAACCATCGGTACCTTCATATTCAAAGTCCACCTCCTGGCATTAGTATGTCTCACATCTTGTTTTCTTTAGTCGATTTGCATTTGAAAAGAAAATGACCGACATTAACTGACTGAGGCATTTTCTGTTTTCATCCATCTCACGTGTTTGCTGTTGCTATGTTCCTGCCACTCTTCATATTTGGGATTTTTTGAATATTTTATTAAAATCCTAATTATAATTTATCCATCATTTTGGTTACCTCTTTGTCTTTTTACAAATTAATTAATTAACTAATTAATTGATTTTGGCTATTCTAGGGATTCCAATATGCATCCTTGATTTATCTCAGTCTGCAAAGAATTCAGTGTGTACCCTGTCACATAAAATGTAAAATGCAACAATGTATTTCCACTAAGCCACTTTACCTCACACATTGTGCTCTAGTTGTTACATACATTGTCCCTGTTCTACACTGTCCACAGTACATACCGTGTAGCAATCTTTACTTTTAAAATTTTTTTGAACGTTTATTTATTTTTGAAACAGAGAGAGACACAGCATGAACGGGGGAGGGGCAGAGAGAGAGGGAAACACAGAATCGGAAGCAGGATCCAGGCTCTGAGCCATCAGCCCAGAGCCTGACTCGGGGCTCGAACTCAGGGACCGCGAGATCGTGACCTGAGCTGAAGTCGGACGCTCAACCGACTGAGCCACCCAGGCGCCCTGACAGTCTTTACTTTTAAAAGGTATGTAGTT
The DNA here is from genome assembly GCF_028749965.1 of Puma concolor. Lineage (NCBI taxonomy): Eukaryota > Metazoa > Chordata > Mammalia > Carnivora > Felidae > Puma > Puma concolor. The sequence continues at coordinate 144,746,215 of NC_141667.1, forward strand.
TGTAAAGCAATTAAAAAGAAGGAAGTCATACATCCCACTACTTGTCCCATTTATTTATTTAACACCTTTACTGTGTTTCACTGCAACTGAAATACAAGCTCCGTGAACGCAGGGACACTGCTTGGTTTTCTATTGCCTTATAGTCCCACACTCTTAGCATAATACCTGGTACAAAGCTGACACTCCACACACACTTGATGAATAATGTGTAGAAATCGCAGGCAACAGTTGCAAAGGCGCAGGGCCATGAATGAGCAGAGGTCCTCTGCAAGAACATGGGTTCTACCTCCTAGAGGTGTATATCCACTTTTAAGGTGTGAGCGCCTACTCCCGCTAAAAATATGCTGAGTCATTACACATCACCAGGCCCCCCATTAGTCCCACTTGTAGAGACAGGCATCCGAAAGCATCTGACTAAGGCATCTGCTTTGTAGTAAGTTTAACGCCTTCCCCCAAAAGGCACTTCCACAAATATCCCTCCTCACAGTCATTGGCCACTCAGGACTTTGCCTGCACAGCTGAATTTCAGAAGAGTAGCAGTTAAGCAAGCAGTTGACTGCAATACTCTAACTTGCAATATTTCTGCTTTACTGTGTCAGAAAATAAATAACTCAGAGAAGCCAGGGCATGCAGGGGTTGAGTATCTGTAACGAATGAATGTGACTCTTATAAAAGCAGGCAAAGAAAACCGATTCGGTAGGGCCAGACAGGACCTTCAAAATCCTAATGCAATGTACCTTCTCCTGTTTGGGTCTTCACTGGCTTGTAAAATTACATCTTGAACAGACTCACACTTTCTTCCGACTGTTTGCATCTTTTCACATGTGCTTGTGCCCAGGAGACCATTTGGTGCAAACTGTCCATCTGCCTTTGTTTTCCCGGATTTTAACACCATTCACCTTGGATCCCTTATGATTGTTTTTATGCCAAGGTGAAGATTATTTATAAGCCCAGTGCTTACGTGAACGGTTCTGCAGCGAATCGTCATGTTCTCTAACAAGAGGAAGGCTCAGCCTGCATTCAACCCAAGAGCTGCGTTTTCTTACTGCAAGCAGGCATCTGAAGGTACATGGGAAATTAAGTGGCAAGAGACAGCCAGAGGGAATCTGTAAATGACATCTATCCCACTGCAAGCTGACCTGATCCGAAATGCATGCCAATCAACCTGGCAGACTGGAAAGACATGACTACTAGTAAGACTTCAGGTCAATATCTATGCCTTGATTGTTCACTCTACGATCAGAGAGAGAGAGAGAGTACACATGGAATATGAGTAGTCATTTAGTTATCCATAAACATTGGCAAGAATCACAAATCCTGGAATGCCTCCCACTGTCGAGAAGGTTACTGTAACACTGTGGAGACAAAAGATATCTGTGTATGGAGGACGGGATAAAGGGAAGCAGTACTTGATGAAGTAATAGTATGTGAACTTTGGACGCTATACATCAACTGTGAATGGATACCTCCTCTTGTTGACTAGGGCTGTTTTGCTTTTTGATCCTAATGCCGCCACCATGCTACAGGTATTATCAATGATGTACAGAAGGATGGAGATCTTTTTAATAAGGACACATGCAAAAATGAATAGCTTTGGAGCACTACTGCTCAGTTTGGCATTCTGGCCCCAGTTAGCTGGGTAACCTTAGTTCATCAGCTAAAGGATATTTCATCATCTCTAAAAGAGGGGTAATACTATTATTGTCCTAAATATTTATACCATAAGTTTGTGAGGTTGAAATGATGTGATAACTGCAAGGCACTTAGAGAGATAATATATACTTAGTAACTTCAAGGTTGTTATTAACTATTATTATTCTGACTATTATAATGTGACAGATAGGTCATCATACATCAGAATTAGGTGTGGCATCACTATCAATCTCTGGAGACAAAGGTTCAAAGCCAAGCAGTGTTTTCAACAACTTGCCCAAGGTCACACAGCTAGGAAGTGGCAAAGTTAGATTCAAATCCAGGACGGTCTAATATGGAAGATGTCTGTAAATGAACAAAAGTTTGGAGGTACAAAGTCAGTTGATCTTGTGATGTTTTCACAGTCACGGTTTTTAGTGGCCTGACTCCATCACTGAGAGGGAAACAGAGATCTAATGAAATTGGTTCTCTGCTTTCATTGCTGAAGGGGAAGAGCACCAAATATCCTGCCTGGAATTTATTTTATTTTATTTTATTTTATTTTATTTTATTTTATTTTATTTTATTTTATTTCATTTTGTGTTATTTTATGTTATTATTTTATATTTTGTCTTATATTTTTGTCTGTGGATAAGGTACTCGTTATTTTCAGGCCAATTATATTACATAGCTCCCCTGAACTGTCACTATTTTCAAATGACATGATACCATATATAGAACACCCAACAGACTTTACTGACTGGTAAATGAATTCAGTAAGTTTGCCGGATGTGTAACTAATATACAAAAACATTTTGTGTTTCTTATACACTAACGACAAACTATTAGGAAAATTAAGAAAATAATACTATTTAAAATTCCACCAAAAGGAATGAAATTCCTATGCATACATTTAACCAAGGAGGTGAAAAACCTACGTTCTGAAAACTGTAAGACAATGAAGGAAGAAGCTGAAAACAACAGAAATAAATGGAAAGGTACAATGTGCTTAGGGGGTCAAAGAATTATTGTTTAAACGTCCATATTACCCAAGGCAATACAAAGATTTAATATAATGCCTAGCGAAATACCAACAGTATTTTCCACAGAACTACAACTACTAGTCCTAAAATTTATATGGGACCACAAAAGAACTCTGCTGCCAAAGGAATCTTGAGAAATAAGTTCAAAGTTGGAGGCTTTACAATCTCAGATTTCAAACAATACTAAAAGATGATAGTAATTAAAATAATATGTTATTGCCCTAAAAACAAACATATAGATCAAAGGAAAGAATAGAGAGCTCAGATATAAACCCATGTGTATAAGCTTGATTAATTTATAACAAAGGAGCTGCAGATATGCAGTGGGGAAGAAATGGTCTCTTTGTTATGCAGTGTTAGGAAAACTGGAGAGTTCCCTGCAAAGGAATGAGATCAGACCACAAAAGGATAAACTCAAAATGAATTAAAAACCTAAATGGAAGACCTGAAATCGTAAGACTCCTAAAAGACGACATGGACATCAATCTTAGCAATAGTTTTTTTTGGATATCTTCACAGGCAAGGGAAGCAACAGCAAAAATAAACAATAAAGACTACATCCAACTAAAAACCTTTCCTACAGCCAAGAAAACCATCAACAAAATGAAAAGGTAACTTACCAAATGGGATACAAATGTGCAAGTGATATATTTGACAAGGTGCTAATATCCAAAATATATAAAGAATTCATACAATTTAACACCAAAACAAATATACAGACAAGTTGATTAAAAGAAGGGCCAAGGACTTAAATAGACATTTCTCCACAGAAGACATACAGATGGCAACAGACAACATGAGAAGATGTTCAACATCACTCATCATTAGGGAACTGCAAATCAAAACCACGATGAGTTATCACCTGACACCTGTCAAAATGGCTAGTGTCAAAAAGATAAGAAATACCTAGAACTGTCAAGGATACAGAGCAAAAGAAACCCTCATGCAGTTTTGTGGGAAAAGTTTCCTTAGAAAATTAAAAATGGAAATACATTATGATCCAGCAATTCTACTTCTTAGCATTTACCATAAAAAAAAAAACACCAAAACACTAATCTGGAAAGATATATACACCCATAGATTTACTGAAGCATTATTTACAATAACCAAGAAATGGAAGAAACCTAGTGTTCACAGATAGATGAAAAAATATACATAACAGAATACTACTCAGCCATGAAAAAGAGTGAGATCTTGACAGTTGTGACATGGATGAGCCTAGAGAGTATTAGGCTAAGTGAAATAAGTCAGTTAGAGAAAAACAAATATCATATGATTTCACTTACATGTGCAATCTAAAAAAACTAAAATAAACAACAAAAAAACCACAAACAGATTCATAAATACAGAGAACATACTGGTGGTTGACAGAGGGGACAGGAGAAGGGGGAAAGGCAAAATGGGTAAGGGGATTAAGAGGTATAAACTACCAGTTATAAAATACGTAAATCATAGGGATGAAAAGTACAGCACAAGGAATAGACTTATTTTGGTGAGCATTCATAAGGTATATAAATGTCAAATTACTATGTTGTATACCTGAAATTAATATGTCAACTATACTTAATTAAAAATATAGAAGGTTCACAAAATGGTAACAGACAATTATCAAAGGACTTTCTTAAAATCTGTTCTGAAAATGTATTTATCCCCTTTTCTTTAAAAAATACCTACACTTTACCTCTTGGAAATGATTACATGTATATTTAACATAATTACAAAGGCAATATATCATTGTTTCAACAATTAAAGTAACACAAATGTCAATAAAAGTAAAGAACTTTCTATACACATCAAACACACAAACTTTACTTTAAAACCAACTTTAAGTGAGGCACCTGAGTGGCTCAGTCAGTTAAGCATCCCACTTTGGCTCAAGTCATAATCTTGTGGTTTGTGAGTTGGCGCCCCACGTGGGGCTCTGTGTTGACAGTTCAGAGCCTGGAGCCTGCTTCAGATTCTGTGTGTGTCTCTCTCTCTGTCCCTTGCTCTCTCTCTCGAAAATAAAAAAAAACATTAAAAATTTTTTTTTAAATATCTAAAACTGACTCTCCATTTTAAAAAAAGATATATTACAAATATCTAGAATAATTCTTTTTTATAAGTGTATAATATATCATAGTATGAGTATACTATATTTTGCTCCCCTACAATGAACTGTGAATTTATTTTGTCCATCTAAAACAATTATAATCAACATCTTCATAAACATATCTTTAAGCACTTACAGTCTCAAAAACTGAGGGCACCTGGGTGGTTCAGTCGCTTAAGTGTCCGACTTCAGTCCAGGTCATGATCTCATGGCTTGTGAGTTCGAGCCCTAACTTGGGCTCTGTGCTGACAGCTCAGAGCCTGAAGCCTGTTTCGAATTCTGTCTCCATCTCTCTCCGCTCCTCCCCCACTCACTCTGTCTCTCTCTCTCAAAAATAAATAACCATTACAATTTTTAAAATATATATAAAAAATAACAAAATAATTGAAAATTGCTAAGTCAGAAAATACAAATATTCAATTCAGGACTAAGGTCGAATTTATTTCCCAAGACTCTCTAAAAATTCATCTTCCCAATAGCAATTTATGAGTACCCATTTCCGTAAATCTTTACCAGCAAGGGACTTAATGCTCTCCTTAACTTTTGCTTATTTGATGAATGAAAAATGATATCCAATTGTTATGCTTTGCATTTCCCTCACTGCCAGCGAGGTTGACCATCTGTTCATGCATTTATTGGCCAACCGAATTTCCTCTATTATGAAATGCCCATTAATATCTTTTGTCCGGTTTTTTCAATGACTTGCTTATTTTTTTCTTTATTGATCTGTTGTAGCTCTTTTAAAATTAAATATATTAACCCTTGGCTTGAGTATATTGAAGGTATTTTTCCAGTTTTAACCTTCAATGCTCAACCCTTTTATGTTGGCTATACTTAGTTACTTTAATTTTTATGCACAAAAGCATATTCTAATGCCTCCTCTTTATTTGTATATTCTTATGTAGGGATCTCATCTAGTCTTGTGGCTCTAAATATCATCTGTACACAAATGTTTCCAAAGAATGTGTCTCTAGATCTAACCTCTTCCTTGAGTTCCATACCAGTATGAATAAGTTCCTGCTATACATCTTTAATTGCAGATCGGATACGCACTTGAAACTTCCCGTGTCCACAACAGAATCCTGCCATCTGTGCCACACACCCCTGCCAGTTCTACAACCCTCTCCATTTCACGAGACTGCAGACACCTTCATTCACTCAACTGCGCAAGCCAAAATCCTTAGGCATTATTCTTCTTTCCTCACTTTCCTTAATACCTTTCATCGATTTCTCTAGCCAATCCTGTAAAACATGTTGTGTCTTTATCTGCTTCTCCCAATGCCTGTTGTGACTCTTGTAGCCCAAAGTGCCATCAGCTGTTACTGAGTTAGGGTAACACCCCAAAAATGTCCCTTCATCCATTTTTGTCCCATACCATCCATTCTGAAAACACCAGAGTAATACTGTATTTTTCTAACCAAAACCACAACAATTTATTCCAGGCTTAAAACTCTTTGATAGCTTGGCAATGCACTTAAAGTCAAATTCAAATCCTTTATCAGACTGACTAGGGCCTAGACGGTGTCACCCTTGACCACATCTCCTCTCTCTTCTTTTACAAACTCCCTTTTACTGACTGCCTGCTTGTTCATCCCACTGCATGGCTTCTAATTCTTTAACAGGGCAGACTCACCGCATTTGTCAAGACTCTAGATTTACTCTTTTCTCTTTGTGGAATGCCCCTTTCTAGAACTTTCTGCAGTGTGTCTCTTTATTATTGAGGCCTAAAATGCCATCCCCAAAGAGAGGTTTCTCTGGTGACGTTATGTAAAGTAGCTTTCCATTCTGTTTTTACTGTAACATATTCCAAAATTGTTATTTTTTTCAATAGGTACCACTAGCTAAAATTATTCCATTATTTGCTTGGCCTCCATCACTAGGATGTACATGCAGTGAAAAACTGGGGTCTTTGCCTTATTTATTAGATTATCATGAGCATCCTGACTAGGGCGAGTCACAGGGTAGGTGTTCAATCAATCTTTTTCTGGATGAATGTATGTCTGTATTATCTTTTATGGCTTCTGAATGTTCTATGTCTTAATAAGGATTCCTCAATACATGTGTTTTATTGTTATTTATATTTATTTTAAATTTCTATCCAAACCATCTATAATTCATTTTTACAAATGAGACAAGGTGTAAGGCTGATTTTTTCCATAGGGATAACCAATATGCCAGCACTGTCATTATATAAATCATTTTCGTGACATCTGTGTCATATATAAATACACATACATTTGGAACCACTTCAATTTCTATTCTATTAATTTATTTTTCCCTTCTGTGCAAAATTCTGTTTTATTTTAGTATGGGATAGTTGGAGGATGCTTTGTTATATAGTACGGGGACACATTCTTCACTCATCATTCTTATGATTTATATTATCATTTTAAAATAATTTTGTTATAAACTTTTTTTGCTAGATGTACGATCAATGATTATCAAAAAATTTTGGCATCTATTAGACAATCATGACTTTATGGCTTTGATTGGTTTTGTGATGCAGTATGTTTTAAAACATTCCAATTTGAGGGGCACCTGGGTGGCTCAGTCGGTTAAGCATCCGAGTCTTGGTTTCAGCGCAGGTCATGATTTCCTGGCTTGTGAGTTTAAGCCCCGCATAGGGCTCTACACTGACAGTGTGGACCCTGCTTGGGATTCTCTCTCTCCCTCTTTCTCTGCCCCTCTCCCGCTGGCACACCCACACATGGGCTCTCCCTCTCCCCCTCACTCTTTCTCTCAAGATAAATAAACTTTAAAAAAAATCCTATTTTGATGGACATTAGAAGCATGTCTACTTTATGTTCTCCTGGCTGATAATACATTTTCTTATTAATTATTTTGAACTAACACTGTTGATAATTGACAAATGACTACGTAATATCAGGTCAGCATTTTCTGCATTGTCTCTGTTCTTTTTCAGATAATGATAATTAGTAGCATGTCAAAAGAAAATGACTCTCAAGTATACAAAATTTCACCTGCCATGTGGTTTTTCCCTCATTTAAAAAGACACTGAGAATTAAAACGTGTGTTAAGGGATATTACAGATTAGAAAAGCAATAATATTATTAAAAACAAGTCCAAATTATTTTACCTGGGAAATTTACCTCATTAGATTAGGAGCACACATTTTGGAACAAACAAAGTAAAATAGACCATGGGTGATGGCTTTTGAAGCACATTTTTCCAAGGAAAGTATTCCTTTCTGATGGGAAACATTTGCCTTATTAGCTTCATAACATTTCATACAAGTTGTTTCTAAAGACCATATTTAGGGGGCATCCAAGTGGTTAAATGTCCAACTTCAGCTGTGATCATGATTTCATGGTTCCTGAGTTTGAGCCCTATGTTGGGCTTGGTGTTGGCAGCTCAGAACCTGGAGCCTGCTTTGGATTCTGTGTCTTCCTCTCTCTCTGCTCCTCCCTCCTCTGTGTGTGTGTGTGTCTGTGTGTGTCTCTCTCAAAAATAAACATCAAAGAGAAATGAAAATAAAGACAACATGTATGAAACTAAGAAATAACTTCGAATTGAACTGTATAGGTCATGGCCATCGTCCATCCATGGGTGGCCATACTGTAGCTGTTCACTTCGATGGTGTTGCTAGCACAATACTACAGAAAACATGACCTGAGGGCTGTCCGTGCCGATGTAATACATTGGATTCTAGGTTCTATTAATAAAAATATTCCCTCAGAAAGCCAATCTCCATAAACCCTTCAAGAAACATATTTGGCAGAGGAAAGAGACCTGGGTGGGGGGGTCTGACTGCAGAAACCCGGAGTCAGGACTATCTCATTCGAGGCCACTGCTGTATACGGAAAGGATCCTGTTGTACAGCAAGGGAATGAGACACTCTCAGCTTACTTTAGTTAACAAATTGGGGGGTGGGGTGGGGGTGGGGAGAGTCTTACTACAAGATTTTATGGGAGAGAAGGAAAGTCCGTGGGGAGTGTAAACAGTCTTGCTGGAAGGCATCACAAAGTACACAACAGATAAGAGTAAGTAAGCTCTCCAACTTGAGCTTATCTACCTAATCCTCAAGAGAGGCACCTTGCACTTCATTTCTTGGTGTTTAATGCTTAGGGTTATCCAGCTATTGTCTTTCTTTTGTGGCTGCCAAACCTCCCAAGGTTTTTCTCATAGCTCATGTTTATTGCAGTCTCTCTCTGTGTCTCAGCTTCTGGGCTATTTTACTGAATCCTGGTACCTTGTCTATTTCACAATGCAAGCCCTTAAGAAGGATAAGAACTGATCAGTTCAGCCAGTCGCCGCTGGGTGTCAAGAGTCAGCCAAGTTGAGCAGAGCTCTTGTTCTGAGCCATGCGACGATTCATTGGTCTAGCCTGGGCCAGATTCCCATTCCTGAGCCCCTCAATTTCGGTAGCAGGTGATGACACAATGGAGCACTGAGTGCCACTTATAAAGGGACATCCAGAAGAGGGCTGAGGCAGGGAGTGCCTCGAAGCATCCCCAAGTTCTTGCTAATGTAACAGGTACATTAACGAATGTTAGAGTTTGGGGTTCTAAAACGTTTCCTGTCTCAGTAAAAAGATAGCCAGGGGCACCTGGGTAGCTCAGTCGGTCAAGCATCCCGACTTCGGCTCAGGTCATGATCTCATGGTTTGCGAGTTCAAGCCCCACCTGGGACTCTGTGCTAATAGCTCAGTGCCTGGAGACTCCTTCGGGTTCTCTGTCTCCCTCTCTCTCTGCCCCTCCCTCACTCTTGCTGTCTCTATCTCTCATAAATAAATAAAATTAAAAAAAATTTTTTTTAAAAAGATAGCCAAAGGTATGTCATTGTTCTTTGATGCCTCTTTCACGATGTCTTGGTTAAATTTTCCATTTCTCCGTATCTTGTTTTGAATTTTTGTAAAACATCCCCTGTCTCTTTGGTAGGAGAGTAGGTTGTGGGGACTTTATAATTTAGAATTAGAATAAGTATTCACTGATGAGTATGTAAGTAAAAGCTGCAGTGAACAGATTCCTGGTGTGCCCAGAAAATGACTGTTTCTAATTTTTTGTGTCTGTCTGTGAAGGGATAGATTCTGCAGGGAAGTGGCATAATTACGGTATTCACCTCGCCTCAGATGGCATGTTTTTGTTTGTTTGACTGGTTTTCTCTTGAAGCTTGGCGGAAGATCATTTATCCATCCTTCTATTTTTCCACCACAGCCAGAAAGAATACTTTGCACGGTAGACCCTTAGGGAACATTTTCAAAAGGAGGAAGACAATCGAGGAACATAATTAAGTCAAAAAGGAAATTGTCATAATGAAATGCTGTTTCAAAGCAGAGTCAAACCACTGGAAATCATTTGTGAATCGAACCGGATGCACCTAAAATAGTGTCATATAGAAACACATGCTAACTTTCACTTTTTCTCCCTCATGAATACATACCAAAGTCCAAAATACATTTGTCTTTACTGCCTACTGAGACAGCACAGCATGCTGCCATAAACCCTTTAAAGCTGTTATCATTCACATTCCAAGGAAAGAAATTTGTTTATCAATTCATATCATCATCAGTAATATCATTAATAGGAAAAACTAACCCCCCATCCATTTTTGGCCTTCAGAGCTTTCCAAAATTCTAATTTCTTTAGGCTGATTCTATTTTGTGTTCTTTCATTTAAAAAAAAAAAAAAGCCTTACAACTAGAGAGGATGATTTATGAAACACAGTGATATAATGTTGTACCGAATGTATTTTAAAACTGTGACTGGTGAGGCCAGCAATCAGGCAGTGAACATTTGATATGAGATTCTTTGGAGGCTTACGTTATTCTTTCTTTTTTATACATTTTTATCTGACTGGGTTTTAATCAAGTCAAGCATGGTTTTATTCTTCTAGTCTTAACTCACTTTAAAGTCCTAGGTAATTCTTGGGGCACCTGGTTGGCTCAGTGGGTTAAGCGTCCGACTTCAGCTCAGGTCATGATCTCATGGTTTGTGAGTTCGAGCCCCATGTCAGGCTCTGTGCTGACAGCTCAGAGCTTGGAGCCTGCTTTAGATTCTGTGCCTCCCTCTCTCTCTCTCTGCCTGTCCCTCCTCTGCTCATGGTCTCTCTCTCTCTCAAAAATAAACATTAAAAAAAATAAAAAAATAAAAGTCCCAGGTGATTCCTCCATCCTTCCTTTCCTTCTTGCCTGCCAAGGTCAGACATAATGTAAATGAAGGTTAAGAAAATAAAGTTTGATGTCACAGATAACTTTGTATTATTTCATTGGCTAATTATTCGGCAAAGGTGAAGGCACAGACCCTGTTTCCAGGTTATGTGACCATGTAGCCTTCCCCTGAGTTTCCAATTCATTTTTCTTCTTTTTGTAATATTGCTGTTTGAAATTACCTATGTTATAAATAAATGCAATCTCATTAGAAAAGATTCACACATGCTTGCCTACAGAGAGCATTTCTTCTTAGCTAAATAGTTTAAAAAAACTTCTGTGTGTTATGAAATAATAGACCCTCTAGCTTATTTTCTCAAACAAGGCAAGAAACTTCTTCCACATTTCATATTAACATCATCTGGGACTTTTATTTCCTTTTTTTGTTTACTTTTGTTTTCGCATTTTACTGGGGATAAAACAGATTGCTGCTTTTGCGATTTTTTTTTTTTTTTTGGTCTTTCCACCAGAATGTTAATTTGGTTGAATATATTCATTCAGGTTCAGAACATTTTCCATCAGAACTTTGAAGACAATGTTCCATGTTTTATAGAAATTGAGTTTGTTTCTGAGAAACGTGATGCTAATATGATGTTTCTTTCTTTTTGGAAAACCTGTTTTGGCATTTTAATTGCTTGTTCGTTAGGTTTTCCCCTCTGGACGTATTTAAGATTTTCTCTTTATCTTTAGGTTTCTGAAATTTCATGCGGTGTGTCCAGCCCCAAGGTTTTTTACAATCATCCTGTATGACTTTTGGTGAGTGTCTCAGCGTGAGGCCTTCAATTTTTCTTCAACTTTGAGAGCTTGTTCCCTGTTATTTATTTCGATAATTCCCTCCCTCCCCACCCCCCTCCCCCGCCTTTCATTGTCTATTTTCTCCAAGAAATCTTATTAGGCCGATAAAGAAAATTCTAGGTTGATATTATCTCTTCACTCTTCTCATACTTTCCATCTCTGTTTTTTTGCACTAAATTCTGAGATAATTCTTCAGTTGTTCACTATGTACACATTTAAGTTCTCTACAGAGAGTATAGTCAGAGAGGGCTAGGTTCAAACATCTGTTTTCACTGACTTAGAAACAACCTGCCTGCCTTCTTTCCTTCCTTCCTTCCTTCCTTCCTTCCTTCCTTCCTTCCTTCCTTCCTTCCTTCCTTCCTTCCCTCCCATTCATTCCTTCAATACACACTACTTCAGTTATCTCCAGGGTTCTAGACACACTCAGTCCTGTAGTGACATAGATGGAAACAAGGCAAAGCCTCTTCCCTCTTGGCACATTATGGCTTCTAAGAAAAAAAAAAAAAAAAAAAGCCAAGCATCATGATGCAGAAAAGTATAAGGGAATGCAATAAGATATGGTGAAAGATACCAGAAGGCAGGAAAACATGAAGACCTTGGATGCCACCAAACATAATTCAGATGTTGGCTGAACTGGAGCCAGCCAACTGGATTTTAAGAAGGGTAGGAAAGTAGTGTCATGTATTGTTTTTAAGATTTTTCTGACTGGGCCTTGTGAAATAAAGATTGAGGGAAGTGAGAGAGGAAGTAGGAGATTAGTGTAGGAAGGCATAGTAATCAGGATGCGTTTTGGACTCTGTGTTGGCAGCATGGATGAAGAGAAATGGACAGATGGGAAATATATTTAGGAAGCATACATGCCATAACTTGCCAGTAGACTGAATATGGAACGCAGGAGCGAATGTAGAACCAAGAATGATTCTTGAGATTCTAGCTTGCATAACTGGAGCTCCAAGGAGGTTTCTGGTAAATGACACCATTTCTGAAGTCTTTTTCACCATTTCAAGAGGTTTTTACAAGCCCATGAAAAGATAAAAAATGAGCGAGTCTAGAAAGTAAGATTAGTCAAGACTGTAGACCCAGGGCAGTGTCAAAAATATCAATGCTTAAAAGTATTTGAGAACAAATGGTAATCAATCTATCCGAAAGGAGAACCAGGGTAAATGGGTAGATCAATCTCGAGTTATTTTTTAAGGTGAATTCCATGGAATTCCCGGTTGTCCGGGAATTCCCGACCTCCCAATAAGTTAAATGCATTACTAATGGAATTGTCTCATTTATAAATTGTTCCTTTCATCTTCTAATAATAAACCTTTGCAAATGAGTATGGTTTCCAAAAATGAATTTGCCGGTTCTGATTCATCCTTGGATTATTTCTCTGAGCGCGTTTTATTTTTGTTATGTTCTAGGAGGCCAGCTTCTAATATAGAGAGAAATAATGAGGGATAGAGGGTAATTTTTGATTCTTGGTATTCTAGATCCACTAGTCCCGTGGATATTGATTCTCTAAGAACAAAGGGACTGGGTTTAGAGATGTGAGCATATAAGAGTCTAGGAAGGACTAGTGGAGTCTTTGCTAACTTGGCTGAATCTATTTTGCTTCCCCCCCTCATACTTTTGCTGTACTCACTTCTGTCTTCCTCAGGTCCTCAAAATAATCGCCTGCTTTTTCGAAGATCAGCCACTTATGTTCCTCAAAATTCTACGCATAAAAAAAAAATCTTTCTCTATTTAAATCAATTTGGTAAATAATGTATTCTCTGATAAATCAGGCATGTTCTTCTTAACAGTTTCTATGCTATTGGCCTCGTAGCTTAGAAATCTGCCTTCAAGGTGCATATACTCAGATAAAATGAAGCTTCGGGATAATTCACCTCTGGAAACATTTTAGTATTATAATTGGTCCCTAAAATCTATTTTTATTATTTAAATGATCATTAAGAACCTAAAACATGCAAGATAATGTATTCAGTCCTGGGGACAATGCAGTATCCAGAAGATCTTTAACAGTATTACCTCATTATAAATGCTCAATAAATATCTGTAGTGTAAATACATGAACAAACAAATCAATACACTGATCCCTCCCCAACCTGAAATGAATGGAAACTCTTCCAGTAGTAGTAGAATTGTTATTTGAACAACAACAACAACAACAAAAATCCCCAAATCCTCCATTCTTACCCTGACATCATCTCTGCTTAACAGATTGCCTTTTCATTTTAGAAACACGCAATGTGTAACCAGAAAACAGATCATGTCCTACTCGAGGAGAGGGCTGTGTTCCTTCAGCAAGGGGAGTTGTATGAGCGAAGGTGCTGGCTGGAACTTGTAGCAAGGCAAGTCTCTGTGAGGACGATGAACACCAGGACTTTGATGGGCAGGGAAGAACGAAGAGCACTGTGTGCCAGAAGGAAATGCCAAGAACATCTTCAGATCTACTGCTACCATACTACCCTGTTCAGGTTAACAAGAGTCTCTTCGGCACTCTTACTATATACAATGGAGTACATTATGTCAAAAAGTAAAATCTTGCTTTCTAATGCAATACACAATTTCTGTTCCCATCACTAGCTATTGGTGATGGAATAGAAACCTCTGATTCACAAGGAGAGAAAATCCCAGGTGTTTTAGGTTTTCCACATAACCTTATGGGGTTTCTGCCAATGCACCCTTGCTTATACGTCTGCAAACGAGATAGGAGCACTTGCTAAATAACTATCCAGATTGCAAATTCCTTAAAGAGTTAAAATACTTCCTTGTGTGTCCTGGAAAACAAACAATGCTGTATGGTGTTAAACTTTTTTGAAAAAAAGAAAAAAAATTTGGCATTGTTGAGTATGTAAAGAATGACACTAATGCTCAAATTCTATCAAGTTCACATTCTGAGTTAAAACTGGAACCCTCGCGACCTCTTTTGCATAATTCATCACCCGGCAATGTTAAGAATTCCCTAGTGTTGAACTCGATCATATAATATGCACTATAACTTCTGATTCTGATACTGTCCGCTGCAAGTTGGAAATATGTTTCACATTCTTGACTTGAAATTATTTATCTGTAAAAGCCGAGTCAAGGCTCACTTGTGCCTTGTCAGTACATTTGATACATTCTCAATGAGAATGGACCTCTTAGGTTCCCAAAAAGAAAAAATAAAAATAAAAATTTTGTAAATCCAATTCAGAAGAGGGAACATCCTTAAATCATTTTTGAAAACATTGCCACTCTGGGAAAAATCCTGGTTTTCAAAGTCACTCAGTAATATTGCAGATACGCTCTTCCCTGTGAAGCCCCTTCCCATCAAAGACTATAAGCTCCGACAAATGCTTTCTGATTCATTCCTCTGTCAAAAGGCCTACAAATCCCCATCTGCCACTTGGCTATTTTCAAACCAGTTTGGATATGACGAAGCATGTGGACACTTTCTTAGTCCATGAAGTTAATATATGCACCCTATTTTATACTAAAGACTGTATGTCCTATTGATAGTGAAAATATTTTGGTGGCAAAAATATATACATGACAGCTTGAATTGCTAAACGCAAGTGCACTGGACTTAAAATAACCAGTAAAACAGCAAGGCCTTCTATGCTCGACAGCTGTGGGAAAGAAATATTAGAAAGAGCACAATCTTTAGAGTGAGCCAGAACTGAGACTGAAGAAGACACCTAAACCTTATTGTCCATGGGAACTGGCTATGGTAATGACTCTTGCTACAGTTCACAGTAGCACTGAGAAGGGAGAAAAGCCAAGGTCAAAGGCCTTGCTAATTCCAAGTCTTTGAAGTCACAACATAGTCACGGTCCCAAGTTGGAGTCTCAAGCTCATATATGAGCACAACATGTATGGCAAAGGAGTGTTAGAACCCAAGCAGTTTTTTTATTTCATGTTTTTAAATGTTTATTTATTTTTGAGAGAGACACACACACAGAGCATGAGAGACAGAAGAAGGGGCAGAGAGAGAGAGAGAGAGAGAGAGAGAGAGAGAGAGAGACAGAGAGAGAATCCAAAGCAGGCTCCAGGCTGTCAGCAGGGAGCCCGATGAGAGGCTCAAACCCACGGACCGCAAGATCATGACCTGAGCCGAAGTCGGACGCTTAACCGACTAAGCCACCCAGGCTCCTCTAGGGTCCAGGTAGTTTTGATGAGCACAAGGCATTTAAATTATTTATTTTAAATTCCTCAAGTAGCCTAATAAAACAAGTCGGCTGGTGAAAGATTTTGAGAACTCTAGCCTAAGCTCCACGGGGAGCTTCTGTGCTTCCCAAGTACCCTTCTCAGAGCTCTTATCTTTCATTTACTTCAAGCCTGTATTTTATCTGAAACTACCGACTCTTATCTTTCCCAGGCCAAGAGGAAAGCTTTTTCGTTCAAAGAAAATAACGGCCATAAGATTACAATTCTCCAACTTGTCTACTTCTGCAGCTTGTAAGTATGCACCTTCCCTAATATTGATTTCTCCACGGTTTTATTTCACCTGCCAGTGGTTGATCCCTCTAATCATGTTTTGGATCTGAACTCACCTCCCTCCCCAGAAATCTTCTATCTGAAATCTCCTCTCCTGTACAGCCAACTTCTTCCATTTGACTAACCCATCTGTAAGCTTATCGGTTTATTTAAATCCTATTGCTGAAAATAAACATAAAATGGTTCATAGAAAAAAAAAAAAAAAAAACATGATAAACTGGATCTCATGAAACATCTTTTGCTCTGCAAAAGCCCCTGCACAAAAAGAAAAGCTAAAGACCAGAACAAAATATTTGTAAGGCACATGTCTGACAAAGGCCAATTATCTAGCGGAATATACAAAGAACTTTCAAAACTCAACAGTAAAACAAATAATCCAATTAGAAAATGGGCATGGTTATAAACCATAAAGTGACACAGAGGAAAACCTTGATATAATTACTGTGAATGCAGATGATCACACAAGATTAAAACAATTTGAGAGTAGATAATAAATAAGGCAGACAGAAAATAATTTAATTTCATGGTGATGTGTTCGCTAGAGGAGAGAACACATCAAAACAACCCAAACGATTCAAATTTATTTTTAAAAAATTAAAATAAAGGAAGAATAGATATTGCAAATGAGATATGGCCCACTGTGTTCTGGGAAAATGAATGACATTTAAAATGCAAAGATAAAGACAGACTTCTTACATTACCTAGATGCTAGAATGAGTTACGCGGAAGGCAGAAACCTGAGGCTACACTCCTCTTTGTCAACAGTGATACACAATAAACAGATGGCAAGAGAACCATGTCCACAAAGGTCTGGGGCCTAAAGACTTTGACCCAAGAAGGGTAATCCTGTCTCCAGCATCTGGGCCTCTCTTACTTCCTTTACCAGCATGTTTCTCCCTTGGTGATGGGAAACACCTATTGGCACACTTCCTTCAAAGGTTTCAGGAGCAATTCAGAAAGGTTGGAAAGACAATAGTCTCTGGGTCTACACTCTCCTGACTGCTGATGGGTGCCAGCGGAAGAATCCATATGTCTCGTGTTCTTCAGGTGAATGATTCTGAGATACATATTCAACAACTTCATAGCAAGTCCCACAGGAAACAAATCCCAGCTTCCTACAGCAGTGACTAACTCTGCGACCTCCTGTCTCTGCAGGAGACCTCCTGTCCCCTATTTTAGTCTCTGCAGACCTCCATTCTCTGGGATCACTGGCCAAAATAAATTGCTTCATGGAAGCCCTTTTTCACCAGTTCAGCTTCCCAGAGGGAACTCAGGCTAAGATGTGTGATACCAGGGAAGTATCAAGTAAATTAGAAAACAAACACACAGAAAGACATTCTGGAACTGGATTATTTACCAGGAAGATATTGCTAGAAATCTTGTTGCTGATGCAAGCTACGTAGTCAATCCATGCTATTCTGAAGATTCAGCATCCTTAAGAAATATGTTGGGATAACATACATCTCCGAGTGAAGCATCAGCCTCTGTGGCATCTGTGGCACTTGGACATTACGGGATCAAGAGTAACTGTAAGAATTGCAGAATTACCCCCTTTCATGCTTTGGAAGCCTTAAGAAAATAAAATAAAATAGGCTTAAGTCAAGCAATGATCAACCCAAAACATAGGAACATCAAGAAAGCCTCAGGACGACACTGTATGGGTAGGAGAAACTCAAATGAGGCAAAATAGGATATTTTAGTGAACAAGAACATAGTGGGACCTTCAAGATGAACTTGATAGTCTTAAGCCCCGACCCCTGAGTCCCCTGTACACACTGGGCCAGCAGTGGTCATTTATAAACAAGCAGCTACCCATTATCTAGACACCATGAAGACCACCCCCCCTCCGAGGAAGGGGCCATGTGAAATTAAACTTGTGCTCTTCAACACTTTCCCTCCATTTCCTCCCTGCGTGCAGGCCAATAACTAGAGACCAACTCAAGCATGGAATGTATTTTCTGTTCTGGAGGAAACAGCATCCATTTGTGAAGAACTCTAAGCCTTGACTTGTGTGTAACTGGCAGAAACAAACAAGCAGAGTAGATTCAGAAGATGTTGGACTGAGGGACGTATGGGCTGTAACTCTGGATGGGGGAAAAGTCACTGACATAGGAACACTCTTCAGGACAGAGGATATCATGTTCTGACAAGGGCTGTGTAACTGCCCTTAGCCACATTAACTAGTTAACTAGCTCTGGGTAAGAATTGCCACAAACTTAACAGCTTCTAAGACCTCACTTTCATTATCCCTGTTTCCATGAGTCAAAGGTATGGGCATGGCTTAGCTACTTCCTCTGCTGCAGGTCTCAGAAGACTGCAATCAGTTATTGACGTGGGCTGTAGTTTCATCTCAAGGCTGGACTGGGGAAAGCTCCACTTCCCAGTCTGTATCGTTATTGGCAAAATTCACTTCCTTAGAGTCCAGGGGACTGAGGGCCTCAGTTTTTTGTGGGCTGTTGGCCAGCAGCTGCTCTCTGTTTCTGGACACATGTTCTGTCCATAGGGCAGCTGAAACGTAGTTACTGGCTTCATCTAAAGCCAGCAGGCTAATGAGGAGAAGCTAATAAAACTCAGATGAGTATTTGTGGAAACTGCAAAAAACTCAGGAGATGGGGATATTACAATGCCTTTAATATGTGACATTGAAGACCGTACCAAAAAAACACCCCCTCCACTAAAGCCATAAGAAATAAGTCCCTTAGGAGTGGTGGCTATTTCTCTGTTCAGACTTTGACCAAAGGAGACGGCCGTTATACCACCAGGCTCCCTGGCATCAAGGGGGACAAGGGGATCCTGGCATGGCAGAGGCCAGAGAGCAGCACTCCACAGGGAGGAGCAAGGTGGATGTAATTGCTATCAAGGAATGCAGCCCTTATTTGTATTTTGTATACCAGAAAAAAACAAAACAAAACAAAACATAGATGTATATGAGAGATTCTTAGACCAACTATGTGTATTTTTGCTTATGTCTGATTTAGGAGATACTCCTCTGTCTAGAGTGGACTGAAGCACTAAAGTTGACTTTGGGAAGAGTGGTGATATAAGGTAACGGATGGGTATTTAGAGCG
Source organism: Puma concolor (assembly GCF_028749965.1). Lineage (NCBI taxonomy): Eukaryota > Metazoa > Chordata > Mammalia > Carnivora > Felidae > Puma > Puma concolor. The sequence continues at coordinate 144,765,478 of NC_141667.1, forward strand.
ATGGTGACCTTGAAAATGGTGCTCAGCCCTGTTACATCTCAGTTACTTCGGCTTGTTAAGTGCCTCGTGGATGCTTCTCTTGCATCATACGTTACTTTTGAACCTGGTGAGAGAATTTTGGACCACATTCCAAATTTGCAGGATCTCTGCTGTGCTGGCATACTAATGGAAGATACGGAGATTGGATAAATTTTTAAGAAAATAAACCGACCGTACTAAAAAGTGTCCTACAGAAATAAGTGCAAGGAGAGCATAGAGTTTTGAGTTCTATGACAGAAATGTCACAAAATCCTTCATGTATAGCCAGTACTTGAGCAGACCTGAGTAAAATGAAGAAGTCCTATGACTTCTGGGGGACAGCAAATACAATGGCCCTACAGAAAGAACATGACTGGTATATGTGAAGAATCAAAGAAGTCCGGGGGGCTGCCACTCAGGGAAACAGTGAGGGGGGTTAGGAAATTGGACCACAGAAACAGCTGGAATTGAGATCAGTCACATCATTGTTTTGAGAATTAAATCAGGTATCGGTAATATTCTACAGAGTTCCCAGTTCAAAGGACCAACTTTTGCTTCTACTTCATCTGCAAGAAGCCTATCATGGGAAATCTGAAGAAGTTTAGGCTTTATAAAAATATAAATTGAATTCTTTAACATGCAAGTGTGTCATGACTTAAAGAAACTACAACCCTCAGACGTAATGAGTTGAATGTGTGTCAGATTTATTTCTGTGTAAAACTGGTAAAAAGACGAATAAAGGTTTTATAGATTTGGCCTATCTAATGAACACTTCTCTCTCATGGAGTGAAAGAATTTTTTAATATAACCCCTGGTGTTTGCAACCAGAAGGGTCTTAATTACAAAAGAGATCCGGGTCAGCAAGATTATCTGAAGAAGCAGTGGTTGGGGACAAAGAATTTGCTGGAATCACTGAAGGCCACTTTGAGTCCAATGAACTTTACTGAAGAGAAGAACAATCATGTCATAAATCAAATATCAAATTAAACAGTTCAGGAACACTGAGTCTCCTAACTGTGGTCCCAAAAATGCTGACTTCCTGATCCCCAGAACCTGTGAAGAGGCTACCTGATACAGCCAGAAGGTTTTTGAGATGTGATTAAATCAAGGATCTTGAGATGGGAGGATTATCCTGGATTATCCAAGTGGCCTGATGCATTCACACTAGTCATTCGAAGGAGACAGGAGGGCCGGAATCAGGGAGAGGAATGGGAATATGCTTCATTGCTGGCTTTGACAATGACAGATAAACCCATGAGTCAAGGCATTTCGGCCACCTTCAGAAGCTAGAAGAGGCAAGAGTATAGATTCTTTCCTAGAGCCTCCGGAAGAAATGCAGCATGCCACCCTTTTATTTTCAGCTCATTTACAGACTACATTGGACTTCCAACCTTCAGAGCCATAAGGTAATAAACGTGTGTGTTTTGAGCTGTTAAGTTTGTGATAGCCTGTTTCAGCAGCAAGAGGAAATTAACACACTGGGGAATAGAAGGCAACAGTTAATAACAGAGAAACATAGTCAAAAGAAAAAGCTCAAATTAAGACTTTTTGGAAAGAGACTACATAGAGTTTAGGATGGGCCAGGGGTCACCAAATCTCCCAAGCTAACTTCAAGTTAACAATTACAACCCTTATCCAATTTCACTTCTAAGTAAGATTGTCTTAAAAGACGTGGGTCTGGGGTGCCTGGGGGGGGCTCTGTCAGTTAAGCATCTGACTCTTTGTTTTAGCTCAGGTCATGGTCTTATGGTTCGTGGGTTTGAGCCACGTATTGGGTTCTGTGCTGACAGTGTGGAGCCTACTTGGGATTATGTCTCTCTATCTCTCTGCCCCTCCCCTGCTCTCTTTCTTTTTTTCTCTCTCAAAAATACATAAACATTACACAAATTTTTTTTAAAGATGTGGGTATGTCCATAGAGTATGGAATGCATTAGCTGATTACATCACTGAATTGCTGCTTTTCTTGAAGCTACCCTACCAAAGAAGTAAATGACCTTTGAAAGTGCTGCAACGTGTGGTCGAATCCTGGTCCTGTCACTTCAAACATCTGTGACTTAGAGAAGTCACCTACACCGTGCCTCATTTTTCTTATCTGCAATATATCAAATTAATAATCTTTACCCCCATTGGGTGGCTGTGAGGATTAAGAGCATGGATATGTAAAAGCAACTAAAACAGTGTGTAACAAAGTAAGTATGTGTAACTGTTTTGTAGTGTTATTCGGGATCACTACATTTACAGGAGAAAGGAGAGAGTATATCCTGCATCACATGCTAATGAGTATTTCACAAGCTTTTTAGTTTTTCTTGCAATTATTTTATCTTCACTTGTACAAGGCGTGAAATTCACAAAGGTCAGGCTATTTACTCTATGCTGATAAAAGTGCAAAAATGCATTTAAGAAACTAATAAGCTCAGGCATGAAGTTGTGGCTGCCAATAAGCTAGGACCCAGACCACATTAGCCAGAGGTAGTGTTTTATCACATCTTTTCCTGTCAATTCCTTGACTTCTATCTCGCCAGAGATACCTCTGAACAATTTTCTCCTTGCTCTCATACAGATGATCAATGCAGAAGGAGAGGAGAGAAATTTGGAAGAAGTGGGTAAAGGGAACCAGAACATAAGCTTCAGGAGGTAGCAACGACTCTATGTATGGTCCGCCGTAATGACCCTGTTCCGGGCTCAAACTTGGAAAAGAGACATTGAATTAAGAGTGCGGGGTGAAGGAGCATGTGCACTAAAACTTTCTAGTGCTTACTGTGAATCAGATCATCAGTTAATTCTCACAACAACTTTGTAAGAGAAATCTTTGTATTCTTGTTTTACCTGTCCTCTTTGTATTAGTATTCTTGTTTATTGATGATAAAACCCAGGCCCACAGGATTTCACAAATTTGCTCAAGATAGCAGATCATGATAGTGGGATTCAAAACCAAGTCTAACCTAACTCTATGGCCTGGAGTCTTTACATAACCACATTAAAACCATGAGATGGAGATCAGAGATAGTATCTCGACACCGGGGTCACTGTTCCTGAGGCAGAAATGTATTTAGTCAGTCCGTATGAGACAGGGGGAGGGGTGCAGCAGGAGGCTAAGTGAATACCACTGTCTAAGCCATCCAAATGGGTACGAATCCACCAGTAGGATGGAATCCCTTACCTTTAAAGAACAAAGGCTCTCCACAACAGATGCTATAGTTGTGTTAGAATATACAATCTAAAATTGTCATGTGCAAGTGGTGAATCATATATTGTATACACCTGAAACTAGTATGACACTGGCTGTGAACTAACTGGAATTTAAATAAAAACTTGATTTCTGAGTGTGGAAAAAAAAAGGAAACATAAATAAATAACAAAGTATGAGCAGCCTTCATTTCACAGTGCTACCTACCAGAGCACTGCAGATCAGGGTGGGTGGGGTGGGTCCTTTGGATCAGGTCAGTTCAGGCCAGTTAGATTCAATTAGAGAGAAAAGTCTGTTGCTCAACAGCAAGCTGTTGTTCCTAATGAAGTCCAAGCACATCAGCTCAAATCAATCATCCCTTTCAGCTCAAACAGCTTCAAGTACATACCCTGCTGTAGGTGGATCGATACCATCATCTTATACAAAGGCTGCACAAACGTGTGCCTTATTTACCCATTGCCATGTTGATGGCCACTAACTACACTCACTACCTTATTTCTTCCTTTGCAAAATTTATGGCTTCGACTTGGAGTGTGTGCCTATATGACACTTTTCAATATTTCCACTTATTTGGCCAACACCTATGTATCTTTTTGTATAATTCCCTTAATATGTCAGGGGGATTCCACCAACATCCTCATCCCAAATTATGTAGAAAAGTTCTATATTTGGTGGAGCAGATATATCCTAATTTCACACAAAATAAAGGGTTTTTAGCATACAAAGGAAAGGCAGACATCTTTAAGGATTACATTTCAACTAGGGATGTGTTTTTATATTATATTAGATAATCAACCGTGAGCCATTTTGCAAACTTCAGAAACCCAAGTTTCTAGAGTTCTTGACATTTAGGTCTCTTTGGTCATAACTATGGTTTTTTTTATCATGATTCAAAATGGGAGAGGAAAATATTGTTAAGCCTTACCCACTGAAAAATTAACCACACACTCAAATACCAAATATCTGAATATCAGGAAGCTTCTTACAATCCCAATGACTGTCACATCTATGTGTTTTATTTGCACCTTTTAAACACCTGCTTCAGTCTATGACTGTATACTAAGGATGTATACATTACAACACTTGAGATGAATTAGCACAAAACTCACTAACATAAAGATTCTTTCATCCATGAATCAATGTAAAAATCACAATGTAAAAATACATTTTTACATATTTGCCACCACACATCCTCAAACGCACTATTTGGTTCTGCCCACTAGTAAATCTTGACTAGTAATTTTCACTTGGTCGGTGCTGCTCACATAACCAGGTTGAAGATAAAATATTTAGTGTAAAAAACACTGCTGATGATGAATTATACTCACAGTAAATAATAGTTATAATAGCTACTGATTTTTTTTCAGTAGTCGCACTAGTGTGTTTAAATAGTGATGAAAAGGGGCGCCTGGGTGATTCAGTCGGTTGGGCGTCCAACTTCGGCTCAGGTCACGATCTCGCGGTCCGTGAGTTCGAGCCCCGCGTCAGGCTCTGGGCTGATGGCTCAGAGCCTGGAGCCTGTTTCCGATTCTGTGTCTCTCTCTCTCTCTGCCCCTCCCCCATTCATGCTCTGTCTCTCTATGTCCCAAAAATAAATAAACGTTGAAAAAAAAATTTAAATAGCGATGAAAAGTGCACATTATTTTAAATTACGGTAAATCTATTCAAGACAAAAATATGTGTATCTACTATTGTTGAGGCAGATTCAGTTTTTGATAGCTTATGTAAGATATTATCTGTGACATCCAAGGAAAATATTTTATCTAAATATATGCTGAACTCCATGTTGAATTTATAATATAACTTCTTAAAATTAGATTCACATATAAAATTAACTAAGAAAGGTTTAATTCCTAATAAATACAGGTCAAGGAGTCCCAGTGACTCATTCAGTTGAGTGTACCACTCTTGACCTCAGTTCAGGTCATGATCCCGGGGTTGTGAGATCGAGCCCCACATCGGGCTCTGTGCTGACAGCTCAGAGCCTGGATCCTGCTTCAGCTTCTGTGTCTCCCTCTCACTCTCTCTGCCCCTCTCCTGCTCATGCTCTGTCCCTCTCTGTCTCTCAAAGATAAATAAACATTAAAAAAAAATTTTTAAAAAGAAGTAAAAAGTCTATTGTTTCTTTATGCAGAGATACGATATGAATTTTCTCCATCCTAAATGTTGTAACTCAGGAAAAGAAAGCAAAGAGAAAAAAACAAAAGCTTACCTACAGTTATATAATATATTCAGGTTCCCCCTATTTTTTCTTACCAAAACAAGAAAAAAAATCATTATCAGTCAAGGACAAAGTTGCCTTCCTTCTTTTTATAAGTGAGAACCTTTGGTGTTCTATCTATCAGCTCTTTTTAAATCAAAATGATACTGGCTAATATGGATTCACGGCAGGAACTAAGTAACAGAGAATTGATACAAAATGACAGGGACAACTTCACTAGAAAATGTGAGAACTCATCCATAATGTATCTATTGACTGGAAAAAGTATTGAACGTAGCTGCTTCACCAATAACCTACAGCAGGTTGCAAACTACTGTGAACTTACCTATTTCGGAGTCTATAGTTCAGTCATGACGGTAGGCTTACAGTTCACAAAAGAGACAGCTCTTAGGACAAATGAGTACAAAATCACCCTTCCCCCGCCCCTCACCCCCACCCCCACCCCCCTGCTGTTTTCTCTGCTCCTTCTTTTTAAGAGGAACTATTGTGTTGCTCTCACATGACTAGCAAGAGTCTGCTAAATAAGAGATCCGTAAATAAAGAGGATTTAAAAATACACTGCACTCCATATTGAATTTACAAAATAACTTGTTAAAATTAGGTTCACATGTAAAATTAACTAAGAAAGATTGGCTTCTTAATCAATATAGGTCAGGGAACCTGAGTGGCAGCGTCAGTTCTGCGGAAATGAAGAGGATTCATGCTTTCCTGCTGATGGGTCTTAACATAGGTGTGTAATGTACTTGTTAAGACAAACACATGTAAAATACTGCATTTTCCTTTCCTTTGTTTGGTCTTTCACATTTCTTTTTTGTACCTACCTTCTCCTAGGTTTCTTCCTTTCTCTTTTTTCTTCTTTCCTTCTTTTATTTCTATAATTATTTATTAACATGTAGTATATGTGATGGGTACCATTTTGCCTCAAAGATCTAGCACAGAAGGATTTTACTGCTAGAGAGAGAATAACATTGGTATATTAAATAACTTTATTTATTTTTTAATGTCATGGGAATGACACAGATGATTCAGACCTTTTGAGTTCTTCCCCCTCTCTTGATTCTATTTTATCTAGTTTTTCCCCAGGGGAGAAAAAGATGGCCAGGATGATCCAGGCAGAATATAAGCTGTAACTGCAATAGTTATTTTTTGTGTTGTCCACATTAATTGCCCATGATATACCTATTCCCTCAATACTGTCATTTTCCTAAGAAAAGCAAGAGTAGTCCAGGGTATTAACCAGAGATTTTCACCTGGCGTGTAATAGGACACCCTGGAAAGTAGGATGTAGGTCACCAGCCTTCCAAGACACTGACCCTTTCCTTTAGAACTTGGGGGCGCTCGTAAGTTTTTTTTTTTTTTTTTGACATAACAAGCCTTGTCAACTATCTTCAGATTGCCACACAAAAAAATATCATTTTTCTAGGTGTGTCAGATGTGAAAACTTTCCGTGTAACACAAGGAACAAAAATATTTTTTGCAGTCAATACAAGCCATCAAGTACAAAGATTTACTTTTGCATTCTTATTTTAAAGCTTGCAGTTGGAAAGCAGACTTAGAATTTCTCCCTTCCTCCTTCTCTTTACACTCTACACAAATGAGAATCTCAGGAAAAAAAAAACATGTTGCCAATATTTGAGAATATTTGGGGGATTTTATTTTGAGAGACACGAAATTCCTAAGTTAAAATAGGAATAATTATTCACTTAAAAATATTTAAGTTTTGGGGTGCCTGGGTGGCTCAGTTGGTTAAGTGTCCAACTGGCTCAGATCATGATCTCATGGTTCCTGAGTTTGAGCCCTGCATCAGGCTCTGTACTGACAGCTGGGAGTCTGGAGCCTGCTTCCAATTCTGTGTCTCCTTCCCTGTCTCTGCCCCTCTCCTGCTCACACTGTGTCTCTCTCTCTCAAAAATAAACATAAAAAATTAAAAAAATATATTTAAGTCTTTCTTCCAAACAGAAATATATTAGATATCTGTATCTATTCAGGTTTATATTATTTCTTTCAGTCTTTTTTATGTTCCTTATGCAGATCATGAGAAGTCTCTTTAATATTAATATTAAACTATAATGCTATACATGTATACATTGTAAAAAAGAGATCATTTTTCTATTATAAATTGGACCACTTTTTCATTTTTACAAGTGATCACTGTTATCATACAGAAATATTATTGACTGTAATTTTCTTTTATGTGACCACACTACTGAATCTTGCAATTATCGTTGACTTACAGTTGCCCCCCTTACATTTTCTAGTGTCCAAGGAAAATATATTATCTGCAAATTAAAACTGTAACCAGTTGGAAAGGTGTTTCTAAGACAGTGTCTAGCAAATTGTTGAAACAGCAACAACAACAACAAAAAGAGCTTTGTTAGACCAGGAAACAGAAGAAACATCGTTTATGCTTTGCACTCAAATTTCGTCTCTGTAGCAATTTATCTGAAGGTGATTGAAAATTTAGTACAACTTCTGATTGATACATTGTGCTTTTTTTCCTTTGCCAGCTTTCCTGAGGTACAATTGATACATGACACTATGTAAGTTTAAGGTATACAACATGATGATATCATACATGTATATACTGCGAAATGATTACGGTTACAGGGTTAGTAAATACTTTCATCACCTCACATAATTACGTGTGTGTGTGTGTGTGTGTGTGTGTGTGTGTGTGTGTGTGTGTGTTAAGAACATTTAAGATCTAGTTAAATACAGAACATCCACATGATTCAACAAATCCACTTCGGCACATATATTCAAAGGAAGTGAAATTAGGATTTCAAAGAAATATTGTCATCTCTGTATCCATGGAAGCATTATTCACAATGGTCAAGATAGGGAAACGACCTCAGGCATTCTGTTTAAGTGAATGCATAGAGTGGTATTGGTACGATGGAATATTACTCAGCCACCAAAAAAGAAGGAAATCTTGGCCTTGGTCACAACATGAATGACCCTAGAGAGCATTATGATAGGTGAAGTAGAGAAAGACAAATGCTATACGGTATCAATTTTATGTGGAATCTAAAAAGCCCAACTCATTGGGGTGCCTGGGTGGCTCAGCCGGTTGAGCATCCGACTTTGGCTCAGGTCACGATCTCTCAGTTCATGAGTTCAAGCCCTGTGTCAGGGTCTGTGCTGACAGCTCAGAGCCTGGATCCCGCTTCGGATTCTGTGTCTCCTTCTCTCTGCCCCTTCCCCATTCATGCTCTGTCTCTCTGTCTCTCTCTCTCAAAAGATAAATAAGTGTTAAAAACATTTTTTTTAAAAGCCCAACTCTTAGAAATAGTACTAGGGACTAGAGAGTAGGAGAAAGAGAGAGATGTCAGAAAAATGGTATAAATTTCCAGTGATAAGTTCAAGGGATCTAACATATAGCATGTTGAATTTAGTTTACAATACAGTATTCTACCATATGTTGTTATTAAGATGATGTCAGTGAATAAGTTCAGCCATCTCAAGTCCAAAATAAGAGGCAAACTTAATAAAGTCCAATTAGCCCAGGGCCATTCCTAGGCAAGTCTATGAATAAGGCAAGTTTATTTTCATGATGTCTTTCCTTTTATTCCTAAAGTCTCCCTTTTGTTCTCTATTGGTGCTCTTACTCACGGCATAGGCTTTTATTTATTTACAACAATCTTTTGGAATCCCAGGATCCTAAGTGGCTCTACAGATGTTTTCCATTCATCTCTAACCTCTGGCACCTAGAGATGGCCCCTTCCATGTAGTTTCCAATAGGCCTCAGCCATCTGCCAAGCAGGTGTAATAGCTTACCTGTGTCCACAAAATAATGGGTTACAGTAGATTTTGCTGCTACCTGTTGAGGTAAGATACTTGCCTTAAAGAGATTTCCTGTAACTCAGGACTTAACATTATAGCTGTTGAACTAAGTGATGGTGAATGCTTTCATTCTTTCCACCATATTTTTCTTCATTTTATTTCAGGGCATTCTGATAGACAGTCAGCTTTCTTGATATGAAAATATAAAAGGTCCTGACTAGGCAGGAGAAGCCAAGATGGCAGAACAGCATGGAAGTTTTCTGTGTGTCTTATGTCCATGAAATACAGCGAGACCAACGCTAAACTATCCTGTACACCTAGAACACTTATCTGAGGATTAACACAACAATCTGCACAACCTCAACCACAGAATTCAGCAGGTACATGGTGCAGAGAGGTGAACTTGGAGAGAGAAGCTGCGGAGGGTAGGGAGCCACTTTTGCGGGCAGAGAGAGGACAGAGACTTGGGTTGAGGGGAGAATACAGGAAAAGTACCCCTCACCAAAAGCAGCTGGAAAGAAAGTTGAACATTGGAAATAGCCGCAGGAACTGAACTAAAAAGTGAGAAAGGAGAAAGGAGAGGGTTTAAATTCCATTAAGACTGTAAACAAGGGGAGTGCAAAGTCTGCAAGTCTACAGCTCGATACCTGGTGGTGCTCTGGTGGGAAGGGTGAATCCCCCAGGCAAATCCCAGAGTGGGGTCTGGGAGGTTCTCAGGCCACACGGGGAGAAGTGGTTCCACTGCTGGAAGGATACTTGGTAGAGACTGTTGAGGCCACCTGGCCCCAGCAGACCACTGAGAACAGCCACATTCTCTGGTGCTGGAACAAAGTTGTGAAGGGTGAAGCCTGGTGACAGATATGTGTTGTGATTTTCCATAATCCCTGAAAGGCTGCTGCTGCACTATCTCGTGAACTTTTTCTGGGGTGGGCTGGCACCTGACCGCAGTCTCTGGGCATTGGCAGCAGCACATCCCACAAGCGTTCCTGGGTGCCACCAGCACCCGGCCACTGCTCAGTGAGACCCTCCGCAGAAGGGCAGAATGGGTCAAACCCACAGTCCTTCAGAAGTAAAGGGCTGGGGAAAATAGCCACATCTGAGACAAAACTCTGGAGGGAGTTGCTGCCTGGAGCTTGGTCACCGACAGTGTGGAAGCAGGGAGTGGACAAAAGCTGAAAACAGAGGATGGGTGTGCGATTGCTGATGGGGGAGAACAGAGTTCCGATACTAGAGACCAGGTAGCTGGGTGACGCCATTTTCACCACTGCCACTCATGCAACTACACACCTAACAGCGCCACAACAATCCACCCCAGTAGGCTAGCAGCACCATCTAGTGGAGAACAGAGCTGTTACACTGAGCCCCACCCAACTGGGCCAACCTCGCTCTTCAAGAACAAAAGTCTCACCACCTGCTTAGCTTATGGACTATAAAGTGCTTCATAATTTGACTCCTAGGGGAAAATGAAGTAATTTCAGTCATATTCGGTCTGTTAGCCAGTCCAACTATTCAATTTTCTTTTTTTTCTCTTTTTTGTTTCTTTTTTCTTGAATACATAAAGAGAAAAAATTCATTTTTTATTATCAACTTTTATTAAAAATATTTTTCTCCAGAGCCAAAGCATAAGAAACTCTTAAAAACTGAGAACAAACTGAGGGTTGATGGGGGGTGGGAGGGAGGGGAGGGTGGGTGATGGGTATTGAGGAGGGCACCTTTGGGGATGAGCACTGGGTGTTGTATGGAAACCAATTTGACAATAAATTTCATATATTGAAAAAATATATATTTTTCTCCAATTTCTTCCACTCTATTTTTTACTTCTGTGTAAATTTTCAAATTCAATTTTATTTCCATCATTTCATTTTAGTCTACTTTAATGTATTCACTTTTTCAAATTTTCCAACGATTTCCTTTTTTTTTTTCTGTTTTCCCTTTTTCTCTAATCTATCAAGCCACTTTCAACACCCAGACCAAAACACACCTAGGATCTAGCATCATTTATTCAAATTTTTTGCATGTATGTTTGTTTTTAATTTTTAATTTTAATATTTTTTTAATTTAATTTTTTTGTTTTAATTTTTTCTACCTCATTAATTCCTTTTCTCCCTTCAAAATGAAGAAAGAAAGGAATTCACCCCAAAAGAAAGAGCAGGAAGAAACGACAGCCAGGGACATAACCAACACAGATACAAGCAAGATGTCTGAACCAGAATTTAGAATCATGATAATGAGAATACTAGCTGGAGTCAAAATAGATTAGAATCCCTTTCTGCAGAGATAAAAGAAGTAAAAACTAGCCAGAATGAAATAAAAAATGCTAGAACTGAGTTGCAATCTTGAATGGATGCATGGCAGTAATCTCGAATGGATGCTACAATCTCAAATGGTAGAAGGATGGATGAGGCAGAACAGAGAATCAGCGAAACTGATGGAGAATAATGGAGAATAATGGAGAATAATGGAGCAGAAAGAAAGAGGGAGATTAAGGCGAAAGAGCACGATTTAACAATTAGAGAAATCAGTGAGTCATTAAAAAGGAACAACATCAGAATCATAGGGGTCCCAGAAGAGGAAGAGAGAGAAACAGAGGAAGGGTTATGTGAGCAAATCATACTGGAAAACTTTCCTAACCTGGGGAAAGACACAGACATCAAAATCCAGAAAGCACAGACGACGCCCATTAGATTCAACAAAAACTGACCATCAACAAGGCATATCACAGTCAAATTCACAAAATACTCAGGCAAGGAGAGAATCATGAAAGCAGCAAGGGAAAAAAAGTCCTTAACCTACAAGGGAAGACAGATAAGGTTTGCGGCAGACCCATCCACAGAAACTTGGCAGGCCAGAAAGGAGTGGCGGGATATATTCAATGTGCTGAATCAGAAAAAATATGCAGCCAAGAATTCTTCATCCAGTAAGGCTGTCACTCAAAATAGAAGGAGAGATAAAAAGTTTCCCAGACAAACAAAAATTAAGGAGTTTGTGACCACTAAACCAGCCCTGCAAGAAATTTTAAGGGGGACTCTCTGAGGGGAGAAAACATGAATGAATGAATGAATGAATGAATGAATGAATGAATACCAAAAGCAACAAAGATTAGAAAGGACCAGAGAACACTACCAGAAACTCCAACTCTACAAGCAACAGAATGGCAATAAATTCATGTCTTTCAGTAGTCACTCTAAATGTCAATGGACTCAATGCTCGAATCAAAAGACATAGGGTAATAGAATGGATAAGAAAACAAGACCCATCTATAAACTGCTTACAAGAGACCCACTTTAGACCTAAAGACACCTACAGATTGAAAGTAAGGGGATGGAGAACCACCTATCATGCTAACGGTCAACAAAAGAAAGCTGGAGTAGCCATACTCATATCAGACAATCTAGACTTTAAAATAAAGACTCTATTAAGAGATGCAGAAGGGCATTATATCATAATCAAGGGGTCTATCCACCAAGACTTAACAATGGTAAATGTTATGTGCCAAATGTGGCAGCACCCAAATATATAAATCAATTAATCACAAACATAGACAAATTCATCGATAGTAATACCATAATAGTAGGAGATGTCAACACCCCACTCACATCAATGGACAGATCATCTAATCAAAAAATCAATGAGGAAACAATGGCTTTGAATGACACACTGGACCAGATGGGTTAACAGATATATTCAGAACCTTTCATCCTAAAGCAGCAGAATATACATTTTTTTCCAATGCACATGGAATGTTCTCCAGAATAGACCACATGCTGGGACACAAATCAGCCCTCAGCAAGTACAAAAAGATTGAGATCATATTGTGCATATTTCCAGACCACAACGCTATGAAACTCGAAATCAACCACAAGAGAAAAACTTGGAAAAGTTAACAAATACTTGAAGACTAAAGAACATCCTACTAAAGAATGAATGTGCCAACCAAGAAGTTAAAGAGGAAATTAAAAGGTATATGGAAGCCAATTAAAGTGATAACACCACAACCCAAAACCTTGGATGCAGCAGAGGCGGTCTCAAGAGGAAAGTATAGAGCAATCCAGGCCTTCCTAAAGAAGGAAGAAAGATCTCAAATACACAACCTAACCTTACACCTTAAAGAGCTGGAAAAAGGACAGCAAATAAAACCCCAAACCAGCAGAAGACAGGAAATAATAAAGATTAGAACAGAAATCAATGCTATTGAAACCAAAACCAAAAACAAAAGCAGTAGAACAGATCAATGAAACCAGAAGCTGTTTCTTTGAAAGAATTAACAAAATTGATAAACCACTAGCCAGTTTGATCAAAAAGAAAAAGGAAAGGACCCAAATAAAATCGAGAATGAAAGAGGAGAGATCACAACCAACACAGCAGAAATAAAAACAATAATAAGAGAATATTATGAACAATTATATGCCAATAAAATGGCCAATCTGGAAGAAATGGACAAATTCCTAGAAACATACACACTACCAAAACTGAAACAGGAAGAAATAGAAAATTTGATCAGACCCATAACCAGTAAGGAAATCGAATTAGTAATCAAAATCTTCCAAAAAAAACAAGAGTCCAGGGCCAGATGGCTTTTCAGGGGAATTCTACCAAACATTTAAGGAAGAGTTAATACCTGTTCTCTTGAATCTGTTCTAAAAAATACAAATGGAAGGGAAACTCCCAAACTCTTTGCATGAGGACAGCATCACTTTGATTCCAAAACAAGGCAGAGATCCCACTAAAAAGGAGAACTATAGACCAATTTCCCTGATGAACATGGATGCAAAAATCCTCAACAAGATATTAGCTAACCAGGGGCGCCTAGGTGGCGCAGTCGGTCAAGCGTCCGACTTCAGCCAGGTCACGATCTTGCGGTCCGTGAGTTCGAGCCCCGCGTCAGGCTCTGGGCTGATGGCTCAGAGCCTGGAGCCTGTTTCCGATTCTGTGTCTCTCTCTCTCTCTCTGCCCCTCCCCTGTTCATCCTCTGTCTCTGTCCCAAAAAATAAATAAACGTTGAAAAAAAAAATTAAAAGAAAAAAAAGAAAAAAAAAGATATTAGCTAACCAGATCCAACAGTACATTAAAAAAATTATTCACTATGACCAAGTGGGATTTATACCTGGGCTGGTTCAATATCCACAAAACAATTAACATGATTCATTACATCAATAAAAGAAAGGACAAGAACCATATGATCCTTTCAATAGATGCAAAGAAAGCATTTGACAAAATACAGCATCTTTCTTGATAAAAATCCTCAAGAAAGTAGAGATAGAAGAAGCATACCTTGAGATCATAAAGGCCATATACGAACGACCCAATACTAATATCATCCTCAATGGGGAAAAGCTAAGAGCTTTCTCCCTACGGTCAGGAATAAGACAGGGATGTCCACTCTCACCACTGTTATGCAACATAGTATTGGAAGTCTTAGCCTCTGCAATCAGAAAACACAGAGAAATAAAAGGCATCAAAATCGACCAGGAGGAGGTCAAACTTTCACTCTTCACAGATGACATAATACTCTATATGGAAAACCCAAATGATTCCACCAAAAAGAAAAACTGCTAGAACTGATTCATGAATTCAGTAAAGTTGTAGGATATAAAATCAATGCACAGAAATCAGTTGCATTCCTGTTCACCAAGGATGAAGCAACAGAAAGAGAAATCAAGGAATCAATCCCATTTACAGTTTCCCAAAAAACCATAAAATACCTAGGAATAAATCTAACCAAAGACATGAAAAATCTATACACTGGAAACTATAGAAAGCTTATGAAAGAAATTGAAGAAGACACAAAAAAATGGAAAAAGATTCCATGCTCCTGGACAGAAAGAACAAATATTGTTAAAATGTCAGTACTACCCAAAGCAATCTATATATTCAATGCAAAACCTATCAAAATAACACCAGCATTCTTCACAGAGCTAGAACAAATCATACTAAAATTTGTATGGAACCAGAAAAGGCCCCGAATAGCCAAAGCCATCTTGAAAAAGAAAACCAGGGGCGCCTGGGTGGCGCAGTCGGTTAAGCGTCCGACTTCAGCCAGGTCACGATCTCGCGGTCTGGGAGTTCGAGCCCCGCGTCAGGCTCTGGGCTGATGGCTCAGAGCCTGGAGCCTGTTTCCGATTCTGTGTCTCCCTCTCTGCCCCTCCCCCGTTCATGCTCTGTCTCTCTCTGTCCCAAAAATAAATAAACGTTGAAAAAAAAAATTAAAAAAAAAAAAGAAAAAGAAAACCAAAGCAGGAGGCATCACAATCCTTGACATCAAGCAAAACTACAAAGCTATAATCATCAAGACAGTATGTTACTGGCACAAGAAGAGACACTAAGATGAATGGAACAGAATAGAGAACCCATAAATGGACCCACGAACTAATGGGTCCAACTAATCCTTGACAAAGCAGGAAAGAATATCCAATGGAATAAAGACAGTCTCTTCAGCAAGTGGAGCTGGGAAAACTGGACAGCAACATGCAGAAGAATGAACCTGGACCACTTTCTTACATCATACACAAAAATAAAATAAAAATGGATGAAAGACCTCAATGTAAGACAGGAAGCCATCAAAATCCTCTAGGAGAAAGTAGGCAAAAGCCTCTTGGACGCAGCAACTTCTTACTCAACACGTCTCCAGAGGCAAGGGAAACAAAAGCAAAAATAAACTAGTGGGACCTCATCAAAATAAAAAGCTTCCACACAGCAAAGGAAACAATCAGCAAAACTAAAAGGCAACCGACAGAATGGGAGAAGATATTTGCAAACACCATATCACATAAAGGGTTAGTATCCAAACTCTACAAATAAGTGATCGAACTCAACACCCAAAAAACAAATAATCCAGTGAAGAAATGGGCAAAAGACATAAATAGAAATGGGCAAAAGACATGTCCTTTCCAAAGGACATCCAGATGGCCAACCGACACATGAAAAAATGCTCCACATCACTGATCATCAGGGCAATACAAAGCAAAATCACAATGAGCTAACACCTCACACCTGTCAGAATGGCTAACATTAACAACTCAGGCAACAACAGATGTGGGTGAGGATGTGGAGAAAGAGGATCTCTTCTGCATTGTTGGTGGGAATCCAAACTGGTGCAGCCACTCTGGAAAACAGTATGGAGCTGCCTCAAAAAAGCTAAAAATAGAACTACCCTACAACCCAGCAATTGCACTACAAGGTATTTATCCAAGGGATACAGGTATGCTGTTTCGAAGGGCACATGCACCCCAATGTTTATAGCAGCACTATTGACAATAGCCAAAGTATGGAAAAAGCCCAAATGTCCATCGAGGGATGAATGGATAAAGAAGATGTGGTACATACATATACAATGGAGTATTACTCGGCAATCAAAAGAAATTAAATCTTACCATTTGCAACTACATAGATGGAACTGGAGGGATTATGCGAAGCAAAATTAGTCAATCAGAGAAAGACAAATATCATATGACTTCACTCATATGAGGACTTTAAGATTCAAAACAGATGAACATAAGGGAAGGGAAGTAAAAATACTATAAAAACAGGGAGAGGGACAAAGCATAAGAAACTCTTAAATATGGAGAACAAACAGAGGGTTACTGGAGGGCTTGTGGGAGGGGGGATGGGCTAAATGGGCTACGGGCATTATGGAATCTACTCCTGAAAGCGTTTTTGCACTATATGCTAACTAGTTTGGATGTAAATTAAAAAAATAAAATAAAAAAAAATTAAAGTTCCTAAGACCTTTTTGAATGTAAGTACCAAATGAGTAGAATTCTCTAATTTAAATAACTATGTAGTAAGAGCATATACATATGTATTGAAAAGTTTCCATATTGTAAATATTGATTTATTTATCTTTTCTTTCACTGCATTGTATTTTTAAAAGCTCAGCATTAATTATTATAGTATTGTCGGTCAGTCATGGGTCGAATTTGTAGGAATTAAATGAAGTTATTATAATATTATAACATTCAGCCTAAGATATTTATCACTGAAAGAGTCCTTCTCTGGATTGAGATATAGATCAGAATGTTGCTAGCCCCACATGGAATGGTAGTCTAGAAAATCTCTAAGTATCTCTTTCGGCCAATCTACATCTGCCTTCTCCAAGTTACTGTGGATATAAGGGGTTGAAGCTATAAAGACGGTATGTCCCGGTTCTGGCAACAAGCTCCTCATGCTTGAGATAACAAATCAAACACATCTCTAAAACTTCTGACCCCTAAAATAAAAATGAATACATACCATTTCCAACTCTTTAAAATTCTCCCAGTATTTGACATATCATCTGCCCTCTTCCTTAATAAAACTACTCAACTTCTTTTTCTACTGTGTTATTACACCTCCAATATCACCAGGCCATATCCTTTCTAAATAGGACATATACCTTCAATCTATTCTCTCTTTATCATTTCCACTGTTGCCATCTTAAATTAATACTTAATCAAGTCCCATCCAGACTATGTTAACTATTTCTTCAATGGCCTTCTGTTCTTTCCTCAGTGAATTCATTCTCCATTTTGTAGAAAGTATTCTCTATGATAACATCACTCATCTGTCTATAAACTGTCAATGTCTCTGTCACACACACACACACACACACACACACACACACACACACACACACCTGTCTGGCACATTTAATTGCTTAATATTGCTTCAAAAGGTCATCAGATCATCTCTCTGCATATTTATGTTTGAAAGATCCCCTCTTCTCCACAGTCTGCTTGAAAAAATGTTCTTTAATCATTACTTAACATTTATAGTGTGTTTACTATTTTCTCTGATATTCTACAAAGAATTACTTGTATCTTCCTCTGAGTTCTCACCAAATTTTATGTACAATTTTCAATAATAGCAGTATCACTCTGATGATGGTTATTTTGTTTTCTATAACTTTCTTCCCTATGAGATTCACTGAGAAAATGTCCTAAGTTATATTTGTGTCTCCTTCCATTTACCATAGCCAACACATTCTAGGTACACAATTAGTGAATTTTCTTTTTACCTAACTTTGTATCATAATTTGTTATAGGACTTCCACTTTGTATCATAATCTATTGTATGACTTCAAAAGAGAGAGAGAGAGAGAAAGAGAGAGAGAGCTGGGTTCTAAATAAATTTTTTAAAAAATATATATTTTTAAAAATATATATTCTAATTTCGACCCAGGTAATTGAACTCTTTATAAAACCAAATAATGCCCGAATAAAGACCTCTGGGAAAAGTACTTTTTACCAGGATTTTGCTCCTTGACATGAAAGCAGTTGGAAATATAATTTAGATAAAAAGGTAGTTCAAGCAGTTTTTCAGCCATCCACCATGGCTAAAAATGCCCTATAGCTTCTTGGACCATCTGCAGCTAACCTGACTATAGCTGATATGTCTAGGAGCTTTAAAAGTTGGGCCACAGGACTTTCCAGAACAACTCATACTTATTATATCTAATATTTACCTGAATTACATGTGAGTTATGGTTCCAAGAACTGATAAAACACGGAATTCTCACAATGCCATATAAGTTATTATCCCCATTTTATGGGTGAGAAAAGTTGAGACTTAGAGAAGATAAGTAACCCATCCACAGCCAAAGAGCTTGGAGTCAGATGGTCTCAGGGTTAGGATGTAGGCACTCCAGTCTATAGTTTATGTTTCTACACTGCTTCCCATTAAAAATCAGCTACCAAATACAGAGATGCTTGAAGGCTGGGTGGGGTGGTGGATACTGAGACAGAGAAGATAAGAGGAGGCCAACCAAGATGGTGGATAAAAAGACTCTGAAGTCATCTCCTTCATGGACACAGTGAATGTACACCTATATATAAATCATCTCCTCCTGAAGAAGGACTGAGGGCTTACTGTACTGCTTATGATGGGAACCCAAACAAATCCTAATGCTACTACCTGCAGTAGGCAGGGATATCACTGAGGGGCTTTCACACAGATCCCCCTGTTCTGTAGCAAAGGGAGGAAAAAACCAACCAACAAACAGTAGTTTAAAGGACAACCAGACTATTAGTGGAGAAAGTCCATTTAGTAGTCCTAGCATGCCCACAAAATGGTGAGGAAACTACAAGAATTCTCTCTCGGACTGGAAGCACAGGTGAGCACCATTGTTTATGCCCCCCGCCCCCCCGACACTGAAAATAGGAACAGGGTCCAGGCATTCTAAGTGGCCTACTCCAGCCATCACAGCAAGCCCCAGGCACGTAGCCCAAACCAGTACTCAACTATCTACCCAAGGCGCTCCCCTGGCCTGCACCTACTCTAACTCCAGCTAAACCACCAGGGTGACCTATGCAGGCAGTGTTCTAGCTTACTCTTGTTTCAGCTCCAGCTATCTGCTAGGGGGTTCCCAGCACAGAGCTCCCCGGACCCCTAGCCCACACTTGTTGTAGCTGCAGCCACCCATTCAAAGCCTCCAGGCACACATAAGATGGGACATTCTTACATCAGACCACTCCTTCAGTAATGGAAGAGGTAACAGTTCTGCCTAACTCTTAGAAAGGAATACATAAAGTCAAAGTGAAGAGAAAGAGGAATGTGTTCTATAAAAGAACAAGATAAAACCTCAGAAACAGAATTAAACAAAATGGAGATAAGCAAACTACCTGATAAAGAGTTCAAAGTTATGGTCCTGCCGATATTTACACAATTTGAGAGAAGAGTGGATGAATTCAATGAGAACTTCAAACAAGACAGAAAATACAAAAAAAGAAAAGGAAAAAAAAAAAAAAAACACAGAGCTGAGCACATTACCTGAAATAAAAAATGCTTTTGAAGTAATCAACATGAGAGTGGAGGATGAGGAGAAACAGATCAACGACCTGGAAGACGGTGTAGTGGAAATCACAGAAGCTGAACAGCATTAAAAAAAAAAAAAAGAATATAAAAAATGAGGATAGATTATAGGACCCATGGAACAACATCTAGCAAATTAATATTCACACTGTAGGGGTCCCAGAAGGAGGAGAGACATAAAAGGGAAGAAAATTTATTTGAAGGATTGATAGCTCAATACTTTTCTAACCTGGGAAAGGAAAAAGATATCCAGGTCTAGGAAGCACGGAGAGTCCTCCCAAAAAGATCCATTCCAAGAGGAATCCATTCAAAGAGGTCCATTCCAAGAAACATAATTAAAATGTCAAAAATTATGGCACGCTTGGGTGGATCAGTTGGTTAAGTGTTCGACTCTTGATTTCAGCTCGGGTCATGATCTCACAGTTCATGGTTTTGAGCCCCGTGTCAGGCTCTGCAGTGACATCATGGAACCTGTTTGGGATTCTCTCTCCCCTTCTCTCTGCCCCTCCCCTGCTCATGTTCTCACTCACTCTCGCTCTCTTTCTCTCTCTCTGTCTCTCTCAAAGCATAAATAAACATCAAAAACATTATTTAAAAAAGTCAAAAATTAAAGATAAAAAGAGAATCTTAAAAGCATCAAGAGAAAAGTAAATATTTATATACAAGAGAAATCCTTAAGGATATGGGTTGATTTTTGAGCAGAATTTTTTCAGGCCAAAAGGGAATGAGAGGATACATTCCAAGTGCTGACATTTGGTCAAGGTCAAGAACAAGACCTACAACTGAGAACACTCTACCCAGCAAGGTTATCATTCATAACTGAAAAGGAGATATGGAGTTTCCCAAACAAAAGTTAAAGGAGCTTATCACTACCAAACTAGAATTGTAAGAAATATTAAAGCCACTTCTTTAATCAGAAAAGAAAAGGCCATAACTAGAAGTAAGAAAATTATGGGGAAAAAAATCACTGATAAAAGCCAACATACAGTAAGACAGGTCAATCACTTACTGAAGTAGTATGATGCTTAAAAGACAAAAGAAAATCAATGATATGTAGTAAAACTAGTCAAGGGATACACAAAATAAAAAGATGTAAATTATGACATTATAGACACAAAATGTGTAGCAGAGGAGGATTAAAAATGTAGTACTTTTAGAATGCGTTTGAACTTGAGCAACCACCAGTTTAATATTGATTGCCATATACATAGGATGTCATATATGAACTTCACAGTAACCAAAAACCAAAATCTATAATAGGTACACAAAAAATAAAGAGAAAAGAATTCAAGCACCACACTTTAAAAAAAATCATTAAATCACAAGGAATAGAAAAAGAGGAGAAAGGAACAGAGAAGAACTACAAAAACAACCAGGGAACAATTTTTAATAAATGGTAATAAGTACATACACATCAATAATTACTTTAAATATTAATGGAATAAACGCTCCAAGTAAAGCACACAGGGTGAGTAAATGGATAAAAAAAAAAAGAATAATCTACATAGTGTATGCAAGAGACAATTTGGATCTAAAGACACACACAGACTGAAAATGAAGGGATAGTAAAAGACAGTTGATGCAAATGGAAGAGAAAACAAAAACTGGTGTAACAGTATTTACATCAGACAATACAGACTTTAAAGCAAAGTATAACAAAAGATAATAAAGGGCATTACATAGTAAGAAAGGGATCAATCCAAGAAGAAGATATAACATATCTAAGTACCTATGCACTCAACATATGAGCACCTAAATAAATAAAGCAAATATTAACAGATATGAAGGAAGAAATTGGCAGCAGTAATAAAATAATAGGGGACTTTAACATCCCACCTACATAAATGGATCAATTATCCAGAGAGAAAATCAATAAGGAAACATTGGCAGAATGAGACATTAGGCAAAATAGACTTAATAGATATATACAGAACATTTCATCTAAAAACAGCAGAATATGCACTCTTTTCAATTGCACATGTAGCATCTGTGCTAAATGAGAGAGAGAGAGTAATCAAACAGGCAGGAGAGAAACAGAGGGGGGGGGACAGAGACTACCATGCAGGCTCTGTGCTGACGTTCAGAGCCTGACATGGGGCTCCAACTCACAAACCATGAGATCAGGACCTGAACCAAAGTCAAGAGTCAGACATTTAACTGCCCGAGCCACCCAAGTGCCCCTCAAACATCTTTTCTTTTTTTTTTTTTTTTTTTTTTTTTTAAATTTTTTTTTCAACGTTTATTTATTTTGGGGACAGAGAGAGACAGAGCATGAACGGGGGAGGGGCAGAGAGAGAGGGAGACACAGAATTGGAAACAGGCTCCAGGCTCTGAGCCATCAGCCCAGAGCCTGACGCGGGGCTCGAACTCACGGACCGCGAGATCGTGACCTGGCTGAAGTCGGACGCTTAACCGACTGCGCCACCCAGGCGCCCCACAAACATCTTTTCTAATGACAATGTTATGAAACTCGAAATTAATCAAGAAAAAAAATTTAAAGAAACAAAACGACATGGAAGCTAAACAACATGCTACTAAAAAAGCAATGGTCAACACGCACACACACACACACACACACACACACCAGAAATTAAAAAAAAAAAAAGGAAAACCTGGAGGCAAATAAAAATAGAAACACAGTGGTTCAAAATACTTGGGATGCAACAAGAGCAGTTCCAAGGGACAAGTCTATGCAATACAGACTTTCCTGAAGAAGACAGAAAAATATCAAATAAACAATGTAATTTATACTTAAAGGAATTAAAAGAAGAAAAACAAATGAAACCCAAAGTTTGGAGAAGGAATGAAAAATAAGTACCAGAGCTGAAACAAAAGACTACCAAAAAGATCAAAAAGAATAGAACAGATTCAATGGAACTAAGAGCTGGCTCACTGAAAAGATACGATCGAAAAACCTACACCAGGCTTCACTAGAAAAAAGAAAAAAGAGAGAGAAGGCTCCAATAAACAGAATCAGAATGAAAGAGAAATTACAGCCCAAACCAAAGAAGTGCAAAGAATGGTCAGAAACTACTACAAACATTATAAGCTAACAAATTGGAAGAGCCAGGGGAAATGGATGAAGTCATAGAAATATACAATCTTCCAAGAGTGAATCAGGAGGAAAATCTCAACAAACAAGTTATGTGTAAGGAGACTCAATCAATAATCAAAACATGCCAATGAACACAAGTCCAGGACTGACTTCACAGCTGAATTTCACCAAACATGTACAGAAGTGCTAAAACCTCTTCCTCATCAACTTTTCCATCAAGTAGAAGAGTAAGGAATGTTTCCAGATTTAATCCACCAGGCCAGCATTCTAATGGTACCACAACCAGATAAAGACAGAACAATGAAACCTACTTATAGGTTAATATCACTGACGAACATAAAAGCAAAATGAATAAAATATGAGCATAGTGAATTCAACAATACATTAAAATAATTATTCACCACGATCAAGGGGAATTTACTTCAGGGATGTGAAAGTGGTTCAATTTTCACAAAAAATAATCCATGTAACATATCACAATAATTAGAGAAAGGATAACAACCATATGATCATCTGAATAGATGCAGAAAAAACATTTGACAAAATACAACATCCATCCGTGGTAAAAACTCTCAGAAAGGGGGTTTAGAAGGAACAATACCTCCACATAATATGAAAATGTCACATCTAAGCCCATACTCACTGATGAAAACCTGAGAGCTTTTATTTAAGATCAGGAATAAGACAAGGATGTCCATTCTCACCACTTTTATTCAACACAGTACCAGAAATCCTATCTGCAAGCAATCAGACAGGAAAAAGAAATAAAAAGCATCTAAATTGGTATGGAAGAAGTAAAACTGTCACTATTTATAGATGGCATAATACTACATATAGAATACCCAAAAGACCCCAACAAATAAGCCATTAGAACCAATAAATGAATCCATTAAGTTGTAAGATACAAAATTAATATACAGGAATGTCTGGTGCTTGTACACACTATGAACTAAGTAGCAGAAAGAGAAATTAAGGAAACAATCCCATTTGTAACTGAATCAAAAAGAATAAAATACCTAGAATAAATTTAACCAAGAAGATATAAGACCCGAACTCTGAAAACCCTAAAACATGGATGTACGAAATTAAAGATGATACCAATAAGTGGAAAGATATACCAGGCCTACAAATTGGAAGAGTATTGTTAAAATGTCCATACTACTCAAAGCAATCTACAGATCCAATACAATCTCTAGCACGACACCAATAGTGTTTTTCACAGAACTGGAATAAACCTAAAATTTGCATGGAAACACCAAAGACCCTGAATAGCTAAAGCAATCTTGCTGAAGAAGTACAAAGCTAGAGGTATCACCATCTCAGATTTCAAACTGTAGTACAAAGCGATAGTAATTAAAATAGTACAGCACTGGCACAAAAAGAGACACACATATCAAAAGAACAAAATAAAGTGCCCAGAAATAAAACCATGCTTGTATGGTCAAGTTATCTATAGCAAAGGAAACAAGAACATACAATGGAAAAAAAAATAGTGTCTTCAGCCAATGGTCCTGGGAAAACTAGACAGCAATATATGAAAGAATGAAACTGGACCATTCTCTTATACCATATTCAAAAATAAACTCAAAATGGATTGAACACCTATATAGAGGACCTGAAATCATAAAAACTTCTCAAAGAAAACATACACAGTAAACTCCTGGACATCAATGTTGGCGACATTTTCTTGGGACTATGTCCAATTAAAAACCTCTTGCACAAGGAAAGCACCCACAAGATGCAAAGTCAACCTACTGGATGAGAAAAGATATTTGCAAGTGATTTATCTGATAAGGGATTACTATTGACAATATAAGGGAAAAAAAAAAAAAACTTCTGTAACTCAACACCAAGAAAAAAAAGTCTAATTAGAAAATAAATACAAGATCTGAATACACATGTTTCAAAAGATCTACACATGACAACAGACACAGGAAAACATGCTCAGTGTTACTAATAATCAGGGAAATGCGAATTGAAACCACAGTGAGATATCATTTCACATCTGTCCGAATGGCTAGTATCAAAAAGACAATAGGTGTTGGCAAGGATGTGGCTAAAAGGGAACCCTCTTGCAATGTTGGTAGGAATGTAAATTGGCGAAGCCACTAAGGAAAATAGTATGGAAGTTTCTCAAGAAATTAAAAAAAGAAGTACCATATGATCTGGTAATTCCACTTCTAGGTATTTACCTGAAGAAAATGAAAAAAAAAATGATACAAGATCTATGTACCCTTACGTTCAGGACAGCATTATTTACGATAGCCAAGATATGGAAATAGCCCGTGTGTCCACTGGTAGATACACGGATAAAGAAGACGGAGTAAACATATACAATGAAATATTACTCAGCTCTAAGACAACAATAAGATCTTGCCATTCCCAAAATCATGGATGGACCTGGAAAGTATCATGCTAAATGAAATAAATGGACAGAGTCAGACAAATGTTACATGTTTTCATTTAAATGTGAAATCAAAACAAAACAAAAGAAACAAAAAAGAGACTCTTAAGTACAGAAAATAAACTGGTGGTTTCAGAGGCAAATGGGATGAGGGGATGGGTAAAATGATTCAACAGGATTAAGAAGGACAAACTTTTAGTTATAAAATAAATCACAGGGATGAAACGCACAGCATAGGATACAAAGTCAATAATATTGTAATCACCCTGTATGGTAACAGATGGTAACTACACTTATCATGCTGAGCATTTTGTAATGTATACGATTGTCAAATCACTATGTTATATACCTGAAATTAATATAATACTGTAGGTCAACTGTGATTTAAGATCAGCTATGGAACTCATTCAATCCAACTGGAGAAAGAAATCTGAATTCTTGTAAGATCTACCAAACAAGAACCAAACTCAGATCAGCAATCCATGTTAGAGAAGTTAAACCTATCACCTAATGAATCATTGTGTAAGTAAACGAAGTATGCTTTCTCTAGTTAATATTACACAACTTTTGCAAGCACCTTACGCAGAAAACACACTCACATATACATAACTAGGTACAGTTTCATTTGTTACTTGCCACAATTCAGAGTTCATATTCTTACCTCCACGTTAGAGAAAATATAAATGACTTGCCCTTGTTAATAGTTTGAAGGACTAAATCAGGCATTCATGTTCAGGTTGAGAAACTCTAAACCTCATTGTTTTTGTTTTGCTTGTTCTTTTCTCCCCCAACTTCTTTGATATCTATGTAGTGTGTGGTTCTCGCTCTAAAGCTGAGAGATTAAGTAGGAGTTTCTTATGCACATGCATATAACTGGGTAGGAAGTAAAGACACAATAGGGGCAGGATATAAGGGCACAGCTTGACTCATTATATTTATATATAATATCATGAATTATATATATAATATAATGAATTATATATATATGTAGTATAGTATATATATAGTATAGTATATTACTATATATATGAATTATACATATATAGTATAGTATATATATAGTATATCACTATATATATATCACTATATATATATATAATATATATATATAGTAAGACTGATACCCATTGTTTTATTACATGGTGCCATGACATTTCATTCACCAGTCCATTTATTTAAGGGTTTGGACCACTTCCTGCATAAAAGGAAATTCCTGGGATCCAAACATATTGAGATTCATACAGTTCAATAATCTTATCTCATCCTCTGAAATAAAAAGCATTGCTCTTCCCAGTTTTTCAAAGATGTATTGCAAATCAGTAATTGCTTTTTACTTTATTTGCTCCCTACCTCCACTATTCTGACTTGTATCATGGTACCAAACTCCATTTCTTTGGTGAACTCCTTGATGTTCTCCTTTAAAAGTACTGTGACAGGGGCGCCTGGGTGGCGCAGTCGGTTAAGCGTCCGACTTCAGCCAGGTCACGATCTCGCGGTCCGTGAGTTCGAGCCCCGCGTCAGGCTCTGGGCTGATGGCTCGGAGCCTGTTTCCGATTCTGTGTCTCCCTCTCTCTCTGCCCCTCCCCCGTTCATGCTCTGTCTCTCTCTGTCCCAAAAATAAATTAAAAACGTTGAAAAAAAAAATTAAAAAAAAAAAAAAAAAAGTACTGTGACAGCTTGAAAATAATTTGACCACACTGAATAGCAATCAGAGGTAATCTCAAGTTGATCTGTGACTTCTGGATTCTCAGTGCTTCACAAAATTGTCGGTATGCGTGATTTGTATGTGTGCAAATACAGACAATGATGCCTAAGGCACCAGAAGGTATTGTTCAGAGCATATTTGGAATTGCAAATGTTTATTATATTTGTTAAAAAAAAAAACACCATTCTGCCCTAATGCCCTGAGGGTAAGTATTAAAATGCCTGACCAAGACATGATAATGAGTTCTCATTTAATGCAAGATACACTTGGAGAGTGAATTAGCCTGGTAATGTCCCTTTAATGGTACTGACTGCCAATAATTGTCAGAGCAGTATTTTTTTTTAAATCATCTACTTCATGCTTTCTGTCACAGTAGGCTTCTACATTATTTGTTATATTGTTTCCTAAAAATAATAAATAAATAAATAAATAAATAAATAAATAAATAAATAAATAAATAAAAAAAGAACTGTGGGAGGGCCATGTGCATGTCTCAGTCAGTTAAGCATCTGAATCTTGAATTCAGCTCAGGTCATGATCTCATGGACTGTGAGTTTGAGCCCCATGTCAGGCTTTGCATCGACCGCATGGAGCCTGCTTGGGATTTTCTCTCTCTCTCTGTGCCCCCAAATTCCTCCCTGCATCCCTCTCTCTCTCTCTCAAAATAAATAAATAAACTTATTTTCAAAATGAACTTTCAAAATAAAACTTTAAACTTCAAAACGTCAAAACAAAAACTCTCAAAATAAATAAACTTATAAAAATTGGTGGAAACTCAAAGTTGAGTATCTCTGTTGAGATGGAAAAAAAAAAAAAAAAACTATCTTCCAATTTCACCCCATATGAGTGGTACTGGCACTCAGATTTATACCATTCAGCCCATAAACAAATATTCTGATACAAAGGACTCTTCTCTTCTGCTTTCTATTTTTGAAGGTCCTTAATGCCATTTTTAGTGGGTGTTTCAAGTGCTGGACAGCTCTGAAGCCTGATTGTTTCCTTTAACAACTTTGAAAAATTACAATCAGATAGTTTATACTGGTGGTTTCCCTGGAAAATAATATATAAGGAGAAGACAGACCAAGGATATCCTTGTTTATTTTTAACTGTGGTTTCCAATAAGATCTGGAAGCTCTGAGAAGCACTTCTAAACATCTTATTCCAGTTGTAAAACCAGAGTATGCATTGCACGCAAGTCCTTCCTTCGTGTACAATTGGTTCACATCCTGAGAGATGATAACATAAAGTTTCTAGATATGATTCATATCCATAGACCTCTGGGTTTTCCAGCCCTGAACCACTGCAGAAGAAGCCTTGTTGCTGGTAGGAAGTGAGCAGGACACTTGCCTTTCCTTCTGGACTGACATTTCCAGGTCCCCCAGGTGCCTGTCCCTACGGTAGCCCCCTCCATTCTTCAGCTCTTGGGTATTTCCTGTTGTTTCCCAATGGGGGGCCACTAGCTTGGACTTTGTGCTGTCACACGAATCTCGTCTTCATTTCCTTTTCTTATTTTTGTTTAAATCTAGTACACTTTGCTCTGTTTTTCTGTTTCAGTACTTTTGCCCACTCAAAACTTGCTGAACTAAGGATGTCTAGCTGCTTTGCAAGTGTCGATGACAGGGCACAATTTGTTCACCTATAAAAATCCACATCACTGATAATCATCAAAAGGGAAGATGAAAACCAAAAACACAGATCCGATAGTAAGTATACCCAAGTTAGCTATAACCCAACCCATCACTTGTCTGCCACGTGCGTGTGCGCGAGCCAAAAGAAAAAAAAAAAAATCAACATTTATGTTCCTGAGTTACTAAATTTTAGCACCTTGATCTGATTACACTGCCTGTAGCATGATAACCCCACAGTTAATTCTTCTTGACTGCAGTGACATCTGTTGGTGAGGGCAGAGCTGATGAACCTCGGGTTTGGCTCTTCCGACAAAAATCAACCCACAAGCTGTTCCGGGCTCAGGCAGATGTTTCCCTCTATTTGATTCATTCTGATTCTTGTTGGAGGAGAAACCTAACTGCATTGATCCAGTCTTCACTGATATGAGTGAAAGGCTTAAACCTAGAACTTCCTAAAAATCTCAGTAAGATTCAAGTCTGACAAAAATTCTCTCAACAATCTTTCTCTACCCTCACAATATGCAGAGTAGGGCTGAGGTCAGAGGTGTATTTCAGGGTGGGGTCTATGTTTAGAAGGATTACCATTAGGAGACACATTAGCTAGAATGTAATAGGCTCTTGCATGTTTTTGTGTCATAACACTAAACTTCGTCAGGGCAATTCATACACCGGACATGAGAGATGACAATATCCAGCATTTTTATTTGTAACTGAAAACACTAACCAAGAATAAAGTATTTATAATCTGGATCCCAGGCACAGGGATGGGATCTCAGAGTTACATGTATTCAAAAATAACCAAAAAGCGAGCCACACTGCAGACCAGTCCAATCAGAATCTCTGTGTGCTTGCTGTGGGCACCATGACTTTGAAAAGGTTGCTGGTGGGATCGTAATGCATAGCCAGGACTGAAGACTACTAGTCCAGAGCTTTCCAGGTGAGCTTTAGAAAATGCTAAGCCAGGGACACCAGGGTGGCTCAGTCAGTTGACTGTCCAACTTCCGCTCAGGTCATGACCTCATGGTTCATGAGTTCAAGTCCCACATCAGGCTCTCTGCTGTCAGCTCAGAGCCCGCTTTGGATCCTCTGTCCGCCCCCCCCACCCCTCCCCTGCTTGCACTCTCTCAAAAAATAAATAAAACATTAGAAAAAAACAGAAAATGCGAAGCCAGAGTGTAATCCTGAGCCTTACAACTAACCAGTCCTCAAAGACTAGACAAGGGACACCATCTCATTGAGCCTCAGTTTACTTATCTTGAAAAAAGGAGATTCATTACAGCTGTCTAGAGATAGAAACAGATCAAGTAAGTGAAAGGTTTGGTCACATATTAAATGTTTAGCACACTTAAATTTCCTGAAGTCCTCACCGCTCTGCTCACATTTATCTTTTGATAAAAGAATCATATTTATTATGTTTTCCTTCTTTTGGCAGGCTGTTTCCTCCCTGAAAATTGTTACAATGAGTAATTACTGCTCTCTAAATTAGAAAAAAAATATGCTTCATGTAAAATTCCAATAAAAGGGATGGCTAGGCACTTCAGTCAGGCTGCAAGGCTCAAGATCCCCCCGATTCGACTCTGACGATTGGAGTTTTTCTTTTTGTTTTTCTACAAAACTACTTCTGTCATCACATTAACGCACATGCCTTTAATCAAGCTTGTTTATGTATTATGTATACATTGAGATGGGTAAGGTCTTCTGCATCAAGGGGGTGGCATATACAAGCACTGAGAATTAAAATCCATTCTATCACTATTATATTTTTCCCTCCTACATCTAAAATGCTTTTTATTTATGTATTTCCCTTGTAAAATTTTTTGCCCTAAAATACTAGTAAAAAAGTGTGTGTGCGTGTGTGTGTGTGTGTGTATGTGTTTATTTGTTGGCCTGAATGACAGAGAAGTTCTAATGTGAGAGCATATGTAAGTAAAACCCACTCCTTCAACAAGGCCCATGAAAATGAGGACGGCCATGATTGTTTTAACTGCTCATTTTGTTTTCGTTATATGAAGTTCTGTAAATTCAAGCTGGAGAGAAATTGTTGACAACGAGACTCAGTGTTTGTGACCGAACACAAGATTAGCTTCATGACTTTATAACAAAGTATCCATTGACTAGCAAAACGAAATTGAATTGCCTTTCCTATGAATGTGAAACCATGGAGCCATGAGCAGGACAGGTCACAATGCTAAAAAGAACATTCTTTACTTTTAAACAATTTTTTCATAACAACGAATTTTTTTGGTACAGGCTCATTATTAAAAATTCCGGCAAAATAAGAAAGAACGCAAGAAATTGCTCACAGATAAGGATCAAAAAGTGGGATTTGACAATGCATGCCATTATTAAGTAAAAGATGAATTTCTTTTTACTGGAATTCAACAGAAGAAATACAACTGAATGAAAAACTGAAGGAATTTAAATAAACCTCAATTATTTCTATGAAAAAGATAGTGGTACATTACAGCTACGTTTTTGAATACAAAGGCGGTTCAGTGTAGAGCCACTGTGCACTTACAATGTTATATTTCAATTTTAAGAGCTTTTGGTTGACTACCTGATAGGAGGTGTGATAAGGGACTTTGCTCTCCCTCACTTTCCAGTCTGTGCTCCTTGACTTCCTGCATTGACTTCCTACTGGAAACACCATTCACATTTCACGGCAATGACTGCCCCCGAACTTGTGCAATATGGCAAATGTGATACATCCCACGTTCCAATCCACACTGGTTGCATGGTAAATATTTTCTTTCTTAAGGTAAACAGCACTTTCGGCTGTGCAACCACAATTCTCAAGGTACTTGGTGTCTGCTCTTCATTGAAATTATTTCAACAACACCGTATTTTTTTTTTTTTTTTTTTTTTTTTTTTTTTTTTTTACTTATTTCACTATGGGCTAGATTTCATCATTAAGCAGGGGCTTCAAGATGCATTCATGCGTGGTCTCTGATTCTTTTCCAGCATGTATCGATTTAAGATACCATGTACCAGCTTACCGTTTATGACTCATACACTCATGTAATACATTTTAGAAGAATAAAATAAAATAGAAAATAAGATAGTAATATTTCCTGTCCCACATATGGTATCTGTCTTTTGCCTGTCTGTGAAAGCAGCCCTGATTCTGGAGACCAGCCACTCACATCACCATTCACCTGCAGTGAGGGTTCCGTTCAGAGGAACCCTCTGGACCTTGCCATTCCAAGGCAGTAGCCGAATGTACAGAGAAATCCCAACAAGGTTCTGTGCCTATGTGCCGTTTCCTATCATTCTTTGTGTGCACTTACATAACCTATATCCAAATTCATATGCCATCTGTTTCCTCGGTTGCCTTTCACGGAGCCGGTGGACTTAACTGGTCGTGGTAAACTTTTCCATTCCATTCTGGAATGGAATTCCATTCTGGAAAACCCTTCACAGGCAGATGCAGCAACTCAATCAATACTCGGAGGCATACATGTAGCACTCAGCACATAAGCTTGTCCACAGGGTTTGTGTATGCCCTATGTGGACCACTAGCCCAGGAATGCTGCTAAAATCTTATTCCTAGATAATCTAGACTGCCCTTGGCTTTTGATCCCTGAGTATTAACACCTACCCTACAAGGAATACTCTAGCACTTGACTGAACGTCAGAATTATCTGGAAAATATACTAAAAGCAAGACCTCTGGGGTCCACCCGTGGAGTTTCTGATTCAGTTGGTCTGAGGCGGTGCCCAAATTTGTGCTTTGGTAACAAATTTCCAGGTGATTCTGATTCTGCTGGTCAAGCGAACATACTATCAATACTATCGGGATGCAATTTTGCTGAACATTTCTGGTTTGTAATCCTATGTCCCCGGTTGCTATGAATGTGGAAATGACAGCGACTTTTTGCTACAGTCATTTTGGTCTGATGGGCGTTCATGAGCGAGACAACTAGGAAGAAAACCACATTCCGCTGAGTTCTTATGTGTGAGAATGCGGTTCTTGCACAATTGAGTTACAACCTACCTGAGCATTAACTTTCCCTCAGCACTTACACATTTCTTTATTGTTTCACAAAATTGAATATTGCTGTGGATGCCAGCCTGAAGGTGACTTGGCATTCGTCTGATTCCACATCCAATATATATATATTTTTTTTAATTTTGAGGTTCAGTAAGTCCACCAGGCTGTTTCCGCCGTGGTATCATCCTTCCTGTAATTAAGTGCATTCCTTTGAAATGCATATAAAGTCCTTCTTTTATTCTGGGAAAACTGTCTGCTACTTCATTACAATGGATTTTCTTTCTCAGAGGGTCCCAATTATCCTTATGTCCTTCCCTATCTATAATCTTCCCTCTAGCACTCAAAATCTCTAAAATTTCATTCTCTACTAATAATACAATTAACTAAAACTTTACACTGTGTTATGAATTTGAATTTGATTTTCCTTTTTTTTTTTTTTTTTTTTTTTTTTTTTTTTAGTGTTTGTTTATTTTGAATGAGAAAGAGAGCACAGGGGAGGGGCAGAGAGAAAGCAAAGACCGAATTCCCAAGCAAGCACCACACTGCTAGCTCAGAGCCCAACGTAGGGCTCAAATTCACAACCCTGAGATCATGACCCAATTTGAAATGAAGAGCTGGATGCCCAACCTACTGAGCCACCAGGCACCCTTAATTTGCTTTTCAATAGAATATATATTTGAACCTGATTTCCTTTTTTCTGTCTAGTCCTTGAATGAAACTAATCTGGGTTTCAGCTTCTTCTTTTAGTTGAGCATACTGATCTGTCATTGTGTCATTTCATTTTTTGCCTCTTGGCTTACTTATGTTCTTACACAGATATCCTGCATGGGAAATTAATAGAAATGGCCTCGACCAAGTTTTCTTTTGTTCCCTAAGTTATTTTTTTTCCAGTCTGGTTTTCCTTTGTTTCCCATTTGCAATGTGTTATTAAAAAAAAAAAGTTTATTTATTTATTTTGAGAAAGAGAGAGCATGTGCAAGTGAGCAGAAGAGGGGCAGAGAGAGGGAGAGAGATTCCCAAGCAGGCTCTGTATGGTCAGTGCAGAGTTGATGCGTAACCAACTGAGCCACCCAGGTGCCCTGGAAATGTGTTCTTGTCTATTGTTTTTATTACTTGTTTTTTGGGAACAGTTACCATATCATGTCTCATAATGCCTTTGTGATTATATGGACAGATGTGTCCAAACCTTCTTGTTGCCTAAGATAACAGTTGAACACTCTTTAGGCCTTTTCCTGCCTTGCAAAACTTCTTTTTCCTATACCACAGCCTTAAAGTATTCTATCAACTTTCCTGTAGTTTCAAGATAACAGAGGGTTGCCAAGGAGGGCAGCCTGATTGGAGCTGTAAGCAGCCTTGTTGTTGGTGTGCTGAACCATGCTTTCTAATCTCAGACTATTACCAGAGTCAACACCATCCAGGCAGGGAGAATCTCCTTTCTCTCATCTTGAGCTTTTCCTCCAATGTCATCTAAGATCCAGCAAAATTAACTACCTTCTGATGCCGCTCTTCTAAAATCTTGCCATGGTAAACGCGTTTTTTTTTAAGTTTATTTATTTTGAGAGAGAGAGAGAGAGCACAGGGGAGGGGCAGAGAGAGAGAGAGAGAGAGAGAGAATCCCAAACAGGTTCTGCACTGCCAGCATGAAGCCCGACATGGGGCTCAAACTCCTGAACCACGAGATCATGACCTGAGCTGAAATCAAGAGTTGGATACTTAACTGACTGAGCCACCCAGGTGCTCTGGTAAGAAGGTTTCTGAGGGTTGCCTTTATGCCCACTATCTATCTGATTCCCTCCTAATTGACAGGTATTACTGAAAACTCTCAGCATTAAAGAATCTAGCATTAGAAGTCCAGCGTTAGGCTGGACTTCTCCTCACTGCCATTTCTAACTGTGGCAAGATCTGAAGAACCACTCTGAAGCACTGAAATGTTTGTCTTCTCTCATTAGTTAAAATCTACAATTTATATGGCATGCAATTGTACCCCTTTCCTTACTAACGTAGTGATTTTTATTCATTATTGTAAGCCATTGCATTTGTGATCTGACTTCTCAATCTCTTTTTACCACCCACAGTTCTTGCTTCTTGCATGGTTTCCCCTCTAAAACTCATAAACTCATCAAAAGAAGACACCAAGTTGTTTGTTCTTGAATCACCCAAAACACTGGATAAGGCATCCTGTGTATAGTACCAATTGAATCCATTTAATTAATTGGAACAGGAATTTTTCTCAAATATCTTCATACACATACTTTTAAAACCAAACAGGTAGCTAAGATAAAAGCTAAGAATTTATTGTGTAAAACTTATAGCAGCACACAAGAATGAATGAGATACATTACAGAATGGGACGCATTAAAATATTCAAATGTACTCTACCAACATCCAATTCACTTTTCAGGATTCTGATTCTTTTTTTTTTTTTTTTCAACGTTTATTTATTTTGGGGACAGAGAGAGACAGAGCATGAACAGGGGAGGGGCAGAGAGAGAGGGAGACACAGAATCAGAAACAGGCTCCAGGCTCTGAGCCATCAGCCCAAAGCCTGACACGGGGCTCGAACTCCCGGACCGCGAGATCGTGACCTGGCAGAAGTCGGACGCTTAACCGACTGCGCCACCCAGGCGCCCCAGGATTCTGATTCTAAAGTAGTAGGCTTCTCCAGTATTACTTTGATTCCTAAACCAGACAGAGACCCAGTAAAAAAAGAGAACTACAGGCCAATATCCCTGATCAATATGGATGCAAAAATTCTCAATAAGATACTAACAAATCGAATTCAACAGCATATAAAAAGAATTATTCACCATGATCAAGTGGGATTCATTCCTGGGATGCAGGGCTGGTTCAACATTTGCAAATCAATCAAGGTGATACATCACATTAAAAAAAGACAAGATAAGAACCATATGATCCTGTCAATCGATGCAGAAAAGGCCTTTGACAAAATTCAGCAAACTTTCTTAATAAAAACCCTCAAGAAAGTCGGGATAGAAGGAACATACTTAAAGATCATAAAAGCCATTTATGAAAAGCCCACAGCCAACATCATCCTCAATGGGGAAAAACTGAGAGCTTTTTCCCTGAGATCAGGAACACGACAGGGATGTCCACTCTCACCGCTGTTGTTTAACATAGTGTTGGAAGTTCTAGCATCAGCAATCAGACAACAAAAGGAAATCAAAGGCATCAAAATTGGCAAAGATGAAGTTTTCGCTTTTTGCAGATGACATGATATTACACATGGAAAATCTGATAGACTCCACCAGAAGTCTGCTAGAAATGATACATGAATTTAGCAAAGTTGCAGGATACAAAATCAATGTACAGAAATCAGGTGCATTCTTATACAGTAATAATGAAGCAACAGAAAGACAAATAAAGAAACTGATCCCATTCACAACTGCACCAAGAATCATAAAATACCTAGGAATAAAACTAACCAAAGATGTAAAAGATCTGTATGCTGAAAACTATAGAAAGCATATGAAGGAAATTGAAGAAGATATAAAGAAATGGAAAAACATTCCGTGCTCATGGATTGGAAGAATAAATATTGTCAAAATGTCAATACTACTCAAAGCTATCTACACATTCAATGCAATCCCAATCAAAATTGCACCAGCATTCTTCTCAAAGATAGAACAAGCAATCCTAAAATTCATATGGAACCACAAAAGGCCCCAAATAGCCAAAGTAATTTTGAAGAAGAAGACCAAAGCAGGAGGCATCACAATCCCAGACGTTAGCCTCTACTACAAAGCTGTAATCATCAAGACAGCATGGTATTGGCACAAAAACAGACACATAGACCAATGGAATAGAATAGAAACCCCAGAACTAGACCCACAAACGTATGGCCAACTCATCTTTGACAAAGCAGGAAAGAACATCCAATGGAAAAAAGACATTCTCTTTAACAAATGGTGCTGGGAGAACTGGACAGCAACATGCAGATGATTGAAACTAGATCACTTTCTCACACCATTCACAAAAATAAACTCAAAATGGATAAAGGACCTGAATGTGAGACAGGAAACCATCAAAACCTTAGAGGAGAAAGCAGGAAAAGACCTCTCTGACCTCAGCCGTAGCAATCTCTTACTCGACACATCCCCAAAGGCAAGGGAATTAAAAGCAAAATGAACTACTGGGACCTTATGAAGATCAAAAGCTTCTGCACAGCAAAGGAAACAACCAACAAAACTAAAAGGCAACCAACGGAATGGGAAAAGATATTTGCAAATGACATATCGGACAAAGGGCTAGTATCCAAACTCTATAAAGAGCTCACCAAACTCCACACCCAAAAAACAAATAACCCAGTGAAGAAATGGGCAGAAAACATGAATAGACACTTCTCTAAAGAAGACATCCGGATGGCCAACAGGCACATGAAAAGATGCTCAACGTCACTCCTCATCAGGGAAATACAAATCAAAACCACACTCAGGTATCACCTCACGCCAGTCAGAGTGGCCAAAATGAACAAATCAGGAGACTATAGATGCTGGCTAGGATGTGGAGAAACGGGAACCCTCTTGCACTGTTGGTGGGAATGTAAACTGGTGCAGCCGCTCTGGAAAACAGTGTGGAGGTTCCTCAAAAAATTAAAAATAGACCTACCTTATGACCCAGCAATAGCACGGCTAGGAATTTACCCAAGGGATACAGGAGTACTGATGCATAGGGCCACTTGTACCCCAATGTTTATAGCAACACTCTCAACAATAGCCAAATTATGGAAAGAGCCTAAATGTCCATCAACTGATGAATGGATAAAGAAATTGTGGTTTATATACACAATGGAATACTACGTGGCAATGAGAAAAAATGAAATATGGCCTTTTGTAGCAAAGTGGATGGAACTGGAGAGTGTGATGCTAAGTGAAATAAGCCATAGAGAGAAAGACAGATACCATATGGTTTCACTCTTATGTGGATCCTGAGAAACTAACAGGAACCCATGGGGGAGGGAAGGGAAAGAAAAAAAAAAAAAAAAAAAAAAAAAAAGAGGTTAGAGTGGGAGAGAGCCAAAGCATAAGAGACTCTTAAAAACTGAGAACAATGAGGGTTGATGGGGGGGGTGGGAGGGAGGGGAGGGTGGGTGATGGGTATTGAGGAAGGCACCTTTGGGATGAGCACTGGGTGTTGTTTGGAAACCAATTTGACAAAAACTTCATATATTGAAAAAATATATATAAAAAAATAAAAAAGACAAAAAAAAATAAAGTAGTAGGCTTCTTTTTTTTTCAACCTTTTTTTTTTTTGGGACAGAGAGAGACAGAGCATGAACGGGGGAGGGGCAGAGAGAGGGAGACACAGAATCGGAAGCAGGCTCCAGGATCTGAGCCATCAGCCCAGAGCCCGACGCGTGGCTCGAACTCACGGACCGCGAGATCGTGACCTGGCTGCAGTCGGACGCTCAACCGACTGCGCCACCCAGGCGCCCCCAGTAGTAGGCTTCTTAAACTCAGTTGTACTTCATGATAATGCAACCCACGCTTGTGTGTTGAAAATGTACTACCACTAAGCTACTAAGGAAATTGCGTTTGTGAGATCTGGTTGACATCTAGAAGTTATTCAGAGGTGTTTTTCTATGAGACATTCAGAAAGGGGCTTACAAGCATGGACACTGGAGGAGATGATCTGGGTTCTGGTCTCAGCTCTGCCTTTTTCTTGTCGTGACACTGGCCAGCCTAATCACTCTGTGCCTCAGTTTCCTTATCTACAAAATGGAAGTAACGATAGTCCTCCATAATAGATTGCTGGGAAAATAAAATGAGTTAATACATAAATGTGCACAAATGATGTCTAGCACGCAGTCTGTGTACCAGATACGTTTGCTGTTGTTCACAGTAACAGAATCACTGATTTACACACAGCAAGTAAGATACCACCCTTGAAAGAACAGTTTTTTATTAGGCTTAGATTCTGAAGGAGTTAAATGGGCTTTACTATTGCCCAAATATATTCTCCTTTCCTGAGCATCTCCTATTTAACTTGAATAAAATGCCATATTCTCTAACCAAGAAGTCATCAAGTCATTTTAAATGTTTCTACAAGTGATACACTGTAATAATTACCACGCGATATTGTGTTTTGCTGGAGACACTGAACTGAATAACTTAAAATGAGGGCGGCCTTGGAAATACTGGAAATTATCCGCTATAGGAAAGAATGAATAAAGAGAGACAGACTGGGTGGTTTCATTTGAGAATAACTATAACTTTGTTACAATATCAGTGCCAAAGGTTATTTACTAATGTTATCTCGAAACAAATAATATGGTACTCATGGAGACAGACCTAGTAATTTTGAGATTAAGTATCATATTTCTGAAATGTATTAGATACGGGATAAAACAAGTGAACTCTGTCCCATACTTTCCAGAGTAATAAGCATAGATGGTATTAAGTCATTTATAATTGACTGATAATATAGATCAATTACTTATATAGACTTAATGGAGCATTATATTGGCTTTCATTCCCTGAAAATAAAAAAAAAAATTCTTAAAGACTGTCTGAATGATGAAATATTTGACCAAAAGATCTTCGGGGAAAATGATGACATTTTAATACCATAATGAAACAAATTCTGTAAGCTGTCCAAAATTTACCTGAGGGAGGGGGTACTTTCCAGCCATCAATGAAATAAGTGTATTTTTCAGAGATTATTTCTATGTAGCTAATAATAATATATGAAGGCAACAAAAATTTTTTTGAGGTACTGAGTGTTAGAGTTAACATTATTTCATTAATTTTTCCTGCATCTTTTGGAATATGGAATGGATAAATGCGAATAAAAAGTATGGGCAAATAAACCCTTATAAAGCCTCCCTCCCCTCCTCCTTCCATCCCTCCCTCTCTTTCTTTCTCCCTTCTTTCCTTCTTTCTCTCTCCCCTCCCTCTGTGCTCTGGCCAACATCTCTTTTCTCATATGTGGGAGACCATGTGATACCCTGAAAATGGCTAACAAAAGCAAAGCAAAAATGAATTCGAGAGCTCTGTGTTTATCACAGAAAATGCTTCTAGCTCTTTTTATATTTCATTTCCTGGGCCTGTATCAGAAGCAATGCAGTTAATTTTTCACCTTTCTTTAAGATTCACAGGGAGGAGAAAATAAATGTCATCACATCACCCACCAACAGATATAAATAAAGTGACCCTCTTTTGACTTTAGAATGCCTACACACATATGATTTGCTGCCCTATAAAATGATTTCAATGATTTATTTTTTAAAACTTCAATTGGACGACCTAGAAGAAATTGGTAAACGGCTAGAAATATATAACCTACCAAAAGTAAAGTTGGAAGAAATAGGAAGTTTGAATACAAAGATTACCAGCAATGGGAATGATTGAGGAATTTAAAAACTCCCAAAAAACAAAAGTCCAGGACCAGAAAGCTTCACAAGCAAATTCTATGAAATTTAAAGAAGAGTCAATACCTCTTCTTCTCAAACTATTCCAAAAAATAAAAGAGGAAGGAAAATTTCTAAATCCATTTTATGAGGCTGTATTCTCCTGATACCAAATCAAGACAAAGGCTTGACCAAAAAAAGAGAGAGAGAGAGAGAGGGAGAGAGAGAGATAACTACAGGCCAATATCCCTGATGAAGGTGGATGCAAAAATCTTCATCAAAATATTAGCAAACCGAATCCAACAATGCATTTAAAAAAATCACTTACCAGGGTCACCTAAGTGGCTCAGTCAATTATACGTCCAACTCTTGATCTCTGCTCAGGTCATGATCTTAGGGTTCATGGGTTCAGGCCTCCATACATTGGGCTCTACAATGACAGCATGAATTTGGGATTCATGTTTGGGATTCTCTCTCAATCCCCCCCTCGTCTCTCTCTCTGTCTCTCTCAAAGTAAATATATAAACTTTAAAACATTGTTATAAAAAATCATTCACTAGGATCAAATGGGATTTGCACATAGGATACAAGGGCGGTTCAACATATGCAAATCAATCAATGTGATACATCACATCAGTAAGAGAAAGGATAAAAGCCATATGATCATTTCAACAGATGCAGACAGCGCATTTGACAAAGTACAATATTCATCATGATAAAAACCCTCAACAAAATAGGTTTAGTAGGAACATACTTCAACACAATAAAAGCCTTCTATGAAAAATTCCAAATTAAACATCATACTCAATGAAGAAAAACAGAGTTTTTGCACTAGGGTCAGGGACAAGACAAGGATGTCCACTCTCACAACTTTTATTCAGCATAGTAATGGAAGTCCTAGCCATAGCAATCAGATAACAAAAAGAAATATAAGGCATCCAAATTGCTAAGGAATAAATTAAACTTTCACTATTTGCAGGTGACAAGATACTGTATACAGAAAACCTCAAAGTCTCCACACAAAAAAAGACAAAAAACAAACAAACAAACAACTAGTAGAACCGATAAATGAATTTAGTGAAGGTGCAGCATATAAAATTTATGTAGTGAAATCTGTTGCATGTCTATACACTAATAATGAAGCAGCAGAAAGAGAAATTAAGAAAACAATCCCAGTGACGATTGCACCAAAAAGACCAAAGTACCTAGGAATGCACTTAACCAAAAAGGTGAAAGGCCTGTACTCAGTAAACTCTAAAATGCTGATCTCTAGAACAGAATAGAAAACCCAGAAATAAACTCACTATTATATGGTGAGTTCATCTTCAACAAAGGAGGAAAGACTACATTATGGGAAAAGATAGTATCTTCAACAAACGGTGTTGGGAAAACTGGCCAGCTCTGTGCAAAAGCATGAACCTGGACCACTTTCCTATACCATACACAAAAAATAAGCTCAAAATGGATTAAAGATCTAAATATGAGGCCTGAAACCATAAAAACCTAAAAGAAAAGACAAGGGATAATTTCTCTGACACTGGCTGCGGCAACATTTTTCTAGCTCTGTCTCCTGAGGCAAGGGAAACATAAGCAAAAATAAACTTGTGTGACTACATCAAAATAAAAAAGCTTCTGCACAGCCAAAGATATAATCAAGAAAACTAAAAGGCAACTTACTGAAGGGGAGAAGGTATTTGCAAATGACTGTGTGATAAGGGGTTAGTATCCAAAATATATAAAGATCTTAGGCTACTCAACACCCAAAAAACAAGTAATCCAGTTAAAAAAGGGCAGAACACAAGAACAGATATTTCTCCAAAGAAGATATCCAGATGGCCAACAGACACATGAGAAGATGTTCAATATGACTCATCTTCAGGGAAATGCATATCAAAACCACAGTGAGAGATAACCTCACACCTGTCAAAATGGCTAACACTGAAAACACCAGAAAGAACAAGCACAGGTGAGGACGTGGAGAAAAAGGAACTTTTGTGCCCATTTGGTGAAAATGCAAACTGGTGCAGCCACTCTGGGAAACAGTATGGAGGTTCCTCAAAAAGTTAGAAATAGAAATATCCTACAATCAGTAATCGCAACTTCTGGGTATTTACCCCCAAACACAAAAACACTATTTCAAAGAGATACCTGTAGTATGGCCAACTCATCTTTGACAAAGCAGGAAAGAACATCCAATGGAAAAAAGACATTCTCTTTAACAAATGGTGCTGGGAGAACTGGACAACAACATGCAGAAGAGTGAAATTAGACCACTTTCTCACACCATTCACAAAAATAAACTCAAAATGGATCAAGGACCTGAATGTGAGACAGGAAACCATCAAAACCTTAGAGGAGAAAGCAGGAAAAGACCTCTCTGACCTCAGCTGTAGCAATCTCTTACTCGACACATCCCCAAAGGCAAGGGAATTAAAAGCAAAAATGAACTACTGGGACCTTATGAAGATCAAAAGCTTCTGCACAGCAAAGGAAACAACCAACAAAACTAAAAGGCAACCAACGGAATGGGAAAAGATATTTGCAAATGACATATCGGACAAAGGGCTAGTATCCAAACTCTATAAAGAGCTCACCAAACTCCACACCCAAAAAACAAATAACCCAGTGAAGAAATGGGCAGAAAACATGAATAGACACTTCTCTAAAGAAGACATCCAGATGGCCAACAGGCACATGAAAAGATGCTCAACGTCACTCCTCATCAGGGAAATACAAATCAAAACCACACTCAGATATCACCTCACGCCAGTCAGAGTGGCCAAAATGAACAAATCAGGAGAC
The DNA here is from genome assembly GCF_028749965.1 of Puma concolor. Lineage (NCBI taxonomy): Eukaryota > Metazoa > Chordata > Mammalia > Carnivora > Felidae > Puma > Puma concolor. Next base: position 144,808,422 of record NC_141667.1, read on the forward strand.
TATAGATGCTGGAGAGAATGTGGAGAAACGGGAACCCTCTTGCACTGTTGGTGGGAATGCAAATTGGTGCAGCCACTCTGGACAACAGTGTGGAGGTTCCTCAAAAAAATAAAAATAGACCTATCCTATGACCCAGCAATAGCACTACTAGGAATTTACCCAAGGGATACAGGAGTACTGATTCATAGGGGCACTTGTACCCCAATGTTTATAGCAGCACTCTCAACAATAGCCAAATTATGGAAAGAGCCTAAATGTCCATCAACTGATGAATGGATAAAGAAATTGTGGTTTATATACACAATGGAGTACTATGTGGCAATGAGAAAGAATGAAATATGGCCCTTTGTAGCAACATGGATGGAACTGGAGAGTGTTATGCTAAGTGAAATAAGCCAGAGAAAGACAGATACCATATGGTTTCACTCTTATGTGGATCCTGAGAAACTTAAGAGAAACCCATGGGGGAGGGGAAGAAAAAAAAAAAAAAAAGAGGTTAGAGTGGAAGAGAGCCAAAGCATGAGAGACTCTTAAAAACTGAGAACTGAGAGTTGACGGGGGGTGGGAGGGAGGGGAGGGTGGGTGATGGGTATTGAGGAGGGCATCTTTTGGGATGAGCACTGGGTGTTGTATGGAAGCCAATTTGACAATAAACTTCATATATTGAAAACAAACAAACAAAAAAAAGAGATACCTGTACCCCAATGTTAAATGCAGCATTATTTACTATAGCCAAGTTATGAAAACAACTCAAGTGTCCATCAAAAGATATATGGATAAAAAAGATATGATATATATATATATATGTGTGTGTATATATATATATATACATATATATATCATTGGATATTATTAGATATATTGGGTATATATATCATTGGATATCATTGGAATATTATTCAGCCAGAGAAGAGAAAGAGATCTTGTCATTTGCAACAACATGCATGGAGCTACAGAGTATAATACTAAGTAAGATAAGTCTGTCAGAGAAAGACAAATACCACATGATTTCACTGTTATGTGGAATTTAAGAAACAAAACAAACGAGCAAAGGAATAAAGGAGAAAGAGAAAAAGAGAGAGAGAGGCAAACCAAGAAACAGATGGGTAACTATAGAGAACAAACATGGTTATCAGAGAGGTGGGGGCTGGAGGGGGCACAGAGAAAATAGGGGAGGGTATTCAAGAGCACACATATCATGATGAGCACTGAGCAATGTATAGAATTGTTGAATCACTATTTTGTACACCTGAAACTAAGTAATATTGCTTGTTAACTATCTTGGAATTAAAATTAAAAACTTATCAAAAAATTTTCAATTGTTTTTCATGTATATTTGCCTTGACATTTAGAGAATGTCCAAGTACTCTGTAGTCAGAAAATATAGGGTGACATTCTTATCAATGTAACAAATTAATACACAACTCAACAAATTCATCTAAAATATTTCACATATATTTGGCCGAACACATGACTAATATTTTTAGGCAAGTGACCAACGTTTTATGCAAAAGTGACAAATGTTTTAGGTCTTTTGATTTCAGGAGGTCACATTTTTTTAAAACCCTCATGTATCACAACTGTTAAAATGGAAGTAGAAAAGCAATACAGTCACAATTATGAGACATTTAATTTCGCTCTGACTTTCTTGTAAATGTAGGCAAACAGAGATTACATGGTTTTCACTGTTTGATAGAAGTGGTCTGTCAAATTTTCTACAGTGTCAAAACTTTTGCTAACATTGAATGTGAAGCTTAATGGGTTATTTTAATCTTCAAGAGAACATATATAGACCATGCCTTTGAAATGAGTTTTGGCATCAAGACAGAAGGGGTTTTTTTTTTCTTTTTATTTCTTTTGATTAAACCATTAAGTTTAATATTAAAATTGAATAAAGACAGATCCATGGCTATCTGTTGGTCTACCCTGATAATTAAATTACAACTTGAAAATCTAATAGAATGCATGGCTTTCTCAAAGACTTGCTTTTTCTTTTTTTTATTTATTTTTGAGAGCGACAGAGGCAGGCGCCCCAAGTTAAATTTTAAATTTTAGAAATGACTTCTAACTAAACCAATTTTTTAAATGCTTATTTATTATTTTGAGAGACAGAGGACACATGCATGTGCAAACATGGGAGGGGCAAAGAGAGAGAGAGAGAGAATCCCAGGCAGGCTCCATGCTGTCAGCACAGAGACCAATGTGGGGCTCAAACCTGTGAAACTGTGAGATCATAATCTGAGCTGAAACCAAGAGTCAGATGCTTGACTGACTGAGGCACCCAGGTGCCCCTCAACGAGTTGCTTTCTTAAAAAAATCTTTTTTAAATAAGACTCAAGTGACCTACTCTTTTTTATTCAAGCCCTGGTAAAAACCTGATATTCCACTGTGTTTTTCTCATCTTTGTGCTTAGGATCTAGCACAAGGCTTGGCACAGAGAGCACATGTTAAACATTTGTGGAGTTGTTGTACTGAGGGCATATTTTTCCAGAAGTGTTTTGGTTGACATTCCATGATGAGAGTTTAATGATCTGACACATGTTCTCCCTTAGGTAGAAGACCACCGTACCGCACTTGAAGGTAAGCCAAGGGGTTGCCAGAGAGTGACATCAAATCGGCTCAAGAATCCGAACTAACGCATAATTAAAATACCAACGTTCCACACACGGCAGCAGACATAATGTTCAAGACTGAGAGCTTCCATCCCTGGCGTCCTTGAAGCCTGTCCAAGTGACTGGAATGTTCGCTGTATCCCCAACTTAATGGGACAGGTACTAGGTCATCCATTTTGGAGGCCATAATTATTAAAGTTAAAAATTGGTTGAGCTGCCGGGGTGCTTGGATGGCTCAGTTGCCTAAGCATCCAACTCTTTATTTCAGCTCTGGTCATGATCTCATGGTTTGTGGGTTCATGCCCCTCATCAGACTCTGTGCTGATAGCACAGAATGTGCTTGGGATTCTCTCTCTCTCTCCTCTGTGCACTCTCTCTCTCAAAATAATATAGACGTTTAAAAAATTGGTTTAGTTACAAGTCATTTCTAAAATTAAAAATTTAACTTGGAGTGCCTGGGTGGCTTAGCTGGTTAAACATCTTGAGTCTTGATCTCTACTCAGATCACAATCCCGTGGTTCAAGAGTTTGAGCCCCGCATCAGGCTCTGCACTCAGAGCACGGCACCTGCTTGGGATTCTCTCTCCCTCTCTCTCTCTCTTTCTCTCTCTCCCTCTCTCTCTGCCTTTCTCTCACTCAAAATAAATGAATAAACATTAAATAAATAAAATAAAATAAAATTAAACTTGATTGTTTTTATTCGAACTGTTAAAAGTTTCTCTGAGATTGGAGAAACTTGAAGAACATCTCTAGTAAGAGCCACAATTTGGGAATATCTAAGTTTTTTTAAATAATTTTAATGAAAATTTAAAAATATTCATAAATATTAACAGAATGGTGCAATGAACACCCAAATACTGACCTCAAAGATTTTACAATATTTTGTTCTATTTGCTTTATCACATGCCTATCAACTATGTTTGCATCCATATTTATTTTGACATATTTCAAAATAATGTGCCACTAAATCCTTCAACATGCCCACTATCAACTACAATTCAATAATTGTAGGTGGATTCATGTGTGAGGGGGGAAGGGGGGGTAACTTAACATAATGAAATATACAAATCTCAAGTATACCATTTAATGAGTTCTGGGATATATCTATTTTTAATTCATACAACTATTCTATACACATTTAGGAAAGTATATCCTGAGCATTCTTTATCCCAGTCTAGGGACTGTAAACAGATAATCAATAGCTTCTCACGTAGAAAAAAAGCTATTAAAATGTAAAATTTTCTTTAAAGTGAACAGCTAGAAATATAACCATTTGGTTTACCCAGTTTTGCAAATAATTTTTCAATTTACACTATGAGAATCACTTTGGAGGTGGGGACAAATGTAATCCTCACCAAGAAGCTAATTATATTAGGGGCGCCTGGGTGGCGCAGTCGGTTAAGCGTCCGACTTCAGCCAGGTCACGATCTCACGGTCCGTGAGTTCGAGCCCCGCGTCGGGCTCTGGGCTGATGGCTCAGAGCCTGGAGCCTGTTTCCAATTCTGTGTCTCCCTCTCTCTGCCCCTCGCCCGTTCATGCTCTGTCTCTCTCTGTCCCAAAAATAAATAAACGTTGGGGAAAAAAAAAAAAAAAGAAGCTAATTATATTAGAGGAGCCTTTTCCTTCATTCACCTGAAAGAATACAAGAGACATGAGTGGACACACCATACGTGTGAAGCTCTGCCCTAAGTTATATAAAACGTGCCAACAAAAGAAAATGCCACAAAAATTGATGTGCAATACACATGTCAGATGATACTGTTTGGCATTTCACAGCTACAGGCAGAGACCTTGTGTATATATGCATGTGGCCATACTCTCAAGTAAGAGCAGCACCATGAATAAAGTTGTATAAATACTCCAGCATGGTAAATGAGAGAGAGAGAGAAAGACAGAGAGATAACCCCCAGAAAATCATCCGCATAATATATCAGAGCTTAATAACCTCTATAGTCATAACCATGTGAACATTTTTTTCCCTCAGGTTGAGGCCAAAATTGCTGTAATTGTGTTGTCATTTATGTCCCCAGAAAAGTTTAGCTCCTAAGAACATCTGCTCTACAGTCCTTGCCCCTCTATTTTTTCATCTAATAACACAAATGGGGTTCACAAAACTCCGTGTCACCAACAATCTGGCCAATGATCACGTGCATTGCTGACTTAAAAATTCTCTCCCCTGTTAGACCAAGATCTAAAAATAAATCTGGTCAAAATTAACACACAATCATAATGTATCTCAGGCTTCAACAAGGAGGTGTGTTCTTTTTTTTTTTTTTTTTTTTTTTTTTTTTTTTTTTTTAAATTTTTTTTTTCAACGTTTATTTATTTTTGGGACAGAGAGAGACAGAGCATGAACGGGGGAGGGGCAGAGAGAGAGGGAGACACAGAATCGGAAACAGGCTCCAGGCTCTGAGCCATCAGCCCAGAGCCCGATGCGGGGCTCGAACTCACGGACCGCGAGATCGTGACCTGGCTGAAGTCGGACGCTTAACCGACTGCGCCACCCAGGCGCCCCGGAGGTGTGTTCTTTTTAATGGCATTGAAATAATGCCATACACGTAAGTTTACTTTGACCCTGGGATAATGATCTGAGCCTACATGAAGAGTTAGAAGGTCAATGACTGAGCCACCCAGGCGCCCCACACATAATTTTACTTTGAGATAGACAACTTTAAATTTCACATACATTGATGGCACAAGCAGGTATAATTTCATTGTTAGTGTCTCCTTCAACTTAAAAAAAATAATTATACCAAATTTATGATATACTGATTATACATACAGTAAAGCCCAGTGAAAAGAATAGTGCATATTGAATTAGAACAGAATTCTAAGGTTCTAGCCTAAGTTGTGCTGATAAACTGCGTGGTCTCAGCAAAACCATTTCATTCCGTGGACCCTCATTAATTTTGCTTGTTAGAAAAAAAAGAATAAGGTAATTGGCTAGAAGAAGTTTCAGGCTCTTTCCAAATCTGAAGTTCCATTATTCTAAGAATATTCTGTATAGGCAGACTCTCTTTGATCCTTTTTTCTCTGTTAATTGTAATAGATTAGAATGCCATCCCAGGAAAGGCACTAAATTTTCAATTGCATTTTCTTTTCTACCTCATCAGTCAATGCTGTTCAAATACGTTTATATTGGCTCATGTTCTAGACTTAATGCTAGCTACATTTTTATGCTGTTTGAGGTGGTTCAAACTTTAAAAGCGATGCAAAACGGTGATTCTACCAGGAACACTGGTATTGAGCAATTATAAGGTTTTATATTCATTTAAGAAGCATTTCACCAAATAGCTTCTCTTTTCATATTGTTCCCTGGCCGACCAACTATTAATCAAGCTCTCCATCTCTCAGTATGGTAAAAGTCAAATGGATTTTGTCATCAACTGAGCCATCTGTCTCCTCCTACTGTTCTGTTATTTTTCTTCTTATTTTTGAAACTCTTCAACTGAAATTAGAAACGGAGGAGGAGGAGGAGATAATCAGAGAATACAAGAATAAAAGTCTCGTAGGCTTTGATTAGTTTCGAATACCCAGGCCGTATGAGGTATAAATATCATTTCCTATAGTTTTGTATCCATTCAAGAGTTTCAGATGCATTTTTCCGGGAAATCAAATTAGAGATTCCCAAGTAGTATGGACGCAATAAAATCTGTTTTAAGATGGGCATAATGGTGTGAGGTCCTGGATACTAAAGACATATGAATTCTCTTTACCAAAAGGAAAGGAAGCCCCACATCTGTGTCCCTTGTATTCATCTGCTCTGTGCACAGAGAGTGCCAAGGGCTCTTATCTTCAGAGATGTGAGATTTCCTTCAGGAAGTGCTGAAAATACTTCCTACCATTCCCTTGTCCATCTGTCGTAAGCCAATGACTTATTCCTCATGTTTTATTGGGGAGGGGGCTTCTGCCTGCATGAATCGAGGTGTTTGAAATGAGAGGCAAAGAGAGGGCAGAGCCAAGGAGAGGATGCAGAGGTGTGTGTCCTGAAAAGAAAGACCCCTACACAGAAGCCTTACGTAATACTGGAAACCCTACCCGTGGCTGATGGCCACCTAGTCCTTTCTTAAGTGTATCCTCCATAGAAAGCTCAATTTTCTAGAGGCAGCCCATCTGATAAGTGAGCATCACCAACGATTAGGAAGCTTACTTTCATGCAGGACAGAAGTGCTATCTCCTTGTTACCTTACACAAGCTAGTCCTGTGCTGCCGGGTACAAGTCTACTTTGCTTTCTGCTTGCTGGCCTTTAAATAATTTAAAGACAAGAGTTCATCCTTCCTAGTAGTCTCCTTTTTCTGTAGAGTAAACCCAAGCAGTTCCTTTGGTGGGTCCCTGTGCTTTCTGGATTCCCCAGCCTTCTGGTGACTCTTCTCTGAATATCCCCCAAATTTCCCAGCTACTATTATATTCAGGTATTTAAATGAGTTCAAAACTCTCCTTTGGGTGTTGTCTGCCTTATCAACTGAAAATCCCCTTTGATGACACAATTTTTACTACACTGAACATTTCGTTGAGGAAACACAGAGGACTTCCACTTTTATTATACATAGTTGAAGTCTTTTTGTTTTTTTTGTTTTTTTTAATTTTGCAACGAACATCATTTCTCGTGTAATGACAAAATAATGTCTAAAAAATACGAGGGCGCTGCAATCCTTCCACTATAAAAGATGATGAGCATTCCTGGCCTGGAAATTCTCTGGCCATCTGACTTAATCCTCTGTCCATCTCATCTGACTTCATGGACAGTTAAAATCAAGATCAGATAGATTTATTTTGTCATCTTCCCGACTGATAGGAACAAATCTTGCTATCTATGGGGGGTCGGGATTTAGGCTTAGAAGCTATCACTCTTTGAACAGTATTTTGTATATTTTCCAAAACTTTTAGGAGAAGCCATTCTTCTGTTTCTTTGTTTAAAGAAAAAGCCATTTTTGGTTTTTTGGTATGAAGACCTGTAAGTATTTTTGTATCAGATATTTGCAAGAACCTACTGTCTTGTTCTACCAAAAACAACACAAACTAGTCTCAAAGACTTAAACCTAATTCTGAACATATGAGATCCTCTAAATCTTTAAGAAAAGAATGTGTCTGAGACAGAGGCAAATTCTGGAGAAGGCCATCTGTAGATGGGTTACACCTCAAAGAAGAACTATGTCTTATTCAATTTGGGGTTGTCTGGTCCCAGCCCTAGTGCTGGACACATGCTCCTCTGGTGCTGGGGTCTAGAAGCACCCCGTGGTAAGTTATCCTATTATTAGCCTAGGGACAATGGATAGTGCCTGCTGCTTCTCCTTTTCTGCCTTTTTAAAAAGCTTATTGAGAGAGAGAGAGAGAGAGAGAGAGAGAGAGAGAGAGAGAGAGAATGTGCACAGGGGAGGGGCAGAGAAAGAGGGAGTGAGAATCCCAAGCAGCCTCCATGCTGTCTGTGCAGAGCCCAACACAGGGCTTGATCCCATGAAGGGTGAGATCGTGACCTGAGCTGAAATAAACAGTCGGACACTTAACCACCTGAGCCACTGAGGGGTCCCACCTCTTCCGCCTTTTGATAAAACTACACGGATCTCGGAGTATTACTGGGCATGGGCTCGAAAAGTAATTCCAGATAAATTCCGGATAACTTTTCCTTGTCATTTAATTACACAATGAGAAACAAATAAGTACAAAACAGAGAGCAAATAGTGTCAGCCTTGCTTTATACATGACACATAGTGAGAGCACAGCTATCCATGCGACTGACCTTGAACCTATTTCTCAGACTGAAGACACCTCAAAAATGTTTCTGAAATCCCCTACCCCACAATCCCTGGTCTGGTGCAACATGGGACAGGAGGTGGTGCGGAAGTGTTATTGTTTCATCAGACCTCCAGGGGCTCCGATGCTCCTGGACTGATCTGAAACTACTTGGATTGCTATAGGGGTTGATTACATAGAACCTAAACTTCTGCTTAAAGGAGGCAGTGACATTCGTGGCAGTTCCAATGTCAAGGGACTCTTTCCAAGGAGTCCCTGGACTGAGGGGCTGCAAGAGGCATACCTAAATGGTTTGGAATTTGAAGACTATGAGTTTCCCAGAATTTCAACGCACATTTATTTTTAAGCACTGCAGCTCAACAGGAATCATGCAGCAATACAAGCCGTATATAATTCGAATCCATGGGGGGAAATGGGTGATGGGCATTGAGAGGGCACTTGTTGGGATGAGCACTGGGTGTTGTATGTAAGCCAATGTGACAATAAATTATATTAACAAAATAAAAAAATAAAATAATTCACTGAAAAAAGTTTATGAACTACAATGGCAGTAAAGCCACTGTTTTATCAATTTATGAGGATGCATAATGAGGTCAATATGTTATGTGAAGTGTTGGAAAGAAAGAAACAACATACTTTAACTAGGTTATACATGTAACCTATACTCCAGTTTTAGAAAAACTAAATATTTAGACATGGTTGTGTATTAAAGTAAGTAATAGAAAATTACAGCAAACCATTCAAAATATGTATTGTCTATTATGCACAAGCAATAAAAAAAATCCAGTGGAGGTTCCTTGGTGGCTCAGTGAGTTGAGCAGGTGGATCTTAATTTCAGGCTTAGGTCATGATCCCAGGATCATGGGATCCTGGGATCAAACCCCACATTGGGCTCTGCACTGAGTGTGGATTCTCTCTCTCTCTCTCTCTCTCTCTCTCTCTCTCTCTTTCAACCTCTCCCCCCAGCTCGTGCTCTCTCTCTCTTTTAAAAAAAAAAAAAAAAAAAAAAAAAAACAAAAACACAATACAATTACCTTTTAATATGTGAGATAAAAATACCACCTGCTTCACTTTATGCTACTAATTTGAAGGTTCACACATTCTTAGAACATGCCACTTAATAGCTTCTTCACTGAACTCATAATAA